>NC_091283.1:92769342-93078841 GCF_032444005.1 Ranitomeya imitator
TTTGGTACTAGAGACTTGGTGGCCAGGTCTTTTTGGTGGCCTTCCTTGTCGAGGGATGTGCGTTCTTTTGTGCAGTCTTGTGAGGTTTGTGCTCGGGCTAAGCCTTGCTGTTCTCGGGCCAGTGGATTGTTGTCACCTTTGCCTATCCCGAAGAGGCCTTGGACGCACATTTCCATGGACTTTATTTCGGATCTCCCTGTCTCTCAAAAAATGTCCGTCATCTGGGTTGTGTGTGATCGCTTTTCTAAAATGGTTCATCTGGTACCCTTGCCTAAGTTACCTTCCTCCTCTGAGTTGGTCCCTCTGTTTTTTCAGAATGTGGTTCGTTTGCATGGGATTCCTGAGAACATCGTTTCTGACAGGGGATCCCAGTTTGTGTCTAGATTTTGGCGGACGTTCTGTGCTAAGATGGGCATTGATTTGTCCTTTTCGTCTGCATTCCATCCTCAGACGAATGGCCAGACTGAACGAACTAATCAGACCTTGGAAACTTATTTAAGGTGTTTTGTTTCTGCTGATCAGGATGACTGGGTTACCTTTTTGCCGCTGGCCGAATTTGCCCTTAATAATCGGGCTAGTTCTGCTACCTTGGTTTCTCCTTTCTTTTGTAATTCGGGGTTTCATCCTCGTTTTTCCTCTGGTCAGGTGGAACCTTCTGATTGTCCTGGAGTGGACATGGTGGTGGATAGGTTGCATCGGATTTGGAGTCATGTGGTGGACAATTTGAAGTTGTCCCAGGAGAAGGCTCAGCAGTTTGCTAATCGCCGTCGCCGCGTGGGTCCTCGACTTCTTGTTGGGGACTTGGTGTGGTTGTCTTCTCGTTTTGTTCCTATGAAGGTCTCTTCTCCTAAGTTCAAGCCTCGGTTCATCGGTCCCTATAGGATCTTGGAAATTCTTAACCCTGTGTCGTTTCGTTTGGATCTCCCGGCATCGTTTGCTATTCATAATGTGTTCCATCGGTCGTTGTTGCGGAAGTATGAGGTACCTGTTATTCCTTCGCTTGAGCCTCCTGCTCCAGTGCTGGTGGAGGGAGAATTGGAGTATGTTGTGGAGAAGATCTTGGATTCTCGTGTTTCCAGACGGAAACTCCAGTATTTGGTCAAGTGGAAGGGTTATGGTCAGGAGGATAATTCTTGGGTGGTTGCCTCGGATGTTCATGCTGATGATTTGGTTCGCGCTTTTCATAGGGCTCATCCTGGTCGCCCTGATGGTTCTCGTGAGGGTTCGGTGACCCCTCCTCAAGGGGGGGGTACTGTTGTGAGTTCTGTTTTTGGGCTCCCTCTGGTGGTTACTGATGGTACTGGGTGACTTGTCTTTCCTGGGTCTCTGGGTTCCACCTGTTCCATCAGGATATGGGAGTTTCCTATTTAACCTGGCTTTGCTGGCATTTCCTCGCCGGTTAGCAATGTATCCAGTGTGTCTTGTTACCTCTGCTCCCTGCTCCTAGAACCTTCTGGTCAAGCTAAGTTTGGATTTTCCTGTTTTGGTGTTTTGCTTTATTTGGTTTTTTAGTCCAGCCTGCAGATATGTGATTATTGCTGCTGGTTGCTCTAGTGGGCTGAAATTGCTCCTCATGTACCATGAGTTGGCACATGAGTTCAAGTAATTTCAGGATGGTTTTTTGAAGGGTTTTTCGCTGACCGCGCAGTTCACTTTTGTATCCTCTGCTATCTAGCTTTAGCGGGCCTCATTTTGCTGAAACTGTTTTCATACTGTGTATGTGCTTTCCTCTCATTTCACCGTCATTATATGTGGGGGGCTGCTATTTCTGTGGGGTATTTCTCTGGAGGCAAGAGAGGTCTGTGTTTCTTCTAATAGGGGAAGTTAGATCTTCGGCTGGAGCGAGACGTCTAGGATCATCGTAGGCACGTTCCCCGGCTACTTTTATTTGTGTGTTAGGTTCAGGGTCGCGGTCAGCTCAGGTTCCATCGCCCTAGAGCTTGTTTGTATCTGTGCTTGTCCTTTAGTGATCCCCTGCCATTGGGATCATGACACCTTTGCCCGCTCAGTAGGGAAACGTGCAGCCAGAAGCTCGAGGTGTATACCACATTGGCTCACGAAACCCCTACAGGACTTACTGTCCCCAGAGTATCTCTCAGGCAAAGGAAGGTGAGATAGGGTCGGAACAGAGGTGGCAGTGGGTAAAGCTGCTGCAGCCACGCTAGCAGCCTGAACAGCTATTGCGGTAACATCCACCGCCGAGGTTGCACGCTCAAGGGACGCCAACCGGCCCTCCAGCAGCTGGATGTACCCCTGCAATCGCTGTTCATCCGCCATTACTTAGCCAGATCCTGGCGCTAGTATACTGTTAGGGTTGGCGGAACGCACCAAATATATAATTTATTAAATGGAATTGGTGCGTTCGCAACCCGGGATCCACCGTGCAGGAAAGCACCTGCTCCTAAATAATGGCGGCTCTATATGGCGGTATATACCAACTCTGTTAGCTTCACAGAGTAACCGCGAGAGGAAAGCTCTGTGCCCTGTTAGACTTTCACAGAGGCACAGGCCAACTACCCAGATGTGAGCAGTGAGTGGTCATGCATGCATACAAAACTCCTCGCCGGAGATGCCAGCATTCTAGGGGCTTATTTCAGCCGGGTCCTTGAACACACTTAAACACAATCTCCTCGCCAGAGGTGCCAGCATTCTAGGGGCTTATTTCAGCCGGGTCCCTGAACACATTCAAACACATGACCACATTGGCGCAAAGCATATAGCATAAGACGATACTAGCCCATGGCCGTGCGGTCATGCGCAGTTTATATAGTTGCAGCACAGGAAGCTGCTACTGAAGTTTTTGCCCTTTCAGGACCTTCCAGAAGGACCAATGGAAAGTGCTGCAGTACCTGAGCATGTTTTGCCCTTTTAGGACCTTCCAGAAGGACCAATGGAATGTACTGCAGCACCTGAGCATGTGACCGAACATGTGGCCCTCGACCTCCAATGGGAGACCCTGCCCTGGGCATGCTCAGTGTGAGTAAACAAGGACTTAGTCCCAGAGAGGCTCGCTCGCCGCAGATCAGTGCAGGGTACCATAGGAAAGCCAGAAAAGGCAGTAGTGACCCTATGCACCGAATCAGTCCCAGCGAGACGCTGGGAGCGACGTCTCCGCTGAGCAGAGCCCACTGCGGCCGATACCGAATGGGAGACCGCAGCAGACACGGATCGAGATTCCCCCTGTGCAGCAGAGGAAACTCGACTCCTAACACGCATATTCATTACTTTAATGAGTGGTAAAATGTGACCGGTGAACACAGGAACAAGTTGCGGGCGCCCGGAGACCATTACATCAGAGAAGCTGCCAGGGACCGTGCCAAGAGGGTGAGTATGATGGGGGAGGGTGAGTATTGCGATATTCACCTGTCCCCGTTCAACCGCCGGGCTCCGCCTTCCGCATCCTCTTGCTGTGATGTTCAGGTCAGAGGGCGCGATGAAAGGGTTAGTGCCTGAACAGTCAGAGAGCCGGAAGACACAGCGGCGCGCGTCGGTGAAATGGGGACACGTGAATATCGCAAGTGCCGGTGTCCCCTCCTGCTCAGGACAAGAGGTGAGTATGTAATTTTTTTTTACTTGCAGCAGCAGCATATGGGGCATAATATTACATGGAGCATCTTATGGGTCCATAATCAACCTTTATGCAGCATTGTATGGGGCAAATATTTCTATGGAGCATCTCATGGGCCATCAGCCTTTCTGCAGCATTATATGGGGCAAATGTTTCTATGGAACAACTTATGGGATCATAATCAATCTTTGTGCAGCATTATATGAGGCATAATTTTCTATGGAGCATCTTATGGGGCCATAATCAACCTTTATGCCACATTGTATGGGGCAAATGATTCTATGGAGCATCTTATGGGGCATCAACCTTTGTGCAGCATTATATGGGGCATAATATTCTATGGAGCATCTTATGGGGCCATAATCAACCTTTGTGCAGCATTGTATGGGGCAAATGTTTCTATGGAGCATCTTATGGGGCCATCAACCTTTGTGCAGCATTATATAGAGCAAATTTTTTTATGAAGCATCTTATGGGGCCATAATCAACCTTTGTGCAGCATTATATGGGGCACATTTTCTATGGAGCATATTATGGGGCCATAATCAAACTTTATGCATCATTGTGTGGGGCAAATGTTTCTATGCAGAATCTTATGGGGCCATAATCAACCTTTGTGCAGCATTATATGAGGCATATTTTTGTATGGAGCATTATATGGGGCTCCTGATTCAATATGGATATTCAAAAACATTTGACCTACTGATGTCTCAATCAATTTTACTTTTATTGGTATCTATTTTTATTTTTAAAATTTACCAGTAGCTGCTGCATTTCCCACCCTAGGCTTATACTCGAGCCATTAAGTTTTCCCAGTTGTTTGTGGCAAAATTAGGGGTCTTGGCTTATACTCGGGTCGGCTTATACTCGAGTATATACGGTGCTTTAGATATTAGATAAAGCCTTATACAAAGTTATATAAAGTGTCATTTTTTCCATTTTAATAGGAAAAGGTTTTTTTTATTTGTTTTTTTTTGTTAATTTTGTATTTAATCATTGGGGGTAAAATTTTTAATGATTCTTAATCTGTCATTATGTCATAGTTGTAGTTTTGCATTGCGGTTTCCTTTTTTGAATATCTTTTATATATATCCATTAACATTTTTTGATAAACTGTAGCACTGATATTCTGGCATTTTTTCCTTTCCCAAGATGGCACACTTGCATTCAATTGACTGATTAGGTCTGTATCACTTTCTCTTCTATTGCATGGGTTCTAGACATGTGCATTGAAGATTTGTGAATCCCCAGTATGTTATATTCCTTAACTTTGGGGTCATATATGGACATGCTTCTTGGTGAGTTATTACTATCTGTTCTACCTGTGCACAAAATTAATCTAATTATGAGTTTTAACCCTTTACATAAATTAACATAAACTGTCAACAGACAATTTATATGTTAAGCTTATGTTATGCTTAGAGATAATAAAATATTGCAAATATTTTATTATATCTTGTCGAGACATCACTGAAGATATGATACTTTAATAAAACGTAAAGTAGGCAGTATACAGCTTCCATAAAAGAGTAAATTGGTGCGTCCTCTAAATAACTCAACACACAGCCATTAATGTCTAAACCATTAGCAATAAAAGTGAATACACATTGAACTGAAAATGTCCACATTGTGCCCAAAGTGAACATATTTTGTGTGGCCTCCACTATTTTCAAGCACTGCCTTAACTCTCTTGGACATGGAGTTTACTAGAGCTTTACAGATTGCCACTGGAATCCTCTTCCACTCCTCCATGATGACATCATGGAGCTGGTGGATGCTGGAGAGGATGCACTCCTCCTTCTTCTGTTTTCCCCACAGATGCTTAATAGGGTTGAGGTCTGGAGACATTTTTGTTCAGTCCAGCACCTTTACCCTCAGTTTCTTTAGTAAGACAGTGATCATCTTGGAGGGTGTCGTTATCATGTTGGAATAATGTCATGCGGTTGCAGGAAAAAGAGGAAATGTTCCAGCTTCTGATAACATTTTCAGAGTAATCTTTATTCCATCAAAAAAAATTAAAAATATAATGGACAGGAACAGGAGCAAGTGACACGCTTTGAACATGGTTGTTATTTATCAAGCCTACTTGAAAATGACCAAACACCAGTCAATATACTAATAGATCATAAACTGGAGGAGACACAGATTAGATATTATAAAAAACTTTTTGACAGTTAGGGTGATCAGTGAGCGGAACAGGCTGCCACGAGAGGTGGTGAGTTCTCCTTCCATGGAAGTCTTCAAACAGAGGCTGGGCAGACATCTGTCTGGGATGATTTAGTGAATCCTGCTTTGAGCAGGGTGTTGGTCCAGATGACCCAGGAGGTCCCTTCCAACTCTACCATTCTATGATTCTATGATTCTATGAAATACACAGGTGCAATTAAACAACACACATGAAAAATAATTAATTAAACTAATTAATACTAACACACTGTGAGGAAAAAAGGAAACACAAAAAAAATGAATAACTATTAAAATCCAGTTGGTTAATAAAACGAAACCAGATGAATAAGACATAAATGAGATAACATGAAAGCATGAGAAAATATTCAAAATCTCAATAGTGATAAGCTATTTAAATAATTTCTCAAATTAAATCCCAAAGGGGAACGAGTACCCACGATAAAAATCCAGAACGCCTCCCTCACCATTAGGCAACTTCGCATATCGCCACCTCGAGCAGGTCTAATAATTAAGGGTGCTTCTACTCAATACTGAGCAAAGGTCTCAATACTTATGACCATGTGATAGTTCAGTTTTTCTTTTTTAATACATTTGCAAAAATTTCTACATTTCTGTTTTTTTCAGTCAAGATGGGGTGCAGAGTGTACATTAATGAGAAAAAAAATGAACTTTTTTGAATTTACCAAATGGCTGCAATGAAACAAAGAGTAAAAGATTTAAAGGGGTCTGAATACTTTCCGTATCCACTGATGTACAATAACAAATTGTATTGTGGTACCGTGTTAGCCAGGAAAATCGATGTGAATACTTTTCTGCCCAATGATGACAGAAGTATTCTGGGAGTGATACCTTTATTGGCTAACCAGAAAATAATATGTTTGCAAGCTTTCAGAGCACAGAGGCTCCTTCTTCAGGCAGATTACAGATATCTGTAATCTCAACTGAAGAAGGAGCCTCTGTGCTCGGAAAGCTTGCAAACATATTATTTTTTGGTTAGCCAATAAAGGTATCACTCTCAGAATACTTCCGTACCCACTGTAATTTTACTTAAGAATTAAAGACTCCAGAAATTAAAATAGCCCCCCTTAAATTATAGTTGTTTGGTTGCAATCCTCTGTAGATTCTTTTTAAATTTCGACTTCTATAGATGTATTTCTATGATTGCCAGTATAATAGGAATGTTACATATGTCTTTCTTTACATACAGTCTTTCGAAATACCCTGGTTTAGGGAAAGAGGGGAAAAAAAAGAGACAAGTGCGGCGCTTCCTCTGAGCATAATACGTTTTTACCAACAAGTTAAAAACATTTCTTTTATTTGTAGTTATGCTCACCTTCTATCGGTAAGAAATGCACGTTGAGATTCTCAAGGAATCAATTCTTTAGGCAACTCTTCTTCGTATGTTGTATAATCCAATAAGGTGTGCAGCTCACTTTGGAGAACTATGTGTTGATCCTGCTTCAGATCCACATAGGTGGCGATTTCAAAGGGACAAAAACTCCAAGTAAATGTGGCGCTAAGCACCTACGGATTTTTTGAATGCATCCACTTCAAGTGAAAAATGTTAATAAAAATTCATTTATTTTCTCCAAAAAAAAAAATAAAATATATTTGTAAAATATTTTTTAAAAAACAGTACAATGCGTTTCAGCTGCTATTTTTACAATGCAGCCTTCATCAGGTAGCAAAAAAACAAAAAAACAAAAAGAACAAACAATACAATAAGCACTATGAGCATATATAACTTGGAGGTTGTAACATCATTTTATAGTACTTATTGTATTGTTTGTTCTTTTTGTTTTTTTTTCTACCTGATGAAGGCTGCACTGTAAAAATAGCAGCCGAAACGCGTTGTACTGTTTTTTAAAAATATTTTACAAATATATTTTATTCTTTTATTTTGAGAAAATAAATGAATTTTTATTAACATTTTTCACTTGAAGTGGATGCATTCAAAAAATCCGTAGGTGCTTAGCGCCACATTTACTTGGAGTTTTTTTTCCCTTTCTTTACATACATAAACAAGAAACAAATTATTATTTTTGTCATGCTACATTGCTGTGAAATAAAAATACATTCTTTAGCTTTGAAATGTGACATTTTAATTTTTCTTATAAAGCAGTAGCTAAAGTAAAAATGTCCGCCATCCGTTTACCTCTTAAAGCAAAGTGCTGTTATTCCTGAATTTGTACTGTAATTTCTTCTATGTCCTTGTCAAGGGATTTTATTTGTAAAGTGACCTTTTGAAGTAATTACTTGTAGGGAGGTAGTGAAAGGCAATCACACAAGGTGAGGTCTCTACACTATTGCATTACTTTGATTAATGTATTTAATATCATTTCAGTTGCTTTTTTTTCCTCCAGTGGAATAGAGAGCATAATAAACTAGACGACAGATAAATGCATTGGAAATATGCCATTACATTTTTTTGAACTGAGAATTAAATAGGAGGTGTCTCCATGTGAAGTTATTTTGCTCTTCTATGTTATACAATAGAAATATCCACATTCATTCCAAAAATTAGTACTGTATGAACTCTAGCACAAGTATTTACTTTCCAGTTTTGGAAACTGTTCAAATGTCGAATATATTCATGCACTCGGTCTTGATGCATTCTTTTTATTCCTGACTTACCAGGCAGTTCCATAGAGAATGAATGAAGGGGTGGCTCGTAGGAGCTCCTTTCCAACAGCTACCCAGTTTGAATCTTTTTTAAGTTTTGTCTCTTTTACATCATGAAAACAATTTTATAGAAAAAATCTTTATTTTTCCATCGCTTTATTTTTCCACACAGGGCTGACACCCGTGCACGATCGCCGCGAGGCTCAGCGTGAGGCCGCGCGATCGTGCCACTCTACATGTACTGCTCTTTGCGAGACCGCAGCTCTCGCAGAGCACTACGTATACGACACATGTCAGGAAGGGGTTAAAAAATATGAACAAAATATAAATTTATTCTACTGCATTTTGTAACCAATTGCAGATTGCCTATGTTTGCATGATGGAAAATTCAGGCATTGTTGACCAAAACCTTAAATATGTTTTTGTGTTTTTGAGAAGGACATCTATTTTATAAAATGACCACATTTACTGCATCTGTAATAAATTAGCTTTCTCCGTCTATACACAATTCAATTTAGGCAGTATTTTGGTCATGTCAACTTACTTTGTTTGACTGCCATCCATGACAGCAATCAGACGCAATTGCTCTTCAGATGTCTTTCACACTTTTCCTGGGAGATTTCATCTTGAAGTTGGAAGACAAAATAAAATTATTCTTAAAAGATCAGCGATGCACTTTTCAAAAAGGTAAATTACTCTGTTTTGATTCAGAGAATTTAAAAAACAATAAAAATATTAGTGAGAATTAAAATGTAATAGGTTCATTTATCTGTAATAATAGGTAAGGCAAAATTCTTACTACAGCTAAATTTGAATTTCGTGACTTATAATTATTGTAATTTAATTAGCAATCAATTAGAGGCAACAGAGGACACTGACAATAAAGGGCTCCTGTGCAAGAAATATGTCTGCCTCTCCTTCATAAAGCATGTAATGATTACAGTGATACCAAATATGTATGTTATTACTAGTTTGTAATGTATATTTTTTAAAAACGTATTACCGAATGTGATTTTTTAAAATTACCTTTTTAGTAATCAAAAGGGAAAATGTATCTATTATTTTGCAGCTATTTTTTAGGCCCTAATGCAATGTTACACACAGACATATCTGAATTCTAACACATTAAAAACTGTGAAGAGGAAAAATGCAATTTAGATTTTTAGGCAGAGCAAAATCTCTTACACTTAACCCCTTAGCTTTTTTCATGTTTTGTTTTCGTTTTTCGCTCCCTTTCTTTCCATAACCATAACGTTTTTATTTTTCCATCAATATGGTCATGTGGGTGCTTATTTTTTTGTCAGACGAGTTGTACTTTTGCACGATACCATTGGTTTTACCATGTCGTGTAACAGAAAACAGGAAAAAAATTCCAAGTGCGATGAAATTGCAAAAAATAGTGCAATCACACACTTGTTTTTTGTTTGAATTTTTTGCTAGGTTACTAAATGCTAAAACTGATATGCCATTATGATTCATCGGGTCATTATGAAATGACAAAACCTGACAAAACAAATATATCTAGGTTTTCTTTTATCTAAGTAGTGTAAACAATTCCAAAATTTGCTAAAAGAAAAAAAAATTGTGATGGTAACGCACCGATGACCCCCGATCATGTGATGGGGGTCATCGGTGCGCGTACTTGTGGCCACGCGGCCGGAAGCACTTGTTAAATGCCGCTGTCAGAGATTGACAGCGGCATTTAACTAGTTAATGGGCGTGGGTGGATCGCTATTCCGCTCGCACCCATTGTGGGCATATGTCAGCTGGGTACATTCGGATGCTGGGAATGACCATGTCTTCACAGGGAGAGGAGTTCTTATGCTGAGATGAATCCCTTTTTCCTGTGTACATGAGAAGATGATGAACACTTTAGTAATTGTCTGGTTACACAGAATGTTTGCTGCGATTGCTTTGAGCAATTATTTACCAACCTCAGTATTGTCAAATCTCACCATCACCATGGGCCCTTGTACAGTTGAACGAATGACCACATGTTACTTTTGCTACCATGAGTAGTCTTCTTTTTGTCTAACCATTCTACCCTATCATGGAGGCACGAGACACCTAGTCCTCTAGTGATAATCTATTACTGATAAAATACTGATTTTCCTGAAACAGCAAAATACAGCCGAGTAAGTGACACATTGTTAGAATTTGACTCTCTTCCTCGGCATCATGGTGCTCTCCGATTACATAGCAAAAACCTGCTGACAAATCCCATTTAATAACCTTATTAACATTATGGAAAGGCATGTAAAAGTGTTTATTCTTGCTTGTAGCATTCATACTTGATACAGAATAAATTTAAATATTTACAAAATGTTGTTTCCATTTTTTTCATTATTTGCTTATCATTAACAACAAGTCTATCAACTCTAAGTACAATAACTTTTCCATCTTAATGTTGCAATTTCAATGTTGAAGGAAACATATACACAGCTCAAAAAAATAAAGGGAACATTAAAATCCAACATCCTAGATATCTCTGAATGGAATATTCCAGTTGCAAATCTTTATTCATTACATAGTGGAATGTGTTGAGAACAACAAAACATAAAAATGATCAATGTAAATCAAAATTAATATGCCATGGAGGTCTGGATGGAGAATGATGCTCAAAATCAAAGTGGAAAATCAAATTACAGGTTGATCCATCTTCAGTGGAAATGCCTCAAGACAATGAAAATGTTGCTCAGTAGTGTATGTGGCCTCCACGTGCCTGTATGACCTCTCTACAATTCCGGGGCATGGTCTTGATGAGGTGGCTGATGATCTCCTGAGGGATCTCCTCCCAGACCTAGACTAAAACATCTGCTAACTCCTGGACAGTCTGTGATGCAACATGACATTGGTGGATGGTGTGAGACATGATGTCCCAGATGTGTTCAATCGGATTCAGGTCTGGAGAATGGGAGGGCCAGTCCATAGCTTCAATGCCTTCATCTTGCAGGAACTGCTGACACACTCCAGCCACATGAGGTCTGGCATTGTCCTGCATTAGGAGGAAGTAGGGTCAAATGCACTAGCATATGGTCTCACTAGGGGTCAGAGGATCTCATCTCAGTACCTAATGACAGTCAGGATACCTCTGGCGAGCACATGTGCGACCCTCCAATGAAATACCACCCCACAACAATACTGACCCACTGCCAAACCGGTCATGCTGAAGGATGTTGCAGGCCGCAGAATGCTCTCCACTGCAACTCCAGACTCTGTCACGTCTCTCACATGCGCTCAGTGTGAACCTGCTTTCATCTGTGAAGAGCACAGTCAGTGGCTAATTTGCCAATCTTGGTGCTCTGTTGCCAATGCCAAGAGTCCTGCATGGTGTTGGACTGTGAGCACAACCCCCATCTGTGGATGTCAGGAACTTAGACCATCCTCATGGAGTTGGTTTCCAACTGTTTGTGCAGACGCATGCACATTTGTGGCCCTGCTGGAGGTCATTTTGCAGGGCTCTGGCGGTGCTCCTCCTGTTCCTCCTTGCACAAAGACTGAGGTAGCGGTCCTGCTGCTGGGTTGTTGCCATCCTACTGCCCCCATACGTCTCCTGGTGTACTGGCCTGTCTCCTGGTAGTGCCTCCAGCCTCTGTACACTACGCTGACAGACTGCAAACTTTCTTGCCACAGCTCGCATTGATGTGCCTTCCTGGATGAGCTGCACTACCTGAGCCACTTGTGTGGGATGTAGAGTCCGTCTCATGCTACCACGAGTGTGAAAACACAACCAACATTCAAAAGTGACTAAAACATCAGCCAGAAAGCATTGGCACGGAGATGTGGTCTGTGGTCCCCACCTGCAGAACCACTCCTTTATTGAGTGTGTCTTGATAATTGCCAATAATTTCCATCTGTTGTCTATTCCATTTGCACAACAGCATGTGAAATTGATTGTCAAACAGTGCTGCTTCCTAAGTGGACAGTTTGATTTCAGAGAAGTTTGATTTACTTGGAGTTAGGGTACCGTCACACAGTGCAATTTTCATCGCTACGACGGTACGATCCGTGACGCTCCAGCGTCGTAACAATATCGTAGACTGCTGTCACACTTTGCAATCTACGACGCTGGAGCGATAATTTCATGACGTATGTGCGATGTAGAAGCCGTTGGTTACTATGCGCACATCGTATACGATACATGTTACACCATGCGATCATGCCGCCACAGCGGGACACTAGACGACGAAAGAAAGTTTCAAACGATCTGCTACGACGTACGATTCTCAGCGGGGTCCCTGATCGCAGGAGCGTGTCAGACACTGCGATATCGTAACTATATCGCTCGAACGTCACAAATCGTGCCGTCGTAGCGATCAAAATTGCACTGTGTGACGGTACCCTTATGTGCTGTTGTTTAAGTGTTCCGTTTGTTTTCTTGAGCCGTGTATATAACATTAAAAAAAGGAAATAGAAAGTGCTACAAAAAAGCCATGTAGTGGGGACTGTATTTAGCCAAAATGCAGTGTTTCAATCCATTCAACTAAGACTATTTTCATGTAAGTCCTGGTTCTCTCAAGCATTGTATTTGAAGTGTTGCCTTTTTGATTTTTTTAGCTTGTGAATTGTGGATTTCTTATCAAGATCCTTGGTATATATAAAGCAAGGTACATACACATGGGAGACATGCATTATTTTTAACCATGCTGTTGCCATAAATTTAACAACACTAATACCTACTGTAAAAGTTGTCACACGTTATACAGTATCATTATTGAGTCAGATAATTTATAATATTATTAAACACGTATAATTTAGAGTAATATGATGGGTGATTATAGCATAGTATATGCATCATTGACTGCGAGAATTAATTTCCTCTTCATTCATTCGTGCTCGACTACTTTGCTTTATATACAAGAATGTTAAGATTAAATTGATGAAGAAAAATTACTTTATAACCATCTAGTGACAAAAAAACATCTTAAATTATCAAGTGGTGAAAGGTACAATTAATTCTCATGCACATTACTAAAATGGTTTAGATATAAAATATTAACATAATAACAAACATAATAACAAAAATAATAATAATAAAATGAACATATTTGGCTATTGTTCACATAAAAAAGCTTATGTAAATATAAAGATAATCTTTTTTTTTGAGTAAATGTTTTCGTCTTAGCTGCATCTTCTGAATTTAAATGTTAAGAGGGGCACAAGTACCGTATATATACGAGTAGTATAAGCCGACCCGAGTATAAGCCGACCCCCCTAATTTTGCCACAAAAAACTGGGAAAACTTAATGACTCGAGTATAAGCCTAGGGTGGAAAATGCAGCAGCTACTGGTAAATTTCAAAAGTAAAAATATATACGGTACCAATAAAAGTAAAATTAATTGAGACATCAGTAGGTTAAGTGTTTTTGAATATCCATATTGAATCAGGAGCCCCATATAATGCTCCATAAAGTTTGATGGGCCCCATTAGATGCTCCATATTAAAATATGCCCCATATAATCCTGTATAAAGGGTAATAAGGACCCCATAAGATGCTCCATAGAGATATTTGCCATATATAATGCTGCACAAGCGTTATGGCCCCATAAGATGCTCCGTACAGTCACTTGCCCCATATAATGCTGCACAAGTGTTATGGCCCCATAAGATGCTCCGTACAGTCACTTGCCCCATATAATGCTGCACAAGTGTTATGGCTCCATACAGATGCTCCATACAGCCACTTGCCCCTTATAATGCTGCACAAGTGTTATGGCCCCATAAGATGCTCCGTACAGTCACTCGCCCCATATAGTGCTGCACAAGTGTTATGGCTCCATACAGATGCTCCATACAGCCACTTGCCCCTTATAATGCTGCACAAGTGTTATGGCCCCATAAGATGCTCCATACAGCCACTTGCCCCTTATAGTGCTGCACAAGAGTTATGGCCCCATAAGATGCTCCGTACAGCCACTTGCCCCTTATAATGCTGCACAAGTGTTATGGCCCCATAAGATGCTCCATACAGTCACTTGCCCCATATAGTGCTGCACAAGTGTTATGGCCCCATAAGATGCTCCATACAGTCACTTGCCCCATTATAGTGCTGCACAAGTGTTATGGCCCCATAAGATGCTCCGTATAGTCACTTGCCCCATATAGTGCTGCACAAGCGTTATGGCCCCATAAGATGCTCCGTACAGTCACTTGCCCCATATAGTGCTGCACAAGTGTTATGGCCCCATAAGATGCTCCATACAGTCACTTGCCCCATATGCTTTTGCTGCCATAAAAAAAAATCACCTCTCTTCACTCAGGACCCCGGCACTGGCAATATTTACCTGCTCCTCGTGCGGCTCTGTCTTCGGCACTGACGTTCAGCAGAGGGTGCGCCCTCTGACCTGAGCGTCACAGCCAGAGGACGCTGAAGACGGAGCCGCACTGGAACGAGGAGAGATAAATATCACGCAGCGCTGCGCTCCCCCTCCCCGTATACTCACACTGCTGGCGCTGCGTCCCTGCTTCTTCCACCGCTGCATCTTCTTTCTGTATTGAGCGGTCACAGTTACCGCTCATTACAGAAATGAATATGCAGCTCCACCTCTATGGGAGGTGGAGCGGCATATTCATTTCTGTAATGAGCGGTAACATGTGACCGCTCAGTGCAGGAAGAATCTGGAGCGCTGGAAGAAGCAGGGACGTCCAGGGACCGCGCCGGTTGTAGGTGAGTATAATTACACCCCCCGCCCCCCCTCCCCTGCCGACCTCCGGGTATGACTCGAGTTTAAGCCGAGATGGGGACTTTCAGCCCCAAAAAATGGGCTGAAAATCTCGGCTTATACTCGAGTATATACGGTAACTTGTATACAGAAATCCTTAGGTCATAGAGTTTGAGTCTTTGTTGCACTTTTAACATTTAGTAAGGAAGCCTTTAAAGGGAATCTGTCACTGGGTTTTTGCTACCACACCTGTGAGCACCATGATGTAGGAAAAGAGTCCCTGATTCCAGTGATGTGTCACTTAGTTTACTGGATGCAGCAATTGTGACATAATCAGAATTTTTAGATCTAGCATGTAGCAGAGCTCAGAAAGCTGTAAGCACAACTCTGTGTTCATTATCTATTGACAGTGAGCTGCTTATTAGAGGAAGGGGTGTGGTTGGATCACTTGGTATGAGGGAGCTAGTTTGGGCATAGATAATCTGGTGATAAAACATTAATTGTATGGAAACAAAAGCACATAGCCTACTAAGTGAGATATTGCTGAATTCAGCGTGTCAGCCCATATTTTAGGCTGTTCTCAGATTACATAGCATAAACTTGCTGACAGATTCCCTGTAAGCCTCCAAATTTAAACCCTTCATGACCCAGCCTATTTTGACCTTAATGACCTGGCTGTTTTTTGCAATTCTGAAAAGTGTCCCTTTATGAGGTAATAACTCAGGAACGCTTCAACGAATCCTAGCGGTTCTGAGATCGTTTTTTCGTGACATATTGGGCTTCATGATAGTGGTAAATTTAGGTCGGTAATTTTTGCGTTTATTTGTGAAAAAAATTGAAAATTTGGCTAAAATTTTTTAAATTTTGCAATTTTCAAATTTTTAATTTTTATTCTGTTAAACGAGAGAGTTATGTGACACAAAATAGTTAACAAATAACATTACCCACATGTCTACTTTACATCAGCACAATTTTGGAAACAATTTTTTTTTTTGCTAGGAAGTTATAAGGGTTAAAATTTGACCAGCGATTTCTCATTTTTACAACGAAATTTACAAAACCATTTTTTTAGGGACCACCCCACATTTGAAGTCAGTTTGAGGGGTCTATATGTTGAAAATACCCAAAAGGGACAACATTCTAAAAACTGCACCCATTCAAGAAGTTTATTAACCCTTTAGGGGCTTCAGAGCAGCAGAAGCAACATGGAAGGAAAAAATGAACATTTAACTTTTTAGTCACAAAAATGATGTTTTAGCAACAATTTTTTTATTTTGACAAAGGTAAAAAGAGAAACTGGACCACAAACGCTATTGTACAATTTGTCCTGAGTACGCCGATACCCCATATGTGGGGGGAACCACTGTTTGGGCGCACGACCGGGCTCGGAAGAGAAGGAGCGCCATTTGACTTTTTCAATGAAAAATTGGCTCCAATCTTTAGCGGACACCATGTTGCGTTTGGAGAGCCCCTGTGTGCCTAAATATTGGAGCTCCCCCACAAATGACCCCATTTTGGAAACTAGACCCCCCAATGAGCTTATCTAGATGATAAGCACTTTGAACCCCCAGGTGCTTCACACATTGATCCGTAAATATGAAAAAGTACTTTTTTTTTCACAAAAATTCCTTTTAGCCTCAATTTGTTCATTTCCACATGAGCAACAGGATAAAATGGATCCTAAAATTTATTGGGCAATTTCTCCTGAGTACACTGGAAGTGCATTCGAACAGCAAGGTGGATTGCTGTTAAGGGGAACTAGAGAAAAAAAAATCTATAAATCTTCAGCATAGCGAGTGTGAGCTGAGCGTGTGAACGGTGGTAAGTGTGACTTGTGATTCAGTGACTTTGGATTCAGGGAGTTTCCAAGGGAGGAATTGCTGTCTGTTTTTTATTAATACTTTGTATTTATTTATTTTTTTATTATTTAACTTTTCTGTCTGGTGCAATCCTTATTAGGAAATGTGCTCCACTATTGTTAGTGCCATCCAGTGCACATCTTGCCACATGTATGCAATCCTTGAGCAGCCGATCAAGGGGGCATACTGCTGTGCGAGATGTGAGCACGTTGTGCATTTGGAAACCCAGATTCTGAATCTAAATGTGTAGCTGGCAACACTGAGATCCATAGACAATATGGAGAGGAGTCTTCTGCTCACTGAGCAGACGCTCAATGGGATAGATGAGGGGGGGATGGTAGGATGGAGCTGCAGGACGATGAAGTAGCAAGCTGGGTGACAGTTTGGAAGCGGGGTAGAGGGAAGAGTGCCAGGGACGTTAGTCCTGATCTGGAACACCCCAATAAGTTTGCTAAGTTGGCAGATGAGGGGGGTGCCAGTACAGGGGTAGCACTGCTACCTCTGAAAGCCGGGGGAGTGACTGCTCCAGTAAGGAGGGAAATAGGAGAGCAGGGCAGGCCAGACAGGTGCTGGTAGTGGGGGACTCAATTATTAGGGGAACAGATAGGGCAATCTGTCACAAAGACAGGGTTTGTCGAACGGTGTGCTGCCTACCTGGCGCTCAAGTCCGACACATCGCTGATCGGGTGGACAGATTACTGGGAGGGGCTGGTGAGGACCCAGCGGTCATGGTGCACATTGGCACAAATGACAAAGTTAGAGGTAGGTGGAAGGTCCTTAAAGATGATTTCAGGGAATTAGACTGCAAGATGAAAGCAAGGACCTCCAACGTGGTTATTTCCGAAATACTGCCTGTACCACGTGCCACGCCAGAGAGGCAATGGGAGATTAGGGAGGTTAATAAGTGGCTCAAAAATTGGTGTAGGAAGGAGGGGTTTGGGTTCCTGCAGAACTGGGTCGACTTCTCAGTTGGCTACAGGCTCTACGCTAGGGACGGGCTGCACCTCAATGGGGAAGGTGCAGCTGTGCTGGGGGAGAAAATGGCTAGAAGGTTGGAGGAGTATTTAAACTAGGGATTGGGGGGGAGGGTATTCAATTTATAGGAGTGGAAGATAGTGCAGACAGAGACCTGGGCACAAATAAGGAAGTTGGGGGTGGCGGTGGCATGGGGGGTGGGGTTAGAACAGTTAATAATTTAAGAAAGAATAGAGGTACAGAGAGGAACATCAAGTGCATTTATGCCAGAAGCCTCGCCAACAAAATGGACGAATTAGAACTAATGTTGTTGGAGCATAATTATGACATGGTGGGGATATCTGAAACATGGCTGGATGAGAGCCATGACTGGGCTATTAACTTGCAGGGCTATAACCTGTTCAGAAATGACTGTACAGATAAGCGAGGGGGTGGGGTGTGTCTATATGTAAAATCGTCCTTAAAACCCATCCTGCGTGATAATATAGGTGAATTTAATGAAAATGTAGAATCCCTGTGGGTGGAGATAAGGGGAGGGGGAAAAATAATAAATTACTGATAGGGGTTTGTTATAAATCTCCAAAAATAATGGAAGCAATGGAGAATATCCTCGTAAAGCAAATAGATGAAGCTGCGACTCAAGGTGAAGTCATTATTATGGGGGACTTCAACTACCCTGAAATAGATTGGGGAACACAAACCTGCAGTTCCAGCAAAGGTAATCGGTTTTTGACAACTATGAGAGACAATTACCTTTCACAACTGGTTCAGGACCCAACAAGAAGGGGGGCACTGCTAGACCTAATATTAACCAACAGGCCAGACCGCATAGCAAATATAAGGGTTGGGGGTTACTTGGGAAATAGCGATCACAAAATAATAAGTTTTCATGTATCCTTTAAAAAGATGTGTAATATAGGGGTTACAAGGACACTAAACTTCAGGAGGGCAAATTTCCAACGGATGAGAGAGGATCTTGGTGCAATTAACTGGGACAATATCCTGAGACACAAAAATACACAAAGAAAATGGGAGACATTTATTAGCATCCTGGATAGGACCTGTACAGAGTATATATCGAATGGGAATAAACATACTAGGAATAGGAGGAAACCAATATGGCTAAACAGAGCTGTAAGGGGCACAATAAGAGACAAAAAGAAAGCATTTAGAGAATTAAAGGAAGTAGGTAGTGAGGAGTAGGGTTGAGCGACTTTTATTTTTATAGGATCGGGTCGGGTTTTACGAAACCCGACTTTCTCAAAAGTCGGGTCCAGTGAAATCGGCCGACCCTATAAAAAAGTCGGGGTCGGGGTCGGCCGAAACACGAAACCCAATGCAGTGCAATGGGATACTATGGTTCCCAGGGTCTGAAGGAGAGGAAACTCTCCTTCAGGCCATGGGATCCATATTAATGTGTAAAATAAAGAATCAAAATAAAAAATACTGATATACTCACCCTCGGACGCGCCCTGGTACTAACCGGCAGCCTTCCTTCCTAAGAATGAGCGCGTGAAGGACCTGCGGTGACGTCGCAGCTTGTGATTGGTCGCGTGAGCGGTCACATGGGCGGTCACGCGACCAATCACAAGCCGCAACGTCATCTAAGGTCCTTCACGCGCTCATTCTTAGGAAGGAAGGCTGCCGGAAAGAAGCAGGGCGCATTCGAGGGTGAGTATATTCCTATTAGGTATATACTCACCCTCGGACACGCCCTGCTTCTTTCCGGCAGCCTTCCTTCCTAAGAATGAGCGCGTGAAGGACCTTAGATGACGTCGCGGCTTGTGATTGGTTGCGTGACCGCCCATGTGACCGCTCATGCGACCAATCACAAGCCACGACGTCACCGCAGGTCCTTCACGCGCTCATTCTTAGGAAGGAAGGCTGCCGGTTAGTACCAGGGCGCGTCCGAGGGTGAGTATATCAATATTTTTTATTTTGATTCTTTATTTTACACTTAAATATGGATTCCGATACCGATTCCCGATATTGCAAACATATCAGAACTCGGTATTGGAATTCCGATACCAGATTCAGAAGATTGCCGACCTCATGGCCGACCCCACACAGGCGTCGGGTCGGGTTTCATGAAACCCGACTTTGCCAAAAGTCGGCGACTTCTGAAAATGGCCGACCCGTTTCGCTCAACTCTAATGAGGAGGCATTAAATAAATACAAAAAATTAAATAAATTCTGTAACAAGCAAATCAAGGCAGCAAAGATTGAGACAGAGAGACTCATTGCCAGAGAGAGTAAAAATAATCCCAAAATATTCTTTAACTACATAAATAGTAAGAAACTAAAAAATGATAGTGTTGGCCCCCTTAATAATAGTCTGGGTGAAATGGTGGATGAGGATGAGGAAAAAGCCAATATGCTAAATGACTTTTTTTCATCAGTATTTACACAAGAAAATCCCATGGCAGACAAAATGATTAGTGATAAAAATTCCCCATTAAATGTCACCTGCTTAATCCAGCAGGAAGTGCGGTGGCGTCTAAAAATCACTAAAATTGACAAATCTCCGGGCCCAGATGGGATACACCCTCTAGTTCTGCAGGAATTAAGTACAGTCATTGATAGACCATTATTTTTAATCTTTAAAGACTCCATAATAACAGGGTCTGTACCACAGGACTGGCGTATAGCAAATGTGGTGCCAATATTCAAAAAGGGGACAAAAACTGAACTCGGAAATATAGGCCAGTAAGCTTAACCTCTACTGTGGGTAAAATCCTGGAGGGCATTCTAAGGGATGCTATACTGGAGTATCTGAAGAGGAATAACCTCATGACCCAGTATCAGCACGGGTTTACTAGGGACCGTTCATGTCAGACAAATTTGATCAGTTTCTATGAAGAGGTAAGTTCCGGACTGGACCAAGGGAACCCAGTGGATGTAGTGTATATGGACTTTTCAAAAGCTTTTGATACGGTGCCACACAAAAGGTTGATACATAAAATGAGAATAATGGGGATATGGGAAAATATGTGTAAGTGGGTTGAGAGCTGGCTCAGGGATAAGAAACAAGGGTGGTTATTAATGGAGCGCACTTGGACTGGGTAGCGGTTAGCAGTGGGGTACCACAGTGGTCAGTATTGGGCCCTCTTCTTTTTAACATATTTAATAATGACCTTGTAGGGGGCATTCAGAGTAGAATTTTAATATTTGCAGATGACACTAAACTCTGCAGGGTAATCAATACAGAGGAGGACAATTTTATTTTACAGGATGATTTATGTAAACTAGAAGCTTGGGCTGATAAATGGCAAATGAGCTTTAATGGGGATAAATGTAAGGTCACGCACTTGGGTAGAAGTAATAAGATGTATAATTATGTGCTTAATTCTAAAACTCTGGGCAAAACCGTCAATGAAAAAGACCTAGGTGTATGGGTGGATGACAAACTCATATTCAGTGGCCAGTGTCAGGCAGCTGCTACAAAGGCAAATGAAATAATGGGATGCATTAAAAGAGGCATAGATGCTCATGAGGAGAACATAATTTTACCTCTATACAAGTCACTAGTTCGACCACACTTAGAATACTGTGCACAGTTCTGGTCTCCGGTGTATAAGAAAGACATAGCTGAACTGGAGCGGGTGCAGAGAAGAGTGACCAAGGTTATTAGAGGATTGGGGGGTCTGCAATACCAAGATAGGTTATTACACTTGGGGCTATTTAGTTTGGAAAAACGAAGACTAAGGGGTGATATTATTTTAATGTTTAAATATATGAGGGGACAGTACAAAGACCTTTCTGATGATCTTTTTAATCATAGACCAGAAACATGGACAAGGGGGCATCCTCTACGTTTGGAGGAAAAAAGGTTTAAGCATAATAACAGACGCGGATTCTTTACTGTAAGAGCAGTGAGACTATGGAACTCTCTGCCGTATGATGTTGTAATGAGTGATTCATTACTTAAATTTAAAAGGGGACTGGATACATTTCTGGAAAAGTATAATGTTACAAGGTATATAGACTAGATTTCTTGATAGGGCGTTGATCCAGGGAACTAGTCTGATTGCTGTATGTGGAGTCGGGAAGGAATTTTTTTTCCCCAAGGTGGAGCTTACTCTTTGCCACATGAGCTTTTTTTGCCTTCCTCTGGATCAACATGTTAGGGCATGTTAGGTTAGGCTATGGATTGAGCTAGATGGACTTAAAGTCTTCCTTCAACCTTAATAACTATGTAACCTTTTGTATTTATTATTTTTTTTATTTTGATCGCTGTGATAGAACCTATCACAGTGATCAAAATGTACTTGTAACGAATCTGCCGGCCGGCAGATTCGGTGGGCGCATTGCGCATGCGTCCGCCTTTTTCCAAGATGGCGGCACCCATGGAGCAGACAGACAGACACCGGGAGGGACACAGGAGGTCAGTAAGTATGATGGGGGATCGGACAGCGGGGGGAAATCGGACTGCAGGGGGAGCAGACAGGAGGAAGGAGGGGAGCGGAGGACATGAAATTACAGGACGGAGGACGGAGGGGAGGAGATTGATGGCGGTGGGGGGGGCAGATCGTGATCTCCAACCATGGCTGATGCTATTGCAGCATCGGCCATGGTTGGATTGTAATATTTCACCAATTTTCATTGTTGAAATATTACTATCGCTTTGAGTGAAAGTGAAACGTCACTTTCAACAGCCAATCAGAGTGATCGTAGCCACTGGGGGCGAAGCCACCCCCCTGGGCTCAAGTACAACTCCCCCTGTGCCTGCAGGTTGGGTGAAATTACAGTTATCCCTTTCACCCAGCCTGCAGGAGCGCGATCCAACCATGAAGCATATGCTGTGTCATAGGTCGGATTGGCACAGGTTTTCATGACGCATACGGTGCGTCAAAGATCGGGAAGGGGTTAAGAAGCCAATATTGGTTTGGTTGCTATACTTGTTATGTTTTCCTCTTCTGGCTCATAAATAGCCAAGATAATGTAAATGGAACTTGGCCCTCGATTTATGCTTCCCAAACTATGGACATCATGAATCACAGCTTGTTTGTGCGATTGCACTAGGTTAAGTTTTTCTTTAAAATGCTCCAGTGTTTTAGAGAGAAATTAGTCTGAATAGTTGGCCAGGAACTATTATTATTATTATTATTATTATTTATTGTTATAGCGCCATTTATTCCATGGCGCTTTACATGTGAGGAAGGGTATACATAATAAAAACAAGTACAATAATCTTAAACAATACAAGTTTTAACTGGTACAGGAGGAGAGAGGACCCTGCCCGCAAAGGCTCACTATAAGGAAAGATGCGACTAGTCCTGCCCCATTTTTATTTCTCCATGCCTCCTCACAGCATTTCAGTTGGTCTCTCCTCATGTACATGCATGGGATATATCAATATCTGACAATCATCTATAGCTGGACAAAAAGAAGCCACCAAGGGGAGAAACTAGTCATGTTTCTCTCTATGGTCCCCAGCCAGCTCCTTAAACTGTGTTTTCTATGAAACGCTCAGACAGGCTCTGATCCATACTGTCCATTGAAGAGAAACCTCTCAGCTGAATTCTCTGGAATGACTGACATCTCTGATATACAAACAATTCAAAATCCTGTGTACGCCCTTTTTTTCTAGTGCTCTAACATGAGCAATGAGAATAAATATACTTTCATTGGCTTCACTGTGCAGAGAGTAGGCCCTGTAGCAGCCACTGCATGCAGGGAATTTCTGAAAACCCACAATAACATGTCAAATTTGAGCAAAACTGTATGATTGCAAGATGGTGGGGCATAAATCCAATATAGAGACTATATAAAATGCTTAGGCGTTGTTTAGCTGCTGATATACTTTTAATAGCTCTCAGTCAAGTACTGGATTTGTTAACACCTATTACTATGGCTTAAGCCTAGAAAAGTCTAGCCCTTAAATTCAGCGAGGTTCTCTCACTCCTCTCCCCAAGTAAATTTTACGAGCATTTTCAAGTTTTCCCGTATTGAAATCCAAGGGAAAGTAACCAAATTGTGGGGCAAAATTTGGCAAAGATGGCAAATTTGAATCAGTTTATCTTTAATCAGGATCTTTCAAAATAAAATTTTAGCAAGAGTACCATACAACTGGTCAAAAGTAAAATTTTCACATTTGCGCAAAGAGTCAAACTTAAACTACAAAGCACATTCAATGAGGAAAATAAGTATTTGACACACTGCCGATTTTGAAAGGTTTCCCAACTACAAACAATTGAGAGGTCTGTAATTTTTATCATAAGTACAGTTCAATAGTGAGAGATAGAATCTTAAAAAATAAATCCAGAACATCACATGGTATGATTTTTAACCCCTTAAAGACCAGGGGTATTTCCGTTTTTGCATTTCCATTTTTGCTCCTCTCATTCCCACAGCCATAACTTTTTATTTTTCCATCAATATGGTGATATGAGGACTTGTCTTTTGTTGGATGGGTTGTACTTTTGAATGGAACCATTGATTTTACCATATAGTGTACTGGAAAATGGAAAAAAATTCCAAATGCAGTAAAATTGCAAAAAAAGTGCAATTCCACAAATGTTTTTTGGGGATTTTTTGTTACCATGTCCACTAAATGCTAAATCTGACCTGCCAATATGAGGGCTTATTTTTTTCATGCCAACCTCACATTTTTAATTATACCATTTTGGTGTGTATATGATTTTTTGATCACCAATTACTGCATTTTATTGCAATGTTGCAGCAAGAAAAAAAAAAACGTTATCCTGGCATTTAGATTTTTTTTCTCGTTACGCCGTTTACCAATAGGATTAATCCTTTTCATAATATTGATAGATCCGGCGATTCTGAACTTGGCGATACCAAATATGTGTATATTTGATATTTTTAATGTTTTATTTTGAATGGGGTGAAAGGGGGGTGATTTGAGCTTTTATATTTTTTTTAATTTTTTAATATTTTTAAAAACTTTTTTGATTTATTACTTGCTTCAATAGTCTACATAGGAGACTAGAAGGTGCGATCATCCGATCACTTGTGCTACATAGAGCAGGGATGCCGCCGTGCTCTATGTAGCAGAAATGCTCACTTGCTATGAGGGCTGACTGCCAGCTGTCAGGGGCACAAGACAGTTGATCAGATCAGCTGTCATGTGCTGAAAAAGGTGCAGGGTCATCGCCGGAGCCTGCAGCAAACAGGGAGGCATCCAATGATGGACATATCTGTCATTGGACCTTAAGTAGTTAAATAATTAAATTTAATTTTATTGCATGAAATAAACATTTGATACAGTAGAAAAACAGAACTTAATATCTGGTACAGAAAACTTTGTTTGCAATTACTGATGTCAGACCTTTCCTGTAATTCTTAACCAAGTTTGCCCACACTGCCGCAGGGATTTGGGCCACTACTCCAGACAGATCTTCTCCAGATCTTTCAGGTTTCAGGGCTTTTGCTGGCCAACATTGAGTTTCTGCACTCTCCAAAGATTTTCTATTGGGTTCAGGTCTGGAGACTGGCTAAGCCACTCCTGGACCTTGTAATTCTTCTTATGGAGCCACTCCTTCATTGCTCTGGTGGCTGTGTGTTTTGGGTCACTGTCATGCTGGAAGTCCAAGCCACGATCCATCTTCAACGCTTTTACTGAGGGAAGGAGGTTGTTGGCCAAAAACCTCACAATATATGATCAATGAAGAGGGATTAAAGCATCAAATGTACCCAAAAATGATACAATAGAAAATGATGGCTTGCCATGGAAAAAAAGAGTAGGTTGACAGAAATAGGGAAATCAAAGTGCTCTCAGGAAATGGCAACACAATCTAATTAATTTATTACAAAATTCTAAACTATTAAAATTTTAAAAAATATAAATAAATATGTAGAACATGCAAAGTTGCCATCTTTGTAATAATTCATACCTGAATAGACGCTGACTTATGAAAGAGATTATGGCTTGAAAAGTCACAAATATTTCGCAATGCGTAGTTGTGCAGAAATTTGTTCTAACGTAAGATTTGTGGCTAGTAACTCAGAGAGACACCACTTGTCAGACACTCCTGATTTATTAAGAGGTGAGACAGGAAGGTTTTGATTCCAAGATGCTCCTCGATAAAATCTGGCATTGTTCATGTCAGTGCTCTGACTGCAGTTGTTAATTGGTTAAATCCAGTTGTCAGTTTCTGACAGCGAGCTATAATATGCTGCAGTAGGGGTGCGCGTCCTTCCACATTCCCATCGGCGCACCCATGATGTGACAGTCAAAGGTCTGCTAAAGACCCTGTGCCTAATCACAAATTCTTTGGTATTATTATCTTCATTTAATTTGCCTTTAATGAAAAAACACAAAAGCGAATGAAGCAAAAAGCAAAACATTGATCATTTCACACAAAACTGATCCAGACAAAAGTATTTGCACCCTCAGCCTAATACTTGGTTGCACAACCTTTAGTCAAAATAACTGCGACCAACAACTTCCGGTAACCATCAATGAGTTTCTTACAATGCTCTGCTGGAATTTTAGACCATTCTTCTGTGGCAAACTGCTCCAGGTCCCTGATATTTGAAGAGTGTTTTTTCCAAACTGCCAGTTTTAGATCTCTCCACAGGTGTTCTATGGGATTCAGGTCTGGACTCATTGCTGGCTACCTTAGAAGTCTCCAGTGCTTTCTCTCAAACCATTTTCTAGTGCTTTTTGAAGTGTGTTTTGGGTCATTGTCCTGCTGGAAGACCCATGACCTCTGAGGGAGACCCAGATTTCTCACACTGGGCCCTACATTATGCTGCAAAATTTGTTGGTAGTCTTCAGACTTCATAATGCCATGCACACGGTCAAACAGTCCAGTGCCAGAGGCAGCAAAGCAACCCCAAAACATCAGGGAACCTCCGCCATGTTTGACTATAGGGACCGTGTTCTTTTCTTTGAATGCCTCTTTTTTTCTCCTGTAAACTCCATGTTGATGCCTTTGCCCAAAAAGCTCTTCTTTTGTCTCATCTGACCAGAGAACATTCTTCCAAAACGTTTTAGGCTTTTTCAGGTAAGTTTTGGCAAACTCAAGCCTGGCTTTTTTATGTCTCGGGGTAAGAAGTGAGGTCTTCCTGGGTCTCCTACCATACAGTCAATTACAAAAATTAGAGAAGCATCACATGATTTTTTGAATGGTGCTAATACTTTTGTCCACCCCCTTTTTTATGTTTGGTTTGGAATTATATCCAATTTGGCTTTAGGACAATTCTTTTTGTGTTTTTTAATTTAAGACAAGTTAAATGAAGATAATAATAACAAAGAATTTGTGATTGCAATCATTTTCAGGAAGAAACTGAGTATTATCTGACAGAATTGCAGGGGTGTTAATACTTTTGGCCATGACTGTATATATATATATATATATATATATATATATGCATATATATATATATATATATATATATATATATATATATATACAATTTATTTCACCACTTAAATAAAAAATAAGCTGTACATGTTTGGTATCTGCATACTCAAACTGACCTGGAGAATCACATTGCCAAGTTAGTTTTATCATATAATGAATATGGTAAATGAAAAAATTCTATTGTGAAATTGCACTTTTTTCACAGTTTCAACCCATTTGGAATTTGTGTCCCTTTTCCACTACACTATGTGGTAAAATGAATGGTGTCATTCAAAAATATAGCTTTTCCTACAAAATGAAGCCCTTATTTGGCTACATTTACTGACAGTTAAAAACTTATAGTTCTTGGAAAAAGCGACAGAAAAAATGAAAATGGAAAAATGGCCACAACATGAAAGGGCTAAGTGTACTGGAAAATTAAGCCTCAAAAATCTGACAAAAATGCTTTTTTTTCATCATTTCACTTCAGTCAAAAAAATGTTTCAAACCCTTATATGGCTATATCAATGTTAAAAAAAAAAAACAAAGTTATGGAAGAATTGGAGTGAAGTGCAAAAATGAAAAATCTCCTCTCATAAAGTGATTAATGTTTCTGTCTTTTCAGAGATATCGCTAGGTTATGCCACCACTATCTGGTTGGTTTGGATAAAACCACTGTAACCTCAGCAGATTATTCCACCCAATAAATAAATAAATAAATAAATCTTGACTTTTTTAACAAATAAAGTGTTAGATTGTCCAAATATATATACATATATCAAACATAGAAAGTATGGTGTCCAACGATTTACGGGTAAAAATGCCCATCCAATGATTACTTTTTTTAAAGTTACAATTTTATATTTCTCTTTCTGCATTTTGCTTTAAGGGAATCAGCTTTAAAATATGTAATTTTTGAGACAGCTTTAAGCATGTAGGTCATGTATTAAATGCTATAAGAAAATAGGAAGTATTCTTTTACTCAATCTCATTATTGTTAATGGAGTGATACACGGAATTAACTCGGCTTATAAAGTTCTTTTCTAAAAAACTTCACATTTCAATATATATTGAGCAGTGTTAGCGTTGTAATAAGTCCTCAAGAGGACTTGATGTGCCAGCTAAAGTGATATGCTATGCTACGGCTTAAAAACCTTTTGACATCACTAATGTGCTAATTATAGGTAAAACAAGTTGGGTTCATTTGAGATAGGACTGGAGCTGCAAGACTAGACTTACTTTCTAGGTCACATCATACTATATTCAAACTCTATTCTTTCATTTACCATCAAATATTAATGTATTGTATAATTTAATTGAATAATCTTGTTCAGGTAGCCACAATTATTTCAGATACAATGGGGATCAGGTTGCAGTTCATGAGTACAGGTTCAATTTTTCATTTTATAAAGATCGGTCACATTCAATTATATTTTCATAAGTCAAAGTGAAAACGTTAATCAAGATTCATGCATAAACTGTTTTAGTTTTAATTCATTGTATTATTAGTGGCTGATTTGCATATTAATTTGCTGAAATTTTAAAGAATGCAATTGTCATTGTTTTGCAAATGTCATGCTTTTTTCCAGTATGGCAAACTAAATTTGAATTAGATATTCAACAGGATTTTCATTAAATTGGCAGCAAAAATATTGATAAGAAACATATAGTAGGGGATGACACAGGCACATTTTATAGATGTTCATCTATAACTTGCTGTTAATGTGCTGACCTAGTCAGTGCTAGAACAATACAATTCCCAAATTAGGGTTTGAGAACATATCCAACATTTTTTGCTGTTGTGAGGAATACACTAAAGGAAGGTACAGAATTAATTCCGATGAGGACAAAAAAGTTTAATGACACGTTCTGTGAAATTTGTTCATCTTTGTAAATCTTAAAGGAATTGTTCTGTTTCTAGTTGCATTATTCTACTGTCTCAGAGACATACAGGTACGTCTCATAAAATTAGAATATATTAGAATGTATTTCAGTTCTTCAATACAAAATGTGAAACTCATACTTTCAAAGCGTCATTACAAACAGAGTGATCTATTTCAAGTGTTTATTTCTGAACATATAAAATAATTACAATTTAAACAAAGTAATCCCTTTAGATATAGTATACTGCTTAAAAAAACGGGAACACTACAATCCCACATCCTAGACATCACTGAATGAAATATTCCAGTTGTAAATCTTTATTCATTACATAGTGGAATGTGTTGAGAACAATAAAACTTAAAAATGATCAACGTAAATCACAACTAATATCCCACGGAGGTCTGGAGTTGGAATGATGCTCAAAATCAAAGTGGGAAATTAAGTTACAGGCTGATCCAACTTCAGTGGAAATGCCTCAAGACAAGGAAATGATGCTCAGTAGTGTGTGTGACCTCCACATGCCTGTATGACCTCCCTACAATGCCTGAGCATGCTACTGATAAGGCGGTGGATGGTCTCCTGAGGGATATCCTCCCAGGCCTGGACTAAAGCATCCACCAACACCTGGACAGTCTGTGGTGCAAAGTAACGTTGGTGGATGGTGCGAGACATGATGTCTCAGATGTGTTCAATCGGATTCAGGTCTGGGGAATGGGTGGGACAGTCCATAGCTTCAATGCCTTCATCTTGCATGAACAGCTGACAGACTACAGCCACATGAGGTCTGGCATTGTCCTACATTAGGAGGGACCCAGGGCCAACCGCACCAACATATGGTCTCACAAGAGGTCTGAGGATCTCATCTCAGTACCTAATGGCAGTCAGGCTACCTCTGGCGAGCAACTGCAGGGCTGTATGGCCCTCCAAAGAAATGCCACCCCACACCATTACTGACCCACTGCCAAACCGGTCATGCTGATGGATGTTGCAGGCAGCAGATTGCTCTCCACAACATCTTCAGACTCTGTCACATCTGTCACATGTGATCAGTGTGAACCTGATTTCATCTGTGAAGAGCACAGGGTTCCAGTGGTGAATTTGCCAATCCTGGTGTTCTGTGGCAAATGCCCAGCATCCTGCAAGGTGTTGGGCTGTGAGCACAATCCCCATCTTTGGACGTCGGGCACTCAGACCATCCTCATGAAGTCGGTTTCTAACCGTTAGTGCAGACACATGCACATTTGTGGCCTGCTGGAGGACACTTTGAAGGGCTCTGGCAGTGCTCCTGTTTCTCCTTGCACAAAGGCTGAGGTAGCGGTTCTGCTGCTGGGTTGTTGCCCTCCTACGGCCCCCTCCACGTCTCCTGGTGTACTGGCCTGTCTCCTGGTAGCGGCTCCAGCCTCTGGACACTATGCTGACAGACACAGCGAACATTCTTGCCACAGATCGCATTGATGTATCATCCTGGATGAGCTGCACTACCTGAGCCACTTGTGTGGGTTGTAGAGTCAGTCTCATGCTACCACGAGTGTGAAAGCTCAACCAACATTCAAAAGTGACCGAAACATCAGCCAGAAAGCATTGGTACTGAGATGTGGTCTGTGGTCCCCACCTGCAGAACCACTCCTTTGTTGAGTGTGTCTTGATAATTGCCAATAATTCCCATCTGTTGTCTATTCCATTTGCACAACAGCATGTAAAATTGATTATGAAACAGTGTTGCTTCCTAAGTGGACAGTTTGATTTCACAGAAGTTTGATTTACTTGGAGTTATATTCTGTTGTTTAAGTGTTCCCTTTATTTTTTCAGCAGTGTATATACAGTACACTATCATTATAAATTAACATTATACTGCTGTTATTGTATGTGTAAATACATGCTTTTTTCTCTGTTGTGATATTTCCATGTATAATACCTTTGTTAAAGATTAACTTGGTTCTTACTTAGAGGCATTTCTTTATTAATTAGTAGTGTTGAGCATTCCGATACCGCAAGTATCGGGTATCGGCCGATACTTGCGGTATCGGAATTCCGATACCGAGATCCGATACTTTTGTGGTATCGGGTATCGGTATCGGATACATAGAGATGTGTAAAATAAAGAATTAAAATAAAAAATATTGATATATTTACCTCTCCGGCGGCCCCTGGACTCAGCGTGGGTAACCGGCAGGCTTCGTTGTTCAAAATCAGCGCTTTTAGGACCTGAGAATCATGTCCCGGCTTCTGATTGGTCGCGGGCCGCCCATGTGACCGCCACGCGACCAATCACAAGCCGCGACGTCACCGCAAGCTATTAACGCGCTCATTTTTAAAAATGAGCGCGTTAATGGCTTTCAAAGACGTAGCGGCTTGTGATTGGTCGCGGCCACGCGACCAATCACAAGCCGCGACGTCACCGCAAGCTATTAACGCGCTCATTTTTAAAAATGAGCGCGTTAATGGCTTTCAAAGACGTAGCGGCTTGTGATTGGTCGCGGCCACGCGACCAATCACAAGCCGCGACGTCACCGCAAGCTATTAACGCGCTCATTTTTAAAAATGAGCGCGTTAATGGCTTTCAAAGACGTAGCGGCTTGTGATTGGTCGCGGCCACGCGACCAATCACAAGCCGCTACGTCTTTGAAAGTCATTAACGCGCTCATTTTTAGAAATGAGCGCGTTAATAGCTTGCGGTGACGTCGCGGCTTGTGATTGGTCGCGTGGCCGCGACCAATCACAAGCCGCTACGTCTTTGAAAGTCATTACCGCGCTCATTTTTAAAAATGAGCGCGTTAATAGCTTGCGGTGACATCGCGGCTTGTGATTGGTCACGTGGCCGCGACCAATCACAAGCCGCTACGTCTTTGAAAGTCATTACCGCGCTCATTTTTAAAAATGAGCGCGTTAATAGCTTGCGGTGACGTCGCGGCTTGTGATTGGTCGCGTGGCCGCGACCAATCACAAGCCGCTACGTCTTTGAAAGTCATTAACGCGCTCATTTTTAAAAATGAGCGCGTTAATAGCTTGCGGTGACGTCGCGGCTTGTGATTGGTCACGTGGCCGCGACCAATCACAAGCCGCTACGTCTTTGAAAGTCATTAACGCGCTCATTTTTTAAAATGAGTGCGTTAATAGCTTGCGGTGACGTCGCGGCTTGTGATTGGTCGCGTGGCGGTCACATGGGCGGCCCACGACCAATCAGAAGCCGGGACGTGATTCTCAGGTCCTAAAAGCGCTGATTTTGAACAACGAAGCCTGCCGGTTACCCGCGCTGAGTTCAGGGGCCGCCGGAGAGGTAAATATATCAATATTTTTTATTTTAATTCTTTATTTTACACATCCCTATGGATCCCAGGGCCTGAAGGAGAGTTTCCTCTCCTTCAGACCCTGGGAACCATGAGAATACCTTCCGATACTTGATGTCCCATTGACTTGTATTGGTATCGGATATCGGTATCGGCGATATCCGATATTTTTCGGGTATCGGCCGATACTATCCGATACCGATACTTTCAAGTATCGGACGGTATCGCTCAACACTATTAATTAGCCCTGTACTGTGACAACATCATCTATAACTATTAGTGATGAGCGAGTATACTCTTTGCTTGGGTTTTCCTGAGCACGCTCGGGTGGTCTCCGAATATTTGTTACTAACTGGAGATTTTAATTTTTTGTCGGTGCAGCTGCATGATTTACGGCTGCTAAACAGCTTGAATACATGAGGGGATTCCCTAGCAACCAGGCTACCCCCACATGTACTCAGGCTGGCTAGCAGCCATAAATCATGCAGCTGCATCGAGAAAAACTAAATCTCTGAGCACTCACAAATACTCGGAGATCACCCGAGCGTGCTCGGGAAAACCCGAGCAATGAGCATAATCGCTCATCACTAAAAACTATATAACCAATAAGAGCCTAACAATCACCTGGATAATCAGACACATGTCATCTAACCACCCAATTCAGTGGGCCGAATGTGTGGGTCCACATTTTGTGAGAGCGGGTGACACCACTCCATCTTCCCTTGTGCTTCCCTATGTCCATGACACTGACGCATATGCCTCCCGCCCTGCATCTGTCTTTGCTCATTCTGATGCACCATCCTCAGGCACTTCCAAAACCTTGTCCCAGCCCATCATTCAGCTATCCCTACCCCAGGCCTTGGAACCAAAGAGAAAGTTTGCACCCACCCATTAGCCTAAATGCTTAACAGGCACATTTCTTGGATGCTTGCTGTGGAAATGTTGCCATTTTAGCATGTTGACACAGAGGATTTTTGCTGACTCTTGGCATCTGTCCCTCGGTACGTGGTCCCCATCTGACACTTTTTCTCCCTCTGTAGCATCCCCACCTTGTACCAGCATATGTCCAAGAACATCACCTGGGTCTTTACCAACGTGGTTAATGATATTGTCCACTTAACGACTGACATATGGCCAAACGCTTGTTGCCAAGAACGCTATATATCCCTGATGGCACACTGGGTGCACATTGTGGAGGCTGGGGCAGAGTCATACCCTGGTATGGCACATGTGCTCCTGATGCTGAGGATTGTTGGCCCTACTTCGATCATGGTTTCCTCCACCTCCTTGAGCAGTTACTATGATATAATTTAAATTCTGACATTGACTTGTGCTTTGACATTCATCCTTCACTTTATTGTATATATTGATCCTATGATCCAACTTGACTGTATACATTTTTTCAGGTCTTTGCTATCACTTTGTGTATTCACACTGAGCTAAATGTCAAATGTTCCACTGTGCGTTGACATCACTGTACTTATCTTCAATGTTCTGTAATCTTCATGTTTGCATCATTATAGTGCAGTGACAAAACTGTATGTCTGAACCTTGTACTTTGACATGACATGAAATATTTTTTGATCTGCAACATTTTCTATTATTCATTTTGCAATTTTCCCCTGTGATCTGACATCCCTGTGCATTGTCACAGTACAGTAATATAACTGTATTATCCTAATGCTTTGTGCTTACTGTCTGCAATTTTCTTGTACAGCAACATCCCTTTGTTATTTATTCCTCCATTCAGATTACAGTGTACATTATTTGTGTACTCTGACCTCTATGAATATCAAGGATGAACACCATGGCTATGGTAGTAAATAAGGCTGAGCTGCCATTAGTCAAGCCCATGGATAAGTCACAGTCACAGTTTCTGGAAAAACAGCACCTTTTATTAGAGATAAGTGAATTTAGCCATAAAGGAACAAATTCAAATCGAATTTCCTTACATTCCCACAAATTTGAACACATTGAAGTTCAATTCTAGGTTAGAACAAAAAATATCTTGCCCTGTACAATTTCCCGCACTGCTGAAGCATCAGAGAGTGGGCTCTGGTAATTTTGTGTTGCCACGTGGGCTTCCTCATAATGCCATGCAACTTTGACATCTTGTGGATTATCATAACTTGTGCAGTGGTGGCTATCTTGGATCAACGATTCCAAGTAGAATACAGTTATTATGGCAGAGTCATTTTCCATCTCCAAAGTCACTAAATAAGTCTCTCTCTCCTGTAGAGTGCAAGCACTTATGTTCAGTGGGGGTATCTCTCACCTGTAAAGTTAAGACTCTTATGGTCAATCGAGTCCTAACTCTCTCTTGCATAAAAAGTGTAAGCTATTATGATCTGCGTGCTTCTGTCTGCCTCATGAAGAGTGTAAGGTCTTATTGTCAGTGGGGATCTGTCTCTCTTTGTCGCTCCTCTTTACCCCATGGTTTTTTCTGAGCAATTATAAGTAGTGTTGAGCGATACCGTCCGATACTTGAAAGTATCGGTATCGGATAGTATCGCCGATACCGATATCCGATACCAATACAAGTCAATGGGACATCAAGTATCGGAAGGTATTCTCATGGTTCCCAGGGTCTGAAGGAGAGGAAACTCTCCTTCAGGCCCTGGGATCCATAGGGATGTGTAAAATAAAGAATTAAAATAAAAAATATTGATATATTTACCTCTCCGGCGGCCCCTGAACTCAGCGCGGGTAAACGGCAGGCTTCTTTGTTCAAAATCAGAGCTTTTAGGACCTGAGAATCACGTCCCGGCTTCTGATTGGTCGCGGGCCGCCCATGTGACCGCCACGCAACCAATCACAAGCCGCGACGTCACCGCAAGCTATTAGCGCGCTCATTTTTGAAGTCGGTTTCTAACCGTTAGTGCAGACACATGCACATTTGTGGCCTGCTGGAGGACACTTTGAAGGGCTCTGGCAGTGCTCCTGTTTCTCCTTGCACAAAGGCTGAGGTAGCGGTTCTGCTGCTGGGTTGTTGCCCTCCTACGGCCCCCTCCACGTCTCCTGGTGTACTGGCCTGTCTCCTGGTAGCGGCTCCAGCCTCTGGACACTATGCTGACAGACACAGCGAACATTCTTGCCACAGATCGCATTGATGTATCATCCTGGATGAGCTGCACTACCTGAGCCACTTGTGTGGGTTGTAGAGTCAGTCTCATGCTACCACGAGTGTGAAAGCTCAACCAACATTCAAAAGTGACCGAAACATCAGCCAGAAAGCATTGGTACTGAGATGTGGTCTGTGGTCCCCACCTGCAGAACCACTCCTTTGTTGAGTGTGTCTTGATAATTGCCAATAATTCCCATCTGTTGTCTATTCCATTTGCACAACAGCATGTAAAATTGATTATGAAACAGTGTTGCTTCCTAAGTGGACAGTTTGATTTCACAGAAGTTTGATTTACTTGGAGTTATATTCTGTTGTTTAAGTGTTCCCTTTATTTTTTCAGCAGTGTATATACAGTACACTATCATTATAAATTAACATTATACTGCTGTTATTGTATGTGTAAATACATGCTTTTTTCTCTGTTGTGATATTTCCATGTATAATACCTTTGTTAAAGATTAACTTGGTTCTTACTTAGAGGCATTTCTTTATTAATTAGTAGTGTTGAGCATTCCGATACCGCAAGTATCGGGTATCGGCCGATACTTGCGGTATCGGAATTCCGATACCGAGATCCGATACTTTTGTGGTATCGGGTATCGGTATCGGATACATAGAGATGTGTAAAATAAAGAATTAAAATAAAAAATATTGATATATTTACCTCTCCGGCGGCCCCTGGACTCAGCGTGGGTAACCGGCAGGCTTCGTTGTTCAAAATCAGCGCTTTTAGGACCTGAGAATCATGTCCTGGCTTCTGATTGGTCGCGGGCCGCCCATGTGACCGCCACGCGACCAATCACAAGCCGCGACGTCACCGCAAGCTATTAACGCGCTCATTTTTAAAAATGAGCGCGTTAATGGCTTTCAAAGACGTAGCGGCTTGTGATTGGTCGCGGCCACGCGACCAATCACAAGCCGCGACGTCACCGCAAGCTATTAACGCGCTCATTTTTAAAAATGAGCGCGTTAATGGCTTTCAAAGACGTAGCGGCTTGTGATTGGTCGCGGCCACGCGACCAATCACAAGCCGCGACGTCACCGCAAGCTATTAACGCGCTCATTTTTAAAAATGAGCGCGTTAATGGCTTTCAAAGACGTAGCGGCTTGTGATTGGTCGCGGCCACGCGACCAATCACAAGCCGCTACGTCTTTGAAAGCCATTAACGCGCTCATTTTTAAAAATGAGCGCGTTAATAGCTTGCGGTGACGTACGGCATTTATGTCAGGATTTTGGCAATAAGAGTACATTTAGTTTTGAAAATTCATCTACATGTTTAAGGGTAGGCAAATAGCTCCGTAATTGTGTATAAATGGCAACCATTACTGTAAGGCAAGCAAAAAGCTAAAACTAGTGCAGCTGGATATTTGCTTCTACATCTTACACCCCTTAGGAAGAAGGCAATATAGTGGCTTAGCAGTAGAAAAGATTTTAGTGTGCATTTATATAAGTATCGTAATTGTACTAAGCAAATTATTGGCCTTTCATCCAAAAAAGACCTTTCACCATTCCATTAACTCATTTGTTCTAAGGACTAGTAGCATAAAAGTGAATGGCATTGGAAGCCAAAACACATCAAGAGAACATTTAAATGGAACAAAAGAAAACTTCAAACTTTTAGCTGTAGACCATAAGTAGCTGATAGCACTTTAAAATAATAATTACCGGAAGCAGTTCACTGTTGAGAAGGTGCAATCAGAATTATCCGTAGCCATAGAAAACCTGGTAAGCCTTATTCTTTATTATGACACATTTACATATTTTTATTCCTGATCCACAGTAAAGACATAACTTCATGTTTGGGATAAAAATTTAATTAACGTATATACTCGAGTATAAGCCGACCCGAGTATAAGCCGACCCCCCTAATTTTGCCACAAAAAACTGGGAAAACTTATTGACTCGAGTATAAGCCTAGGGTGGAAATGCAGCATTTACCGGTGAATTTCAAAAATAAAAATAGATCATTATTTCCCCATAGCTGTGCCATACAGTGCTCTGCACCGTTCATATTTCCCCATAGCTGTGCCATATACGGTGCTCTGCACCGTTCATTGTGCCCCATAGATGTGCCATATACGGTGCTCTGCACCGTTCATTGTGCCCCATAGATGTGCCATATACGGTGCTCTGCACCGTTCACTGTGCCCCATAGATGTGCCATATACGGTGCTCTGCACCGTTCACTGTGCCCCATAGATGTGCCATATACGGTGCTCTGCACCGTTCACTGTGCCCCATAGATGTGCCATATACGGTGCTCTGCACCGTTCACTGTGCCCCATAGATGTGCCATATACGGTGCTCTGCACCGTTCACTGTGCCCCATAGATGTGCCATATACGGTGCTCTGCACCGTTCACTGTGCCCCATAGATGTGCCATATACGGTGCCCTGCACCGTTCACTGTGCCCCATAGATGTGCCATATACGGTGCTCTGCACCGTTCACTGTGCCCCATAGATGTGCCATATACGGTGCTCTGCACCGTTCACTGTGCCCCATAGCTGTGCCATATACGGTGCTCTGCACCGTTCACTGTGCCCCATAGATGTGCCATATACGGTGCTCTGCACCGTTCACTGTGCCCCATAGATGTGCCATATACGGTGCTCTGCACCGTTCACTGTGCCCCATAGATGTGCCATATACGGTGCTCTGCACCGTTCACTGTGCCCCATAGATGTGCCATATACGGTGCCCTGCACCGTTCACTGTGCCCCATAGATGTGCCATATACGGTGCTCTGCACCGTTCACTGTGCCCCATAGATGTGCCATATACGGTGGTCCGCACCGTTCACTGTGCCCCATAGATGTGCCATATACGGTGCTCTGCACTGTTCACTGTGCCCCATAGATGTGCCATATACGGTGCTCTGCACCGTTCACTGTGCCCCATAGCTGTGCCATATACGGTGCTCTGCACCGTTCATTGTGCCCCATAGATGTGCCATATACGGTGCTCTGCACCGTTCACTGTGCCCCATAGATGTGCCATATACGGTGCTCTGCACCGTTCACTGTGCCCCATAGATGTGCCATATACGGTGCTCTGCACCGTTCACTGTGCCCCATAGATGTGCCATATACGGTGCTCTGCACCGTTCACTGTGCCCCATAGATGTGCCATATACGGTGCTCTGCACCGTTCACTGTGCCCCATAGATGTGCCATATACGGTGCTCTGCACCGTTCACTGTGCCCCATAGATGTGCCATATACGGTGCTCTGCACCGTTCACTGTGCCCCATAGATGTGCCATATACGGTGCCCTGCACCGTTCACTGTGCCCCATAGATGTGCCATATACGGTGCTCTGCACCGTTCACTGTGCCCCATAGATGTGCCATATACAGTGCTCTGCACCGTTCACTGTGCCCCATAGCTGTGCCATATACGGTGCTCTGCACCGTTCACTGTGCCCCATAGATGTGCCATATACGGTGCTCTGCACCGTTCATTGTGCCCCATAGATGTGCCATATACGGTGCTCTGCACCGTTCACTGTGCCCCATAGATGTGCCATATACGGTGCTCTGCACCGTTCACTGTGCCCCATAGATGTGCCATATACGGTGCCCTGCACCGTTCACTGTGCCCCATAGATGTGCCATATACGGTGCTCTGCACCGTTCACTGTGCCCCATAGATGCTCCACATAAATCTCTGCCGCCGCCGCTGCTGCTGCAATAAAAAAAAAAAAACACATACTCACCTCCCTTGATTGCAGCTCCCGGCGTCTCGTTCCGGCACCTCCATCTTCCCGGCGTCTCTGCTCTGCCTGAACAGTCAGAGCGCAGACGCCGGGAAGATGGAGGCGCCGGCCGGGAAGATGGAGCGACGCTCGGCGGCTGGAACGAGGACAGGTGAATATGCTATACTTACCTAGTCCTGGCGATCCTCGTGCTGTCCCTCTGCCTGGTCTTCGGTGCCACAGCTTCTTTCTCTATCAGCGGTCACCGGCACCGCTGATTAGAGGAATGAATAGGAATTAATAGGCGGCTCCACCCCTATGGGAGGTGGAGCCGCTTATTCATTTCTGTAACGAGCGGTCCCACGTGACTGCTGAAGAGGGGAAGAAGCTGCAGCACAGAAGACCGTGGGACGGCAGGGACAGCGCGAGGATCGCTGGGACTAGGTAACTGGGACTAGGCACCCTCACCCCCTCACCCGCCGACCCTGCCACCCACCTTGACTCGAGTATAAGCCGAGAGGGGCACTTTCAGCCCAAAATTTTGGGCTGAAAATCTCGGCTTATACTCGAGTATATACGGTATATTTATCAAGAAAACATCATGTTCAACCTACTGAAGTTTATCTTTAATATACAAATCTTCATTAACATAGGTAAATTGTATAGTACACATCAAATATTGGAAAAATAAGCAATTTTCTCTAGATCTCGGGTGTCTTTGGCAACAAACAGCAAGAATCTACAGAAGGAATGCAGAGAAGATATAGTGGACCAGTCATTTCTGTTATCATTCTCCAATGGAAAGAAGGAAGGTGATAGACATGCCTGATCACATGCTCCTCCTTCCAATGGTCAATTTGAGAATAGGAGAGCCTTGAAGAAGTCTTCAGTAACAAGTCGCAGGGCCGCCACCAGGGCGTTACTGCCCTTACTGGTGTATGGGGCCTGGTGAGCAGATACAAGGAGGAGGGGCCCGGACTGGGTGAGATTTGCCAGCAGCGTGTCTCACTTACTCCGGTCCCACCACTTTGCTTCTTCTTACAGGGTTTTAGAGCAGGGATGTCACTAGTCAGTTACATACGGGGCCTGAGACCTGAATCAAAAGCGTTATGCTTTGAACCTCCTGAGGGCATTTTCTTCCAGAGCAGCCAAACACAGCAGTCCTTCCTTTTCTGACTCTTCCTGCATCTGAGAGCACAACACATAAAAGTGCAAGTGTCTGCGCTCTATGCAGGAGAGCAGATACACAACAGCCAGGAGCAGCTGCACTGCTGCCCTCACTTCTCTGCTCGGCTGCTGCAATCTTCAGACAATGCAGACTCCGCCCTCTCCCCGTAACTCCTGCAGAGCAGAGCAGACTGCTGCCTCCAAGATGAAGAAGCCTCCTCTCTGCTGCCCACAGGTTTGTTCTTACACCAGGAAGAGGGGTACTAATCCCCCTGCACCTATTCAGCACTAATGCTTCTAACCAACCACACAGCAATTACTACAACTCCCCTCCTACCTTTCCAGCACAGCTAGTAGTCGGCAAACAGTAATGTGTATCTCTAATAAATGTGCTGTATGTAATGCATGCTTGTGTCTGTGTGAACTGCAATTCCTACTGTATATGTGTACATTTGGATATATACAGTGGGTACGGAGAGCATTCAGACCCCTTTAAATTTTTCACTCTTTGTTTCTTTGTAGCCATTTGGTAAATTCAAAAAGTTCATTTTTTTCTCATTAATGTGCACTCTGCACCCCATCTTGACTGAAAAACAGAAATGTAGAATTTTTTGCAAATTTGCTAAAAAGAAAAGCTTAAATATCACATGGTCATAAGTATTCAGACCATTTTCTCAGACACTCATATTTAAGTCACATGTTGTCCATTTCCTTGTGATCCTCCTTAAGATGGTTCTACTCCATCATTGAAGTCCGGCTGTGTTTAATTAAACTGATAGGACTTGATTTGAAAAGGCACACACCTGTCTATATAAGACCTCACAACTTACAGTGCATGTCAGACCAAATGACAATCATGAGGTCAAAGGAACTGGCCAAGGAGCTAAGAGACACAATTGTGGCAAGGCACAGATCTGGCCAAGGTTACAACAGAATTTCTGTAGTATTCAAGGTTCCTAAGAGCACAGTGGCCTCCATAATCCTTAAATGGAAGAAGTTTGGGACCACCAGAAGTCTTCCTAGACTTGGCCATCCAGCCAGACTGAGCAATAGTGGGAGAAGAGCCTTGGTGAGAGAGGTAAAGAAGAACCCCAAGATCACTGTGGCTGAGCTCCACAGATGCAGTAGAGAGATGGGAGAAAGTTCCACAAAGTCAACTATCACTGCAGCCCTCCACCAGTCGGGCCTTTATGACAGAGTGGCCATACGGAAGCTTCTCCTCAGTGCAAGACATATGAAAGCCCACATAGAGTTTGTTAAAAGCACATGATGGACTCCCAGACTATGAGAAATAAGATTCTCTGGTCTGATGAGATGAAGATAAACCTTTTTGGTGATGATTCTAAGTGGTATGTATGGAGAAAACCACTTGCCCAATACAATCTCAGCAGTAAAACATGGTGGTGAGAGCATCATGCTATGGGGGTGTTTTTCAGCTGCAGGGATGGGCGACTGGTTGCCATTGAAGGAAACATGAATGCAAGTACAGAGATATCCTGAATTAAAACCTTTTCCAGAGCGCTCTGGATCTCAGACTTGGCCGAAGGTTCACCTTCCAACAACACAATGAACCTAAGCACACAACTAAAATAACAAAGGAGTGGCTTCTGAACAACTCTGTGACCATTCTTGACTTGCCCAGCCAGAGCCCTAGCATAGTCTAGTATCACCAGGATATACTGATGTCCTCTGGTGGACTTGACCCACTAGATCAATGGCTATGCGATCAAACGGCACCTCCATGATGGGCAACGGCACTAAGGGGCTATGAAAATGGGCCACTGGGGATGTCAGCTGACTGGTGGGCCAGGACCTACAGAAATTCACAATATCACGGTGACAACTGGGCCAGTAGTAGCTCTGGAGGATCTGCTCCTGATTTTTTCTCTACACCCAGGTGACCACCTAACACATGTGTATGAACCAGGTATAACACTCTGCTTATGTATGGCCCTGGTACCAGTAACTGCTCAATTACCTCCTCTCTCAGCTTGGTGACACGATATTTCACCTCCCCATTCATGGCATAATGTGGGTATTGAGTTGCAGTCCCCGGCACTTGAGCAACATCACTAAGTACCATTAAATTGTTAAATGCCCCTTTAAGAGTTAGATCCCTGAGTTGGGTGGTTCCAAAGTTTCCCCCAGACACGTCCAGCTCAGGGACTTTGATCTCAGTGGATGCTGCCTCATCCTCATCGCCAACCAGCACACAAAACAGAAACCTGTCATCTGCAGCCTGCATCGTGGTATATTTGGGAACAACCTGGCTGTTGTCCCGATAACCAGAAGTTCTCCCTTTCCCCCACAAGTCCCAAAATAATAGGGTGCAATAGATCTTTGACTACGCCAACCTCGTGGGACTCGGAGCCACAGTTTGTGTTTATGACCACTTGGGCCACAGGGTAGTCCTCAGCATTGCCATGGATACCCCGGACGTCCACCCTCTTTTCAGGAATCAGCCGATGGGAAATTACCAATCTTCCCGAGTACAACAAACCAGTCATTTGTATCCCGTTTACTGTTATGGGACATGCCTGCGGCCTCTCTCCTCTTTGAGGGACAGCACTGCAGGCAGGGTATACAAAATATGAGCAGTGCCATCCTGCTATGCAGTCCGTTGGCTTGATGGTCATGGGGCAATGGGAGGCTATGTGGCCAGGGGTATGACGCCTTCAACAAATTACACTATGGGAAGGGACCTTGGGCACTAAATCTGGTACCCTTGGCCTTCCCCCAGGTGTGGCTCTTGCTCCCATCTTTTGGGTGTCAGCCCCACTCCATCCCCTTGCTTCCCCAATGAACTCCAGACTGCCTGGTACCTCTCCACCAAGCTAACTAGGTCATCAGCATTACAGGGTTCTCCCTGGGCAACCCAAGATTGTAACAGTTTTGGCAGGGAGTGTAATAACCTGTCCATAACGACCCTCTCCACCATCTGTGCTGGGGAGGAAGATTCTGGTTTCATCCATTTTTGGACCATGTGTAGGAGGTCAAACATTTGGGATCGAGGAGGTTTGTCACTGCGATTGGCCCAATGGTGCACTAGCTGCACTCTTACAGTCAGAGTCACTCCTCAGCATGCCAAGTTCTCAACTTTCAACTTGGCATACTCTTTAGTGTCTTGCAATGCCAGGTCATAATAGGCCTTCTGCTGTTCACCTGTTAAATATGGCGCCAGAACCTCCGCCCACTGCTCCGGAGGCAATTTATCCCGTTCTGCCACCCTCTTGAAAACCATCAGGAAAGGCTCAACATCATCCCCCAGGCTCAGCTTTTGCACGCTCTTCTTATTGTCTTCCAGGTATTTGAGTCATCACCTGGAGTTGGGGATGAGACCGCCGGCCTTCCACGAACTGCCTCTGGAAGGAGTTCCATCTGCCTCATTCGCGCATCCTGCTGCTGCCACTGCTGGTGCCACTACTGCTGCTGCTGGTGTTGTAGCTGTTGTGCCAAAGCTTATTTGTTTATTGCCACACTATTTGCTGTTCCTGACTGGCAAACTGTCGCTGTTGTTGCACGTGGACCAAATGCTTTACAAGCTCCTCCATGCTGTCAGATTTCCCTCTTGCAGCCGATTTCACCCAGGACATGCAGTATTGGCAATTACACTGCCTCTTGGGATTCGTGCCTGCGTTTCTCCACCAATTGTAGAGATCTGTACTCACTTGGCTGTGGTTGAAGTAGGCACAGGAAGCAGTATTGTAGAAATGTCCAAGCAAGTTTGTTAAAGCTGCAAAAACTGGATAGGAAAAACAAACAAACTGCCTTTTCCGGCACAAAGTGAAAAAAAAAACAGAAGAACAGTCCATACAGTAATACGAGTCCACCTGCTCAGGTCAGTGTCTTTAGCAAAGAAAACTTGTCACTCAACTTCTATAATTTTGGGGGGATTTTTTAATGCAGCCAGAAAATAATATAGACGTTTTGGCCTCACTGGCCTTCATCAGTAACGGACTGCAGTATAGTGGTTAATCGCGTTCAGTGCGATAATAGAAGTGACACCATAGTCACTTTAAATATGTCTGGTCATGCACTAGACGCTGGGCATGGAGCCTGTATAGGATAGTACCTGGGTGGGTGAGGGTGCCCGAGGGCAGTCATCAGTGATGCTGTATCCATCGCTGGTCAAATGAAGTTGAGTGTCAAGTTTTCTTTATTATACATGTATGGTGTGGGGCCCTACTTGAGCACCTTATGAGGTTGTGCATACGGTGTTTTTCCTTCACTCTAGTGTCTTTAGCAACACACACTGGATATTCTTCACACCTCCAGCCACAGACACTGAATGAGACTTTTGGCCTCCATTTTATTACCCAAACCACACCCCTGGGGTTAGGATATGTGAGCAAGTATCCAACAAATGTGTTAGACCACACCCAATACTGACACCGTCTCCATGGACATCAGGGCGCTCGTCCACACCAGGGGGTCCGTCCCAGCACAAGAGTCCACAATCAAAATATAGAAAGGACAGCACCACACCAGGAAGTGACAGATAGTAACTTTCTTTATTCTGCCTCCTGCGGCGACGTTTCGGTACGTGGACCTTTTTTGCTTGAAAAAGGTCCACGGACCGAAACGTCGCCGCAGGAGGCAGAATAAAGAAAGTTACCATCTGTCACTTCCTGGTGTGGCGCAGGATATGTGAGCAGTCATTCCCACCCATCTCTTATGACCACTCGTAAAACCCGGCCCTGGAATGGCCCAAACAACTCTCTCAGAACTATACGTGCTGGAGCATACTTCCGAGCTCACATCACCACAGCTAATAGCCACGATGACACGTATCTCCCCTCAAGGACTTGTCCGGCGGCCATCTTACATTCTATATAACCTTTCTCCAAAATAAATTAAACTGATTGGACATATGATAAGTGCCATGATTATATTCTCTGAAATTGAAGTTCCATAATCCCACTGCTCACACAGTAAAGAATCATAGTCGGTGCTGACTATTTTGCCATGCAGTTATTGTCCACGGGTCAAAAAAGATGATGATGCCATTTGTAAACTCTTAAAGAGTAACGCTTATTTTAATTTTTATTTCTTAAATCAATAGAATACGTGAAAATAAGCAATTGTGTAATATATCTTATCATTGAGATCTGCTTTTTCTCTGCCAGATTTTAGCAGTCAATAGCAAAATTTTCAATTCCAAGGTCAAATCTGTATTGAGTGAAAAAAGACTTTCCCGTTAGTGAGATAGATTACAGCTAGCACTGATGGGATTCTATCCATATAGAAGGGAGAGGAGAAGGGAGAAGCTGACTCTCGCTCCTCCCTCCTACCATCCACTTAGATTTGTACCTCAGAATTGAGAATTTTGACAATAACTCATCAAGTCTGGCAGAGAAAAAAGCAGATCTCTCTGTTAAGTATATTGCACAGTTGCTTATTTTCAGGTGCACTATTGATTAATAAAATTAAAATGACGGTTACTCTTTAAGGATTCTTAAATTCAAAGCGCGTTCAACATTCACAGTCGTCCGTCTCGTTTTGATTTATGAATTTCTATTGCAAGCAATACATATTAAGGATTGAATTAAGGATATTTTATTCATTGTATATTTCATTCATCGCAGGTTTGAAAAGTTACTTCTGTTGATATCATGTTTTGCAATCTCATATTATGCAGTTTTTCTACAGGAAGGAGGTGATCAATCATGTGTAGTCAGGAGTGATTTATTTGGCTCTAGCCATTTCAGTACTCAGTGACGGATCACCTGGTGCATCATGAGATAAATGCTTACTTACTTAAGAAAAAAAAAAGGAAAAGTACAAGTGTGCAGACTCTTCACATTCACTGGAAGCTGAAAGTAAAACCTATAGATTCTTTTTCTCACTATGCCATAGTATGCTTGAAAGAGACTCATGAAGAGATTAGTGAGAAAAGTTGGTTTCCCTTTTTCCTTTTGTATTACAATACTGTAAGATGTCCACAAAGAATAAAATCCATTTTATCGACTGAACTGGATAGAGTCAGATTAAGGTAATGTTCAAGGACAGCACATCTTCCATGAAAAATAACCCAAACTTTGCTGTACTTCGGAAACACAGTACATCATACAGTATATTTTACTAAACTGTCTGCGGGGTTATATTAATTATATTTATTTTTCTTACAAATATATGGATTCATTGGAAACTGGGTGTTACTATTTCCCTGTGTTAATAGAACCTATCAATGAACAATCTGATGCCAAGTAGATCTGATTAGAGATGAGAGGATCAATACACTGATGATCGACATTAACTTGAATTTTCACAAATTCATTAGTCCTCGCCGATTTTAACACTTTGCAAAGTGATTCATGAGCACTGGCGACCCAAAAAAATGCATGGCAATTTTGTTACGAAATAAAAATCTTGAAACCAAGTCTTGGATGAAACAGAAAAGTGTACTTCCTGGCTTGTGAGATGGGCTTGCCGTATTTTTGTTGAAACGTGAAATAAAAATCCCTACAAACTAGAAATTTAAAGGCAGTCTATCTCAGAAAGGGTAAGAGTTGTATTTTTTTTTTTTTTTTTTCGCACAGCTCTTTTTAACCCCTCCATGACCTTGAGATTTTCAATTTTTCCGTGTTCGTTTTTTGCTCCCCTCCTTCCCAGAGCCATAACTTTTTTTATTTTTCTGTCAATATGGCCATGTGAGGGCTTATTTTTGCGTAACGAGTTTTACTTTTGCGTGACATCATTGGTTTTACCATGTTGTTTATTGGAAAATGGAGAAAAAATCCAAGTGCAAAATTGCAAAAGAGTGCAATCCCACACTTGCTTTTTGTTTTGCTTTTTTGCTAGGTTCACTAAATGCTAAAACTGACCTGCCATTTTGATTCCCAAGGTAATTATGAGTTCATGGGCACAAATCATGTCTAGGTTCTTTTTTATCTAAGTGGTGAAAAAAAATTCCAAACTTTGCTAAAAAAAACAAAAATGCGCTATTTTCCGATATCCATAGCGTCTCCATTTTTCGTGATCTTGGGTCATGTGAGGGCTTATTTTTTGCAGGCCGAGCTGACATTTTTAATGATCCCATATTGGTGCAGATACATTATTTTGTTCGCCTATTATTGCATATTAATGCAATGTCGTGGCAACCAAAAAAACGTAGTTTGGGTGTTTCAAATTTTTCTCTCGCTACGCCATTTAGCAATCAGGTTAATCCTTTTTTTATTGATAGATCGGGTGACTGTGAATTTGGCTATACCAAATATGTGTTTATTTTATTTTATTTTTATTGTTTTATTTTGAATGGGGCGAAAGGGGGGTGATTTAAACTTTTATATTTTTTTATTTATTTCATACTTTTTTAAACATTTTTTTTTACTTTTGCCATGCTTCAATAGCCTCCATGGGAGGTTAAAAGCTGGAATAGTCTGATCGGCTCTGCTACATAGCAGTGATCATCAAATCTCTCCTATGTAGCTGAATTACAGGCTTGCTATGAGCGCCGACCACAGGTGTTGTGAATTCAGCTTTTGGGCTCCCTCCGGTGGTTGTAGAGGGTAATGCAGTTGTGCCTGGACTGCAGGAGTGGACAGGTGTATCTACTAATTGCAAAACTGACTGGGGTATATAGCTTTGCAGGATCCTATAGTCAGTGCCAGTTGTCCATTGTTCTTGAAGGATTCACTTCCCTGCTGGTCTCTCCAGTTTGCTGTGTTTTTCTACAAAGATAAGTCCTGGCTTTGTTTTTGCTTTCCACCTGCAGTGGACCTTATAGTTCTGTGCATTTTCATGTTTTTGTCTTGTCCAGCTTGGTCTGTGAAGGATTTTTTGCAGCCTAGCTATTTCTCTGGAGATGCAGATATACCCCCCATGTCTTTAGTCAGATGTGGTGATCCGTATTTTCTGCGGTGGATATTTTCTAGTGTTTTTAAACTGACCGCATAGTACTCTGTTCTATTCTTTCTTTTTAGCTAGTATGGCCTCCTATGCTAAAATCTGATTTCATATCTGCGTATGTTATTTCCCTCTCCTCTCACAGTCAATATTTGTGGGGGCTATCTTTCCTTTGGGGATTTTCTCTGAGGCAAGATAGGTTTCCTGTTTCTGTCTTTAGGGGTAGTTAGATCTTAGGCTGTGCCGAGGGGTCTAGGGAATGTTAGGTACACCCCCACGGCTACTTCTAGTTGCGCTGCTAGGTTCAGAGTTTGCGGTCAGTACAGGGACCACCTTCTCCAGAGTACGTCTCATGCTGCTCCAAGGCCACCAGATCATAACAATACAACTGACCCCCCAAAGGAATGAGTTAATTGCATCTCAGAAGAAGGGTGGAAAGATTTTGAGCCATTTTTTTTCCTTAGCCTGTTTGGTCTGTTCCTCCCTCTTTACCTCTGGGTGGCTACAGAGTCTAGTATTAACATGAATGTTCAGGAGTTAGTTTCTCGGGTGGATCAGCATGCTGCTAGGGTACAGGGTATTTCAGATTTCATTGTTCAGACTCCTGCCTTAGAGCCTAAGATTCCCACTCCTGATTTATTCTTTGGTGACAGATCCAAATTTTTGAGTTTCAAAAATAACTGTAAACTGTTTTTTGCATTAAGACCCCGGTCTTCTGGTGATCCTATTCAGCAGGTTAAAATCATCATATCTCTGCTGCGTGGTGACCCACAGGATTGGGCATTTTCCCTGGAATCTGGCAATCCTGCTTTGCTTAATGTTGATTCATTCTTTCAGGCATTGGGGTTGTTGTATGATGAGCCTAATTCTGTGGATCAGGCTGAGAAAATCTTGTTAGCCCTGTGTCAAGGTCAAGAAGCGGCAGAATTGTATTGCCAGAAATTTAGAAAATGGTCTGTACTGACTAAATGGAATGAGGATGCCTTGGCGGCAATTTTCAGAAAGGGTCTTTCTGAATCCGTTAAAGATGTTATGGTGGGGTTCCCCATGCCTGCTGGTCTGAGTGATTCTATGTCTCTGGCCATTCAGATTGATCGGCGCTTGCGCGAGCGCAGAATTGTGCACACTGTGACATTGTCCTCTGAGCGGAGCCCTGAGCCTATGCAGTGTGATAGGATTTTGTCTAGAGCTGAACGTCAAACATTCAGGCGTCAGAATAGGTTGTGTTTTTACTGCGGCGATTCTGCTCATGTTATTTCTGATTGCCCTAAGCGTACTAAGAGAATCGCTAGTTCTGTTGCCATCAGTACTATACAACCTAAATTTCTGTTATCTGTGACCTTGATCTGCTGATTATCATCATTTTCTGTCATGGCATTTGTGGATTCAGGCGCCGCTCTGAACTTAATGGACTTAGAATTTGCCAGACGTTGTGGTTTTCCCTTGCAGCCTTTGCAGAACCCTATCCCTTTGAGGGGCATTGATGCTACACCGTTGGCTAAAAATAAACCTCAGTTTTGGACACAGCTGACCATGCGCATGGCGCCAGCCCATCAGGAAGATTGTCGTTTTCTGGTGTTGCATAAGTTGCATGATGATATTGTGCTGGGTTTTCCATGGTTGCAGCTACATAATCCGGTGTTAGATTGGAAATCCATGTCTGTGACTAGTTGGGGTTGTCAGGGGGTTCATGATCAGGTTCCTTTGATGTCAATCTCCTCTCCCCCCTCTTCTGAAGTTCCTGAGTTTTTGTCTGACTTCCAGGATGTATTCGATGAGCCCAAATCCAGTTCCCTTCCACCGCATAGGGACTGTGATTGTGCAATTGATTTGATTCCAGGTTGTAAGTTCCCTAAGGGCCGACTTTTCAACCTGTCTGTGCCTGAACATACCGCCATGCAGAGCTATATTAAGGAGTCTTTGGAGAAAGGGCATATTCGGCCATCTTCTTCACCGTTGGGAGCGGGGTTCTTTTTTGTTGCCAAGAAGGATGGCTCCTTGAGACCCTGTATTGATTATCGCCTCTTGAATAAGATCACGGTTAAATTTCAATACCCCTTGCCTTTGCTTACTGATTTGTTTGCTAGGATTAAGGGGTCTAGCTGGTTTACTAAGATTGACCTTCGAGGGGCATATAATCTTATTCGTATCAAGCAGGGTGACGAATGGAAAACTGCATTTAATACGCCCGAAGGCCATTTTGAATACCTTGTGATGCCATTCGGACTCTCTAATGCCCCATCTGTGTTCCAATCCTTCATGCATGATATCTTTCGGAGTTATCTTGATAAATTCATGGTTGTATATTTGGATGATATTTTGATTTTTTCCAATGATTGGGAGTCTCATGTGAAACAGGTCAGGATAGTATTTCAGATCCTCCGTAATAATGCTTTGCTTGTGAAGGGGTCAAAGTGCCTCTTTGGAGTGCAGAAGGTTTCTTTTTTGGGTTTCATTTTTTCTCCCTCATCTATAGAAATAAATCCGGTTAAGTTTCAGGCCATTCATGATTGGATTCAGCCCACATCTGTGAAGAGCCTTCAGAAATTCTTGGGCTTTGCTAATTTTTTTCGTCGTTTCATTGCCAACTTCTCCAGTGTGGTCAAACCTCTAACCGATTTGACCAAGAAAAGCGCTGATGTGACGAATTGGTCCTCCGCGGCTGTTTCAGCCTTTCAGGAGCTTAAACGCCGATTTACTTCTGCCCCTGTGTTGCATCAGTCAGATGTTTCTCTTCCATTTCAGGTTGAGGTTGATGCGTCTGAGATTGGGGCAGGGGCCGTTTTGTCTCAGAGGAATTCTGATGGTTCCTTGATGAAACCGTGTGCCTTCTTTTCTCGGAAGTTTTCGCCTGTGGAATGCAATTATGATGTCGGCAATCGGGAGTTGTTGGCTATGAAGTGGGCATTTGAGGAGTGGCGACATTGTCTTGAGGGGGCCAAGCACCGTGTTGTGGTCCTGACCGATCATAAGAATCTGATTTACCTCGAGTCTGCCAAACAGCTGAATCCTAGACAGGCTCGATGGTCCCTGTTTTTCTCCCGTTTTGATTTTGTGGTCTCGTACATTCCTGGTACTAAGAATGTTAAGGCAGATGCCCTCTCTAGGAGTTTTTTTCCTGATTCCCCTGGGGTTCTTGAGCCGGTCGGCATTTTGAAGGAAGGGGTGATTCTTTCTGCCATCTCCTCTGATTTGCGACGGGTTCTTCAGGAATTTCAGGCTGATAAGCCTGACCGTTGTCCTGTGGGAAAACTGTTTGTTCCTGATAGATGGACTAGTAAAGTGATTTCTGAGGTTCATTGTTCTGTGTTGGCTGGCCATCCTGGAATTTTTGGTACCAGAGATTTGGTTAGTAGGTCCTTTTGGTGGCCTTCTTTGTCACGGGATGTGCGTTCTTTTGTGCAGCCCTGTGGGATTTGTGCGCGGGCTAAGCCTTGCTGTTCCCGTGCTAGTGGGTTGCTTTTGCCATTGCCGGTCCCTAAGAGACCTTGGACGCATATTTCTATGGATTTTATTTCCGATCTTCCTGTTTCCCAAAGAATGTCGGTTATCTGGGTTGTCTGTGACCGATTTTCTAAGATGGTTCATTTGGTGCCTTTGCCTAAATTGCCTTCTTCTTCTGATTTGGTTCCGTTGTTTTTTCAGCATGTGGTATGTTTGCATGGTATTCCGGAGAATATTGTGTCCGACAGAGGTTCCCAGTTTGTTTCTAGGTTTTGGCGGGCCTTTTGTGCCAAGCTGGGCATTGATTTGTCTTTTTCCTCTGCATTTCATCCTCAGACAAATGGCCAGACTGAGCAAACTAATCAGACCTTGGAGACCTATTTGAGATGCTTTGTGTCTGCTGATCAGGATGATTGGGTGGCTTTTTTGCCATTGGCCGAGTTTGCCCTTAATAATCGGGCTAGTTTGGCTACTTTGGTTTCGCCTTTTTTTTTGTAATTTTGGTTTTTATCCTCGTTTTTCTTCTGGGCAGGTTGAGCCTTCTGACCTTCCTGGTGTGGATTCTGTGGTCGACAGGTTGCAGCAGATATGGGCTTGTGTGGTGGACAATTTGGTGCTGTTTTAGGAGGAGGCTCAGCATTTTGCTAACCGTAGTCGGTGTGTTGGTTCCCGGCTTCAGGTTGGTGATCTGGTTTGGTTATCTTCCCATCATGTTCCTATGAAGGTTTCTTCTCCTAAGTTTAACCCTCGATTTATTGGTCCTTATAGGATTTCTGAGATTATTAATCCGGTGTCCTTTTGCCTGGCGCTTCCGGCCTCTTTTGCTATTCATAATGTCTTCCATAGATCTTTGTTGCGGAAATATGTGGAGCCCGTTGTTCCCTCTGTTGATCCTCCGGCCCCTGTATTGGTCGATGGGGAGCTGGAATATGTTGTTGAGAAGATTTTGGATTCCCGTTTTTCGTGGCGGAAGCTTCAGTACCTTGTCAAGTGGAAGGGTTATGGCCAGGATGATAATTCCTGGGTTTCTGCCTCTGATGTCCATGCCGTTCATTTGGTTCGTGCCTTTCATCGGGCTCATCCTGATCGGCCTGGGGGCTCTGGTGAGGGCTTGGTGACCCCTCCTCAAGGGGGGGTACTGTTGTGAATTCAGCTTTTGGGCTCCCTCCGGTGGTTGTTGAGGGTAATGCAGTTGTGCCTGGACTGCAGGAGTGGACAGGTGTATCTAATAATTGCAAAACTGACTGGGGTATATAGCTTTGCTGAATCCTTTAGTCAGTGCCAGTTGTCCATTGTTCTTGAAGGATTCACTTCCCTGCTGGTCTTTCCAGTTTGCTGTGTTTTTCTACAAAGATAAGTCCTGGCTTTGTTTTTGCTGTCCAGCTGCAGTGGACCTTATAGTTCTGTGCATTTTCATGTTTTTGTCTTGTCCAGCTTGGTCTGTGAAGAATTTTTTGCAGCCTAGCTATTTCTCTGGAAATGCAGATATACCCCCCATGTCTTTAGTCAGATGTGGTGATCCGTATTTTCTGCGGTGGATATTTTCTAGTGTTTTTAAACTGACCGCATAGTACTTTGTCCTATTCTTTCTTTTTAGCTAGAAAGGCCTCCTTTGCTAAATTCTGATTTCAGTCTGCGTATGTCATTTCCCTCTCCTCTCACAGTCAATATTTGTGGGGGCTGTCTATCCTTTGGGAATTTTCTCTGAGGCAAGATAGGTTTCCTGTTTCTGTCGTTAGGGGTAGTTAGATCTTAGGCTGTGCCGAGGGGTCTAGGGAGTGTTAGGTACCCCCCACGGCTACTTCTAGTTGCGCTGCTAGGTTCAGGGTTTGCGGTCAGTACAGGGACCACCTTCTCCAGAGTACGTCTCATGCTGCTCCAAGGCCACCAGATCATAACACACAGGGTGGCGCTCACAGTAAGGTGGCATCAGCAACTATAGAGGTCTCAAGGAGACCTCTGGTTACTATGCCGATGCATCGCTGACCCCCGATCATGTGAAGAGGGTCGGCGGTGCGCGCATTTCCGGCCCGATGGCCGGAAGTGGTAGTTAAATGCCGCTGTCAGCGTTTGACAGCGGCATTTAACTAGTTAATAGTGGCGGGTGGATCGCGATTCCACTCTCCGTTATTGCGGGCACATGTCAGCTGTACAAAACAGCTAAGGTTACTTTCACACTAGCGTCGTGCGCTGCACGTCGCGATGCGATGTGCAGATGCAACGACGCTAGCGTTGTTTGCCCCGCACAATGGGTGCAGCAGATGCAGATTTTCATCGCATCCGCTGCCCCATTGTGAGGTGCGGGGAGGTGGGGGCGGAGTTCCGGCCGCGCATGCGCGGTCGGAAAAAGCGGTCCGTCGGCAGCAAAAAACATTACATGAAATGTTTTTTGCTCCCGGTGGTCTGCTACAACACGGCGCAACCGTCGCATGACGGTTGCGACGTGTGTCAATGCGTGTGTCAATGTGTGTCAATGTTAATCTATGGGGCAAAAACGCATCCTGCAAACAAATTTTCAGGATGCATTTTTTCCCCTAAACGATGCATTGCGACGTATTGAAAACAATGCTAGTGTGAAAGTAGCATACATGTCGCTGCTTTGATGTGGGCTCACCTACGGAGCCCACATCAAAGCAGGGGATCTGACCTCGGACGTACTATCCCGTCTGAAGTCAGAAAAGGGTTAGTAGTCCATTATATTAGACCTGTACATGCCACCCAAACATAGATGTCTGTTGCAGATGCTTACTTTTGGGATGTGAACCTACCTAACCTTTCTTGTCTTGTGCTTTTTCAATAAATGTATGTTGTTTTACTTTTTTAAAGAAAGGCCTTATTCTTATTTTTTAAGACCTGTTTTAATGGTCAATATATAGACAGCATAGTGGCTCAGTGGGTAGTACTGTTACTTTGCAGTGCTGGGGTCCTGGGTTCAAATTTCATCAAGGGCATCTCCTCATTTTTGCTTGGGTTTAATCCTTGTTCACCAGTTTTCTATGACTTTCCAAAGACATACTAATAGGGAATTTAGATTTTGAGCCCCTATGGGAAACAGTGATGATAATGTCTGTAAAGCGCTGTGGAACATTTTGGTGCTATGTAAGCAAAGCATAAAAATAGCAACCATACAGCATTCTGTTGCCGAATGTTTACTTCTTGAAGTCAATCTACTTTTAAGGCCTTTGCAATGTAACAATTTAGGGTTATGTTGAATTTTTGCTCAAGGGGGATAATTAAAACAATTTTGTTTTACTATTCAAATGTAACAGTTGCGTGCACTGCAACAATACTGCTGCTTTTTGCCACAAATTATTTTGTTTTTTACCGTTGTAGCAATTTTTTTTTTAGGGTTACAGAGTTTCTGTTAGGCCTGTCTCACACGTCCAAATAATTCCGGTACCATAAAAATCAGTACCGGAGTTATCCGTGTCCGTTTGTCCATGTGCTCACGTGGCACATCAGTGTGGCACACGTGCGGCAGCTGTGTGATGTCCATGTGCCGACTGGGTACAACACGGACCGTGCAGGAGACAGCGCTACAGTAAGCGCTGTCCCCTTCTTTGGCTGCTGAATCCAGAATTCATTCCTTCTTCCCAGCAGCGTTTGCTGGAGAGAAGGAATGAAAAATCAGGGGCTTTTTTGTGTGTGTGTTTAAAATAAAGTTCCCGGTCAGCTTCCGCCTCCCTCCCCCTGTGCGCCCACCTGCTGGCATTAAAATACTTACCCAGCTCCCTCGATACTTCCTCTCAGCGTCACAGCTTGTCCTGTATGAGTGGTCACCGCACATTACAGTGATGAATATGCGGCTCCACCCCCTATGGGTGCACAGGCGTGTACTACGGAGGACAGAGAATGAGCTTCAGTCCAATATTGCGGCCAGCATGCAGCCAGCGGTAAGGAAAGGGTGATTCAAACACCCAAAAACTCTGCCCATATGACCGAAAACCGGTCCCGCCAAATTCAGGTGTCAGGTTCCCTTTAATCGTATAGACTGGGACAATGTCATGGTAACTGGGGATACCGAACATACTGTAAATGGGGCATTTTTAAGGAAATACTACTAGAATATTGCAAAAAATCTCATACCCTCTGGTAATAAAATGTTAAGAAATAAAAAGCAACCATTATGGATGAACAGGACAATACAAAGTTTAATTAGACAAAAACAAAGGGCATTCAAAATCATGAAAACCGAGAATACTGAAATAGCATTTCAGGAGTATAAAGATCTAAATAAGAAAGGTAAAAACAGAAATCAAGCTAGCAAAGTTATCTACAGAGAAACAAATCACCAACAACATTAAAATAAATCCCAAAATGTTTTATAAATACATCAATGCCAAAAAGAAAAAAAAAGATGGTATCGGCCCCTTAAAAGATGACAATAACAAGATAATCACAGAGGATTAAGAAAAGGCTGAGATATTAACCCCTTAGCGACCGCCGATACGCCTTTTAACGGCGGCCGCTAAGGGTACTTAAACCACAGCGCCGTTAATTAACGGTGCTGTGGAAAAAGTAAATAGCGCCCCCCAGAGGCCGATTTTCTCCAGGGTCTCGGCTGCTGGGGGTATCCGAGACCCCAGAGAACATGATTCGAGGGGTTTTTAACCCACCCCGCATTTGCGATCACCGGTAATTAACCGTTTACCGGCGATCGCAAAAAAAAAAAAAGGCGATCTCTTTTTAATTTCTCTGTCCTCCGATGTGATCGCACATCGGAGGACAGAGAAAAGGGGTCCCAGGTGGCCCCCCAATACTCACCTAGCTCCCCCGATGCTCCTCGTGTCTCCCGGTGAGCACCGCCATCTTCAAAATGGCGGGCGCATGCGCAGCGCGCCCGCCGGCCGGCACCGGGAGAATCTTTGGGGTCTCGGCTGCCGGGGTTAGCCGAGACCCCAAAGAGCATGATCGGGGTCGGTTTTACCGACCCCTGTTTTGCGATCGCCGGTAATTAACTGGTTACCGGCGACCGCAAAAAAAAAAAAAAAAAGTAAAGTGTAATTCTCTGTCCTCTGATGTGATCACACATCAGAGGACAGAGAAATAGGGGGATTCGGGGACCCTACAATACTCACCTGTGTCCCTGGATCCTCTTGCTGCTCCTCCTGGCCGCCGGCAGAAGAAAATGGCGGGCGCATGCCCAGTGCGCCCGCCATCTGTCTCCATCTGCCGGCCGGCAGGAGAACAACAGTTGGGGCTAAAATTAGGGTTAGGGGTAGGGTTAGGAGTAGGGTTAGGGTTAGGGTTAGGGTTAGGGGTAGGGTTAGGGGTAGGGTTAGGGTTAGGGTTAGGGGTAGGGTTAGGGGTAGGGTTAGGGTTAGGGGTAGGGTTAGGGTTAGGGGTAGGGTTAGGGGTAGGGTTAGGGGTAGGGGTAGGGTTAGGGGTAGGGTTAGGGGTAGGGTTAGGGGTAGGGTTAGATTAGGGGTAGGGGTAGGGGTAGGGTTAGGGGTAGGGGTAGGGTTAGGGGTAGGGTTAGGGTTAGGGCTAGGGTTGGGGCTAAATTTAGGGTTAGGGTTGGGGCTAAATTTAGGGTTAGGGTTGGGGCTAAATTTAGGGTTAGGCTTCTTTCACACTTAAGTTGGTACGGGGCCGTCGCAATGCGTCGGCCCGATATACCGACGCACGTTGTGAAAATTCTGCACAACGTGGGCAGCAACTGTAGTTTTTCAACGCATCCGCTGCCCAATCTATGTCCTGGGGAGGAGGGGGCAGAGTTACGGCCACGCATGCGCGGTCAGAAATGGCGGATGCGACGTACTAAAAAACATTTCATTGAACGTTTTTTTGTGCCGACGCTCCGCCAAAACACAACTGATCCAGTGCACGACGGACGCGACGTGTGGCCATCCGTCACGATCCGTCGGCAATACAAGTCTATGGGCAAAAAACGCATCCTGCGGGCACATTTGCAGGATCCGTTTCTTGTCCAAAACTACGGATTGCGACGGAATGCCAAACGACGCAAGTGTGAAAGTAGCCTTAGGGCTAGGGTTAGGGTTGGGGCTAAAGTTAGGGCTAGGGTTGGGGCTAAAGTTAGGGTTAGAGCTGGGATTAGGGTTAGGGTTTGGATTAGGGTTGGTATTAGGGTTAGGGTTGGCATTAGGGTTACGCTTGGGATTAGGGTTAGGTTTGGGATTAGGGGTAAGGTTAGGGTTGTGATTAGGGGTGTATTGGGATTAGGGTTAGGTTTGAGGTTAGGGTTGAGATTAGGATTAGGGGTGTGTTGGATTTAGGGTTTTGATTAGGGTTATGGTTAGGGTTGACATTAAGGTTGTTTTGGGGTAAGGGTTGTGATTATGGTTAGGGTTAGTGATTAGGATTATGGATCAGGTTGGGATTAGGGTTAGGGGTGTGTTGGGGTTAGGGTTGGAGCTAGAATTGTTTAGGTACATCAGGGGGTCTCCAAACACGACAGCCAATTTTGCGCTCAAAAAGTCAAATGGTGCTCCCTCCCTTCTGAGCTCTGCCGTGCGCCCAAACAGTGGGTTACCCCCACATATGGGGCATCAACGTACTCGGGATAAATTGGAAAACAACTTCTGGGGTCCAATTTCTCTTGTTACCCTTGTGAAAATAAAAACTTGGGGGCTACAATATCTTTTTTGTGGAAAAAAAAAATATTTTTTATTTTCACGACTCTGCATTCTAAACTTCTGTGAAGCACTTGGGCATTCAAAGTTCTCACCACACATCTAGATAAGTTCCTTGGGGGGTCTAGTTTCCAAAATGGGGTCACTTGTGGAGGGTTTCTACTGGTTAGGTACATCAGGGGCTCTGCAAACGCAACATAATACCCGCAGACCATTCTATCAAAGTCTGCATTCCAAAACGGCGCTCCTTCCTTCCGAGCTCTGCCGTGTGCCCAAACAGTGGTTTACCCCCACATATGGGGTACCAGCATACTCAGAACAAATTGGACAACTTTTGGGGTCCAATTTCTCTTGTTACCCTTGTAAAAATAAAAACTTGGGGGCTAAAATATATTTTTTGTGGAAAAAAAAATATTTTTTATTTTCACGGCTCTGCATTATAAACTTCTGTGAAGCACTTGGGCATTCAAGGTTCTCACCACACATCTAGATAAGTTCCATGGGGGGTCTAGTTTCCAAAATGGGGTCACTTGTGGGGGATTTCCACTGTTTAGGCACATCAGGGGCTCTCCAAACGCGACATGGCGTCCGATCTCAATTCCAGCCAATTCTACATTGAAAAAGTAAAACGGCACTCTTTCTCTTCCAAACTCTGCGGTGCGCCCAAACAGTGGTTTACCCCCACACAATGGGTATCGACGTACTCAGGAGAAATTGCACAACAACGTTCGTGGTCTAATTTCTCCTGTTACCCTTGTGAAAATAAAAATTTGTGGGCAAAAAATCATTTTTGTAGACAAAATGCAATTTTTTTTTTCACTGCTCTACGTTATAAACTTCTGTGAAGCACGTGGGGGTTCAAAGTGCTCGCCACACATCTAGATAAGTTCCTTAAAGGGTCTAGTTTCCAAAATGGTGTCACTTGTGGGGGGTTTCCACTGTTTAGGCACATCAGGGGCTCTCCAAACGCGACATGGCGTCCAATCTCAATTCCAGCCAATTCTACATTGAAAAAGTAAAATGGCACTCCTTCTCTTCCAAGCTCTGCGGTGCGCCCTAACAGTGGTTTACTCCCACATATTGGGTATCAGCGTACTCAGGAGAAATTGCACAACAACTTTTGTGGTCTAATTTCTCCTGTTACCCTTGTGAACATAAAAATTTGTGGGCGAAAAGATAATTTTTGTGTAAACAAAAGCGATTTTTTATTTTCACGGCTCTACGTTATAAACTTCTGTGAAGCACTTGGGGGTTCAAAGTGCTCACCACACATCTAGATAAGTTCCTTAAGGGGTCTAGTTTCCAAAATGGTGTCACTTGTGGGGAGTTTCCACTGTTTAGGCACATCAGGGGCTCTCTAAACGTGACATGGCGTCCGATCTCAATTCCAGCCAATTCTGCATTGAAAAAGTCAAACGGCGCTCCTTCACTTCTAAGTTCTGCTGTGCGCCCAAAAAGTGGTTTACCCCCACATATGGGGTATTGGCGTATTCAGGAGAAATTGCATAACAAAATTTATGGTTACATTTCTGTTTTTACACTTGTGAAAATAAAAAAAATGGTTCTGAATTAAGATGTTTGCAAAAAAAAGTTAAATGTTCATTTTTTCCTTCCACATTGTTTCAGTTCCTGTGAAGCACGTAAAGGGTTAATAAACTTCTTGAATGTGGTTTTGAGAACCTTGAGGGGTGTAGTTTTTAGAATTCTGTCACACTTCATTATTTTCTATCATATACACCCCTCAAAATGACTTCAAATGTGATGTGGTCCCTAAAAAAAAATGGTGTTGTAAAAATGAGAAATTGCTGGGCAACTTTTAACCCTTATAACTCCCTAACAAAAAAAAATTTTGTTTCCAAAATTGTGCTGATGTAAAGTAGACATGTGGGAAATGTTATTTATTAACTATTTTTCATGACATATCTCTCTGATTTAAGGGCATAAAAATACAAAGTTTGAAAATTGCAAAATTTTAAAAATTTTCGCCATATTTCCGTTTTTTTCATAAATAATCGCAAGTAATATCGAAGAAATGTTACCACTAACATGAAGTACAATATGTCACGAAAAAACAATCTCAGAATCAGCGGGATCCGTTGAAGCGTTCCAGAGTTATAACCTCATAAAGTGACAGTGGTCATTATTGCAAAAATTGGCCTGGTCATTAAGTACCAAATTGGCTCTGTCACTAAGGGGTTAAACAGGCCTTTTTACTTCCGTGTTCACCAATAAACTGTCTGTTACAAGGATCATTCCACAAAGCAAAAATCCAAATTTACAACCTGATATAACTAGTTTAACCCCTTTACCCCCAAGGGTGGTTTGCACGTTAATGACCGGCCAATTTTTACAATTCTGACCACTGTCCCTTTATGAGGTTATAACTCCGAAACGCTTCAACAGATCCTGGTGATTCTGACATTGTTTTCTCGTGACATATTGTACTTCATGACAATGGTAAAAATTCTTTGATAGTACTTGCGTTTATTTGTGAAAAAAACGGAAATTTGGCGAAAATTATGAAAATTTCGCAATTTTCCAACTTTGAATTTTTATGCAATTAAATCACAGATATATGTCCCACAAAATACTTAATAATCAACATTTCCCACATGTTTACTTTACATCAGCACAATTTTGGAACCAAAATTTTTTTTTGTTAGGGAGTTATAAGGATTAAAAGTTGACCAGCAATTTCTCATTTTTACAACACCATTTTTTTTTAGGGACCACATCTCATTTGAAGTCATCTTGAGGGGTCTATATGATAGAAAATACCCAAGTGTGACACCATTTTAAAAACTGCACCCCTCATGGTGCTCAAAACCATATTCAAGAAGTTTATTAACCCTTCTGGTGCTTCACAGGAATTTTTGGAATGTTTAAATAAAAATGAACATTTAACTTTTTTTCACAAAAAATTTAATTCAGCTCCAATTTGTTTTATTTTACCAAGAGTAACAGGAGAAAATGGACCGCAAAAGTTGTTGTACAATTTGTCCTGAGTACACTGATACCCCATATGTGGGGGTAAACCACTGTTTGGGCGCATGGCAGAGCTCGGAAGCGAAGGAGCGCCATTTGACTTTTCAATGCAAAATTGACTGGAATCGAGATGGGACACCATGTTGCGTTTGGAGAGCCCCTGATGTGCCTAAACATTGAAACCCCCCACAAGTGACAACATTTTGGAAAGTAGACCCCCTAAGGAACTTATCTAGAGGTGTGGTGAGCACTTTGACCCACCAAGTGCTTCACAGAACTTTATAATGCAGAACCGTAAAAATAAAAAATCATATTTTTTCACAGAAATTATCTTTTCGCCCCCAATTTTTTATTTTCCCAAGGGTAAGAGAAGAAATTGGACCCCAAAAGTTGTTGTACAATTTGTCCTGAGTACGCTGATACCCCATATGTGGGGGTAAACCACTGTTTGGGCGCATGGGAGAGCTCGGAAGGGAAGGAGCGCCGTTTGACTTTTCAATGCAAAATTGACAGGAATTGAGATGGGACGCCATGTTGCGTTTGGAGAGCCACTGATGTGCCTAAACATTGAAACCCCCCACAAGTGACACCATTTTGGAAAGTAGACCCCCTAAGGAACTTATCTAGAGGTGTGGTGAGCACTTTGACCCACCAAGTGCTTCACAGAAGTTTATAATGGAGAACCGTAAAAATAAAAAATCATATTTTTTCACAAAAATTATCTTTTCGCCCCCAATTTTTTATTTTCCCAAGGGTAAGAGAAGAAATTGGACCCCAAAAGTTGTTGTACAATTTGTCCTGAGTACGCTGATACCCCATATGTGGGGGTAAACCACTGTTTGGGCGCATGGGAGAGCTCGGAAGGGAAGGAGCGCCGTTTGACTTTTCAATGCAAAATTGACAGGAATTGAGATGGGACGCCATGTTGCGTTTGGAGAGCCACTGATGTGCCTAAACATTGAAACCCCCCACAAGTGACACCATTTTGGAAAGTAGACCCCCTAAGGAACTTATCTAGATGTGTGGTGAGCGCTTTGACCCACCAAGGGCTTCACAGAAGTTTATAATGCAGAGCCGTAAAAATAAAACAAACATTTTTTCCCACAAAATTTATTTTTTAGCCCCCAGTTTTGTATTTTCCCGAGGGTAACAGGACAATTTGGACCCCAAAATTTGTTGTCCAATTTGTCGTGAGTGCGCTGATACCCCATAAGTGGGGGGGAACCACTGTTTGGGCGCATGGGAGGGCTCGGAAGGGAAGGAGCTCCATTTGGAATGCAGACTTAGATGGAATGGTCTGCAGGTGTCACATTGCGTTTGCAGAGCCCCTAATGTACCTAAACAGTAGAAACCCCCCACAAGTGACACCATTTTGGAAAGTAGACCCCCTAAGGAACTTATCTAGATGTGTGGTGAGCGCTTTGACCCACCAAGGGCTTCACAGAAGTTTATAATGCAGAGCCGTAAAGATAAAACAAAAATTTTTTCCCACAAAAATTATTTTTTAGCCCCCAGTTTTGTATTTTCCCGAGGGTAAGAGGAGAAATTCGACCCCAAAAGTTGTTGTCCAATTTGTCCTGAGTACGCTGATACCCCATATGTGGAGGGAACCACTGTTTGGGCGCATGGGAGGGCTCGGAAGGGAAGGAGTGCCATTTGGAATGCAGACTTAGATGGAATAGTCTGCAGGCGTCACATTGCGTTTGCAGAGCCCCTAATGTACCTAAACAGTAGAAACCCCCCACAAGTGACCCCATATTGGAAACTAGACCCCCCAGGGAACTCATCTAGATGTGTTGGGAGAACTTTGAACCCCCAAGTGTTTCACTACAGTTTATAACGCAGAGCCGTGAAAATAAAAAATCTTTTTTTTTCCCACAAAAATTATTTTTTAGCCCCTAGATTGTTTTTTCCCAAGGGTAACAGGAGAAATTGGACCCCAAAAGTTGTTGTCCTATTTGTCCTGAGTACACTGATACCCCATATGTTGGGGCAAACCCCTGTTTGGGCACACGGGAGAGCTCGGAAGGGAAGGAGCACTGTTTTACTTTTTCAACGCAGAATTGGCTGGAATTGAGATCGGACGCCATGTCGTGTTTGGAGAGCCCCTGATGTGCCTAAACAGTGGAAACCCTCCAATTATAACTGAAGCCCTAATCCAAACACACCCCTAACCCTAATTCCAACGGTAACCCTAACCACACCCCTAACCCTGACACACCCCTAATCCCAACCCTATTCCCAACTGTAAATGTAATCTAAACCCTAACCCTAACTTTAGCCCCAACCCTAACTGTAGCCCCAACCCTAACTGTAGCCCCAACCCTAACCCTAACCCTAACCCTAGCCCTAACCCTAACCCTAGCCCTAACCCTAACCCTAGCCCTAACCCTAGCCCTAGCCCCAACCCTAACCCTAGCCCTAACCCTAGCCGTAACCCTAGCCCTAACCCTAGCCCTAACCCTAGCCCTAACGGGAAAATGGATATAAATACATTTTTTTAATTTTTCCCTAACTAAGGGGGTGATGAAGGGGGGTTTGATTTACTTTTATAGCGGGTTTTTTAGCGGATTTTTATGATTGGCAGCCGTCACACACTGAAAGACGCTTTTTATTGCAAAAAATATTTTTTGCGTTACCATATTTTGAGAGCTATAATTTTTCCATATTTTGGTCCACAGAGTCATGTGAGGTCTTGTACTTTGCGGGACGAGTTGACGATTTCATTGGTAACATTTTCAGGCACGTGACATTTTTTGATCGCTTTTTATTCCGATTTTTGTGAGGAAGAATGACCAAAAAACAGCTATTCATGAATTTCTTTTGGGGGAGGCGTTTATACCGTTCCGCGTTTGGTAAAATTGATAAAGCAGTTTTATTCTTTGGGTCAGTACAATTACAGCGACACCTCATTTATATCATTTTTTTATGTTTTGGCGCTTTTATACGATAAAAACTATTTTACGGAAAAAATAATTATTTTTGCATCGCTTTATTCTCAGGACTATAACTTTTTTATGTTTTTGCTGATGATGCTGTATGGCGGCTCGTTTTTTGCGGGACAAGATGACGCTTTCAGCGGTACCATGGTGATTTATATCGATCTTTTTGATCGCGTGTTATTCCACTTTTTGTTCGGCGGTATGATAATAAAGCGTTGTTTTTTGCCTCGTTTTTTTTTTTTTTCTTACGGTGTTTACTGAAGGGGTTAACTAGTGGGCCAGTTTTATAGGTTGGGCTGTTACGGACGCGGCGATACTAAATATGTGTACTTTTATTGTTTTGTTTTTTTTATTTAGATAAAGAAATGTATTTATGGGAATAATATTATTTTTTTTTTTCATTATTTTGGAATATTTTTTTTAATTTTTTTTTACACATTTGAAAAAATGTTTTTTTACTTTTTTACTTTGTCCCGGGGGGGACATCACAGATCGGTGATCTGACAGTTTGCACAGCACTCTGTCAGATCACCGATCTGATAGGAGTGCAGGCTGCTTCACAGTGCCTGCTCTGAGCAGGCTCTGTGAAGCCACCTCCCTCCCTGCAGGACCCGGATCCGCGGCCATCTTGGATCCGGGCCTGGAGCAGGGAGGGAGGGAGGTAAGACCCTCGCAGCAATGCGATCACATCGCGTTGCTGCGGGGAGCTCAGGGAAGCCCGCAGGGAGCCCCCTCCCTGCGCGGTGCTTCCCTGCACCGCCGGCACATCGCGATCATCTTTGATCGCGGTGTGCCAGGGGTTAATGTGCCGGGGGCGGTCTTTGACCGCTCCTGGCACATAGTGCCGGATGTCAGCTGCGATAGGCAGCTGACACCCGGCCGCGATCGGCAGCGCTCCCCCCGTGAGCGCTGCCGATCGCATATGACGTACTATTGCGTCCTTGGGAAGTGTTGCCCACCCCACATGGACGCAATAGTACGTCTAATGGCAGAAAGGGGTTAACATGAGCCTTCCATGACTCGTGTTCTCAACCTGGTGGTGGAGCAATTTCTATGCCAGTGTCCCAGCTTGGATAGGCTGCTGCAGAAACAAAGTCGTTGTGCGCTCACGTCCACCATTCTCAACCCATGGGTCATCGACTTGGTATAGAGATCTTTCAGCCTACTGGTTAACTGACTGATATGTGATGTGAGAACATCGTGATCCATGGTACAAGTATTAATTTAGTCTGTTGCTTCCCCTCCTGGAAAGGGATGCGAGCATGATGTAGTATCGAAACACACTAGTAGAGAATCTTAATAGTGGTTTTCCCCAAAACAGTAGTGAGGCACACAGTGTGTATCTCAGTTCTAGGCATCCAACCCTGGGAATGTCAAGTGTTGTGAATTCAGCTTTTGGGCTCCCTCCGGTGGTTGTAGAGGGTAATGCAGTTGTGCCTGGACTGCAGGAGTGGACAGGTGTATCTACTAATTGCAAAGCTGACTGGGGTATATAGCTTTGCTGGATCCTTTAGTCAGTGCCAGTTGTCCATTGTTCTTGAAGGATTCACTTCCCTGCTGGTCTCTCCAGTTTGCTGTGTTTTTCTACAAAGATAAGTCCTGGCTTTGTTTTTGCTGTCCACCTGCAGTGGACCTTATAGTTCTGTGCATTTTCATGTTTTTGTCTTGTCCAGCTTGGTCTGTGAAGGATTTTTTTGCAGCCTAGCTATTTCTCTGGAGATGCAGATATACCCCCCATGTCTTTAGTCAGATGTGGTGATCCGTATTTTCTGCGGTGGATATTTTCTAGTGTTTTTATACTGACCGCATAGTACTCTGTTCTATTCTTTCTTTTTAGCTAGTATGGCCTCCTATGCTAAAATCTGATTTCATATCTGCGTATGTTATTTCCCTCTCCTCTCACAGTCAATATTTGTGGGGGGCTATCTATCCTTTGGGGATTTTCTCTGAGGCAAGATAGGTTTCCTGTTTCTGTCTTTAGGGGTAGTTAGATCTTAGGCTGTGCCGAGGGGTCTAGGGAGTGTTAGGTACCCCCCACGGCTACTTCTAGTTGCGCTGCTAGGTTCAGGGTTTGCGGTCAGTACAGGGACCACCTTCTCCAGAGTACGTCTCATGCTGCTCCAAGGCCACCAGATCATAACAGTCAATGTGTAATTTCAAAAAGATTAGCAGCAGCAGTGTAAGTGGCATAAGCAAATTCTGTGATTCATTTCACACATTTTTTTGAAATGCCCGTGCACCAGCAGAATAGAGTACAAGTCTCACACGTTGTGAACGACTGGAGAGTATGGTGCAGGAGTATCTGAAGCTCAATATCAATGCCATCAGAGGGAGCTTTGTACCCTTTTGCATATTGTTTTTCAACAATGGAAAAGTAGCCTGAGCTCACCTGTCATGCCTTGAGGTTTTTTAATGCCTGTCAGCCAGCATTCTCTCAGAACGTGTATTGAGAGCTGCTGGTAGTGTTCTGGTGGATCCGGCTGTTCCCTGAAAGTGTAGACCGCATAACTTTCATCAAAATTAACAAGTCATGGATCTCCAATGACTTTTGCACCCCATTTGCAGATTGGGCAGACTAGGTGATGGTGTCGTTTTTAGTGTCATGTATTGATCTCGCGTTTTTGCAGTCTATGCAGTCTTTGTGGTGTCTTCTGTGCCTGCTGTGGCTGCTGCTGATGTTTCAAACAATTTTTTTGAATTGTGGAGACTCCAACTTGGTCTCCATCTGGTGGGTTGACTGCGTAAGTAGGGCTCCCAGACAGGCAGGCCTGCATTCACTTTCAATTAACTACTTTCCTTACATTTTTGTACCAATAATACTGTATGCAACTGATGTTTGTGCCATCTGAGTGTGGCTGGAAAAAGAAGGTGTTGCATGAGGTATCAGGGTTTCCAGATTATAAGGCTTACACTGCTCCCTAAACCACCACTTCTTAATTGAAAGTCCATTTCAAAGCTCTAAATGCTGGCTTGGACCCTGATACCTCATTCAATGCAAATGACTTATTTCTGCTGTGCCAGTATCACATTTCTACTCTAGGAAAATTGATGTCACGTTTCCTGTTGTCTGCCCCTAATTTGGGGAAATATTTATACCCCAAGTTGGGTCTCCTTCATGTGGGGTGCCTGTTGTGGTATGGCTCCCAGACCGGCAGGCCTGCACTTACTTTTAGTCAACTACCAGTCTTACTTTCCTTACATTTTTCTACCAATAGTACTGTATGAAACTGATGTTTGTGCCATATGAGTGTTGCTGGGATTAAAAAAAATTTGGAGGTGTTGCGTGAGGCATCAGGTCTCCCAGCTAAAAAGCCTTATACTGCTCCCTTAACCACCAGGTCTTCATTGAAACTTAAATTCCAGCTGTAAATTCTGGAACAGAGCCTGGTACCTCATGCATGGCCCATGACTCACTGCTACTGTGCCATTTTCAAATTTTTACTATGGGTCAATTGATGCCAGCTTTCATGGTGTCTACCTCTAATTTTAGCTGTTTGAGAAGCTTTTTGCCACCCCTTATAGTGTTGTGTATAGATTTAGTTTAGCCTCCCATTTAATCTAATAGGGTTCGGGTATGTTCCTCAAACCATTCATTGAACTTGTTCGGCAAACATCTAATCTTTTGGCAAACCAATCCAAATCGAACCTTGTAATTGTTATGAGCCACACATGAGAGGAATTTCCGCTGAGACAGTGCTAGTTTAAGTGAAGCTAAATACCTAATTGAATGCAGCAGATGGGCAAAACTAGACAGCTGTCAAAGGATCGGTGCTCTGGTACACATGGCGGTTAGGGTTGAGCGACCTTGACCTTTTTAGAGTCGAGCCGTGTTTCGCGAAACCCGACTATCTTAGAAGTCGAGTCGAGTGGAATCGGCCGATTATCGCGAAAAGTCGGGTATCGCCCGAAACACGAAACCCAATGCAAGTCAATGGGGGAGCATAGTCGGCAGTGAGTGGAGGCCAGGAAAACACCTACACTGCCCATTTTAATGGCAAAAACATCCATTCTTGTTAAAGAAGCTTGTCAATCGTAATTTACCTTATAATAATTGGAAGGCATTTGAAATTGGGGGTCATTTGGCTAAAGTTGTGGGGGGTAGGACTGGTTCAAGTAATTAGTGGGCCCAGTAAATCTGGACCACATCACGGCAGTGGAGCAGGGAGAGGTAAGTATTTCAACTTTGCAAGTGCTGTGATCCTGAGCAAGCAGGGGGGGCCCACTCGTTGGCATTGGCACTGGCACAGGGCCCCTCAAAGTACAGCGGTGTGTTTGCATGGCGGGGGCGCCTCCCACCGGCAGCAACACTTTTGCATACTATGAGAGGCCCTGTGCCAGTGACGTCGCCAACTAGTATTCCTCCCCCCACCTGATGAAGGAACCTGCACTTTCATCTGCACCTTCCTCTTTGTCCCCGTGTAAGGTGGTATGGTATGCGGGAAGAGGAACCTGACTTTCAGCAGGGTCACAATCTTGCTGTGTAGCGTGCACGGGGAATTTTGCGTTATGGGTCAATGTACCAGCAGACTCATCTATCACTGGCTGGGCAATGGGCAGGATGAGGAGGAAACACAGATATAGGCCCAAAGAATAAAGTTGGCTAAATGCAGTTCAAAATTGGTAACACAGGACTAACCAGGGTGCATTGCAGTGGAGGACAGCTGGAATGAGAGGCTGACACAAAGAGTAGGCCCAAATCAGTAAGTAGTCGAAATGCAGTTCAAAATTGGCAACAGTAGTAAACAGGCGGCACAGCTTTGTTCAGTGGAGGAGAACAGCAAGGAGTGGCAGACACCGATAGTAGGCCCCAACCCAACTAGTAGGCCAAATGCAGTCTAACATTAACAACTACTTAACGAGAGCCTGAAAATGGAATTTCAGGACAGGAAACCAGGAGAACAGCAAGGAGTGGCAGACACCGATAGTAGGCCCCAAACCAACTAGTACGCCAAATGCAGTTGTTCCGTTTAACCACAATTTAATGAGAGCCTGAAGATAGAAGTTCAGGAAAGGCAACCTGGAGAACACCTTGGAGTGTAACACACCATCTCTCTACACCCCATACCCAATTTGTAGGCCTAATGCAGTGTAGTTTCCAACAACTACTAAACGAGAGCATGAAGATCGAAGCATTGGCGAGGAAACCTGGGGAACACCTTGGAGTGGAACACACCATCTCTCTACACCCCATACCCAATTTGTAGGCCTAATGCAGCGTAGTTTCCAACAACTACTAAACGAGAGCCGGAAGATCGAAGCTCAGGAAAGGCAACCTGGAGAACACCTTGGAGTGGAACACACCATCTCTCTACACCCCATACCCAATTTGTAGGCCTAACGCAGTGTAGTTTCCAAGAACTACTAAACGAGAGCCGGAAGATCGAAGCTCAGGAAAGGCAACCTGGAGAACACCTTGGAGTGGAACACACCATCTCTCTACACCCCATACCCAATTTGTAGGCCTAATGCAGTGTAGTTTCCAAGAACTACTAAACGAGAGCCGGAAGATCGAAGCTCAGGAAAGGCAACCTGGAGAACACCTTGGAGTGGAACACACCATCTCTCTACACCCCATACCCAATTTGTAGGCCTAATGCAGTGTAGTTTCCAACAACTACTAAATGAGAGCATGAAGATCGAAGCATTGGCGAGGAAACCTGGGGAACACCTTGGAGTGGAACACACCATCTCTCTACACCCCATACCCAATTTGTAGGCCTAATGCAGTGTAGTTTCCAAGAACTACTAAACGAGAGCCGGAAGATCGAAGCTCAGGAAAGGCAACCTGGAGAACACCTTGGAGTGGAACACACCATCTCTCTACACCCCATACCCAATTTGTAGGCCTAATGCAGTGTAGTTTCCAACAACTACTAAACGAGAGCCGGAAGATCGAAGCTCAGGAAAGGCAACCTGGAGAACACCTTGGAGTGGAACACACCATCTCTCTACACCCCATACCCAATTTGTAGGCCTAATGCAGTGTAGTTTCCAACAACTACTAAACGAGAGCATGAAGATCGAAGCATTGGCGAGGAAACCTGGGGAACACCTTGGAGTGGAACACACCATCTCTCTACACCCCATACCCAATTTGTAGGCCTAATGCAGCGTAGTTTCCAACAACTACTAAACGAGAGCCGGAAGATCGAAGCTCAGGAAAGGCAACCTGGAGAACACCTTGGAGTGGAACACACCATCTCTCTACACCCCATACCCAATTTGTAGGCCTAATGCAGTGTAGTTTCCAAGAACTACTAAACGAGAGCCGGAAGATCGAAGCTCAGGAAAGGCAACCTGGAGAACACCTTGGAGTGGAACACACCATCTCTCTACACCCCATACCCAATTTGTAGGCCTAATGCAGTGTAGTTTCCAAGAACTACTAAACGAGAGCCGGAAGATCGAAGCTCAGGAAAGGCAACCTGGAGAACACCTTGGAGTGGAACACACCATCTCTCTACACCCCATACCCAATTTGTAGGCCTAATGCAGTGTAGTTTCCAACAACTACTAAACGAGAGCATGAAGATCGAAGCATTGGCGAGGAAACCTGGGGAACACCTTGGAGTGGAACACACCATCTCTCTACACCCCATACCCAATTTGTAGGCCTAATGCAGCGTAGTTTCCAACAACTACTAAACGAGAGCCGGAAGATCGAAGCTCAGGAAAGGCAACCTGGAGAACACCTTGGAGTGGAACACACCATCTCTCTATACCCCATACCCAATTTGAAGGCCTAATGCAGTGTAGTTTCCAACAACTACTAAACGAGAGCCGGAAGATCGAAGCTCAGGAAAGGCAACCTGGAGAACACCTTGGAGTGGAACACACCATCTCTCTACACCCCATACCCAATTTGTAGGCCTAATGCAGTGTAGTTTCCAAGAACTACTAAACGAGAGCCGGAAGATCGAAGCTCAGGAAAGGCAACCTGGAGAACACCTTGGAGTGGAACACACCATCTCTCTACACCCCATACCCAATTTGTAGGCCTAATGCAGTGTAGTTTCCAAGAACTACTAAACGAGAGCCGGAAGATCGAAGCTCAGGAAAGGCAACCTGGAGATCACCTTGGAGTGGAACACACCATCTCTCTACACCCCATACCCAATTTGTAGGCCTAATGCAGTGTAGTTTCCAAGAACTTCTAAACGAGAGCCGGAAGATCGAAGCTCAGGAAAGGCAACCTGGAGAACACCTTGGAGTGGAACACACCATCTCTCTACACCCCATACCCAATTTGTAGGCCTAATGCAGCGTAGTGTCCAACAACTACTAAACGAGAGTCGGAAGATCGAAGCTCAGGAAAGGCAACCTGGAGAACACCTTGGAGTGGAACACACCATCTCTCTACACCCCATACCCAATTTGTAGGCCTAATGCAGTGTAGTTTCCAAGAACTACTAAACGAGAGCCGGAAGATCGAAGCTCAGGAAAGGCAACCTGGAGAACACCTTGGAGTGGAACACACTATCTCTCTACACCCCATACCCAATTTGTAGGCCTAATGCAGTGTAGTTTCCAACAACTACTAAACGAGAGCATGAAGATCGAAGCATTGGCGAGGAAACCTGGGGAACACCTTGGAGTGGAACACACCATCTCTCTACACCCCATACCCAATTTGTAGGCCTAATGCAGAGTAGTTTCCAACAACTACTAAACGAGAGCCAGAAGATCGAAGCTCAGGAAAGGCAACCTGGAGAACTCCTTGGAGTGGAACACACCATCTCTCTACACCCCATACCCAATTTGTAGGCCTAATGCAATGTAGTTTCCAAGAACTACTAAACGAGAGCTGGAAGATCGAAGCTCAGGAAAGGCAACCTGGAGAACACCTTGGAGTGGAACACACCATCTCTCTACACCCCATACCCAATTTGTAGGCCTAATGCAGTGTAGTTTCCAAGAACTACTAAACGAGAGCCGGAAGATCGAAGCTCAGGAAAGGCAACCTGGAGAACACCTTGGAGTGGAACACACCATCTCTCTACACCCCATACCCAATTTGTAGGCCTAATGCAGTGTAGTTTCCAACAACTACTAAACGAGAGCATGAAGATCGAAGCATTGGCGAGGAAACCTGGGGAACACCTTGGAGTGGAACACACCATCTCTCTACACCCCATACCCAATTTGTAGGCCTAATGCAGCGTAGTTTCCAACAACTACTAAACGAGAGCCGGAAGATCGAAGCTCAGGAAAGGCAACCTGGAGAACACCTTGGAGTGGAACACACCATCTCTCTACACCCCATACCCAATTTGAAGGCCTTTATGCAGTGTAGTTTCCAACAACTACTAAACGAGAGCCGGAAGATCGAAGCTCAGGAAAGGCAACCTGGAGAACACCGTGGAGTGGAACACACCATCTCTCTACACCCCATACCTAATTTGTAGGCTGTTATGGAAGGCAATCCAGTAACACAGTGTGCAGTAATCAGAGCACATACAGTGATCTGACAATAACCCAAAAACAATAGAACGAGCTCTGAGACGTGGAATCTCTGTAGACCGCAATACCTGAACCTATCCTAAACACAACTAAAGGCAGCTGTGGATTGCGCCTGACACTACCTATGCAACTCGGCACAGCCTGAGGAACTGACTAGCCTGAAGATAGAAAAACAAGCCTGACTTGCCTCAGAGAAATACCCCAAAGGAAAAGGCAGCCTCCCACATATAATGACTGTTAGCAAGATGAAAAGACAAAACGTAGGGATGAAATAGATTCAGCAAAGTGAGGCCCGATATTCTAGATAGAGCGAGGATAGCAAAGAGAACTTTGCAGTCTACAAAAAACCCTAAAGCAAAAAACCACGCAAAGGGGGCAAAAAGACCCACCGTGCCGAACTAACGGCACGGCGGTACACCCTTTGCGTCTCAGAGCTTCCAGCAAAAACGAATAGACAAGCTGGACAGAAAAAACAGCAACAAAAGCAAGAAGCACTTATCTAAGCAGAGCAGCAGGCCACAGGAAAGCTCCAGAAGCTCAGATCCAACACTGGAACATTGGCAAGGAGCAAGGAAGACAGAATCAGGTGGAGTTAAATAACAAGGCAGCCAACGAGCTCACCAGAACACCTGAGGGAGGAAGCCCAGAAGCTGCAGTACCACTTGTGACCACAGGAGTGAATTCAGCCACAGAATTCACAACAGTACCCCCCCCTTGAGGAGGGGTCACCGAACCCTCACCAGAGCCCCCAGGCCGACCAGGATGAGCCACATGAAAGGCACGAACAAGATCTGGAGCATGGACATCAGAGGCAAAAACCCAGGAATTATCTTCCTGAGCATAACCCTTCCATTTAACCAGATACTGGAGTTTCCGTCTAGAGACACGAGAATCCAAAATTTTCTCCACAATATACTCCAATTCCCCCTCCACCAAAACAGGGGCAGGAGGCTCAACAGATGGAACCATAGGTGCCACGTATCTCCGCAACAACGACCTATGGAATACATTATGTATGGAAAAGGAGTCCGGGAGGGTCAGACGAAAGGACACAGGATTGAGAATCTCAGAAATCCTATACGGACCAATAAAACAAGGTTTAAATTTAGGAGAGGAAACCTTCATAGGAATATGACGAGAAGATAACCAAACCAGATCCCCAACACGAAGTCGGGGACCCACACGGCGTCTGCGATTAGCGAAAAGTTGAGCCTTCTCCTGGGACAAGGTCAAATTGTCCACTACCTGAGTCCAGATCTGCTGCAACCTGTCCACCACAGAATCCACACCAAGACAGTCCGAAGACTCAACCTGTCCTGAAGAGAAACGAGGATGGAACCCAGAATTGCAGAAAAATGGAGAGACCAAGGTAGCCGAGCTGGCCCGATTATTAAGGGCGAACTCAGCCAACGGCAAAAAGGACACCCAATCATCCTGGTCTGCAGAAACAAAACATCTCAGATATGTTTCCAAGGTCTGATTGGTTCGTTCGGTCTGGCCATTAGTCTGAGGATGGAAAGCCGAGGAAAAAGATAGGTCAATGCCCATCCTACCACAAAAGGCTCGCCAGAACCTTAAAACAAACTGGGAACCTCTGTCAGAAACAATATTCTCAGGAATGCCATGCAAACGAACCACATGCTGGAAGAACAAAGGCACCAAATCAGAGGAGGAAGGCAATTTAACCAAGGGCACCAGATGGACCATTTTAGAAAAGCGATCACAGACCACCCAAATGACTGACATCTTTTGAGAAACGGGAAGGTCAGAAATGAAATCCATCGAAATATGTGTCCAAGGCCTCTTCGGGACCGGCAAGGGCAAAAGCAACCCACTGGCACGTGAACAGCAGGGCTTAGCCCTAGCACAAATCAGACAGGACTGCACAAAAGTACGTACATCCCGTGACAGAGATGGCCACCAGAAGGATCTAGCCACTAACTCTCTGGTACCAAAGATTCCTGGATGACCAGCCAACACCGAACAATGAAGTTCAGAGATAACTTTACTAGTCCACCTATCAGGGACGAACAGTTTCTCAGCCGGACAACGATCAGGTTTATTAGCCTGAAATTTTTGCAACACTCGCCGCAAATCAGGGGAGATGGCAGACACAATGACTCCTTCCTTGAGGATACTCGCCGGCTCAGATAAACCCGGAGAGTCGGGCACAAAACTCCTAGACAGAGCATCCGCCTTCACATTTTTACAGCCCCGAAGGTACGAAATCGCAAAATCGAAGCGAGCAAAAAATAATGACCAACGGGCCTGTCTAGGATTCAAGCGCTTGGCAGACTTGAGATAAGTAAGGTTCTTATGATCAGTCAATACCACCACGCGATGCTTAGCTCCTTCAAGCCAATGACGCCACTCCTCGAATGCCCACTTCATGGCCAGCAACTCTCGGTTGCCCACATCATAATTACGCTCAGCAGCAGAAAACTTCCTGGAAAAGAAAGCACATGGTTTCAACACTGAGCAACCAGAACCTCTCTGTGACAAAACCGCCCCTGCTCCAATCTCAGAAGCATCAACCTCGACCTGGAACGGAAGAGAAACATCTGGTTGACACAACACAGGGGCAGAACAAAAACGACGCTTCAACTCCTGAAAAGCTTCCACGGCAGCAGAAGACCAATTAACCAAATCAGCACCCTTCTTGGTCAAATCGGTCAATGGTTTGGCAATGCTAGAAAAATTACAGATGAAGCGATGATAAAAATTAGCAAAGCCCAGGAACTTTTGCAGACTTTTCAGAGATGTCGGCTGAGTCCAATCCTGGATGGCTTGGACCTTAACCGGATCCATCTCGATAGTAGAAGGGGAAAAGATGAACCCCAAAAATGAAACTTTCTGCACACCGAAGAGACACTTTGATCCCTTCACGAACAAAGAATTAGCACGCAGGACCTGGAAAACCATTCTGACCTGCTTCAAATGAGACTCCCAATCATCTGAGAAGATCAAAATGTCATCCAAGTAAACAATCAGGAATTTATCCAGATACTCACGGAAGATGTCATGCATAAAAGACTGAAAAACAGATGGAGCATTGGCAAGTCCGAACGGCATCACTAGATACTCAAAATGACCCTCGGGCGTATTAAATGCCGTTTTCCATTCATCTCCTTGCCTGATTCTCACCAGATTATACGCACCACGAAGATCTATCTTAGTGAACCAACTAGCCCCCTTAATCCGAGCAAACAAGTCAGATAACAATAGCAAGGGATACTGAAACTTAACAGTGATCTTATTAAGAAGGTGGTAATCAATACACGGTCTCAGCGAACCATCCTTCTTGGCTACAAAAAAGAACCCTGCTCCCAGTGGTGATGACGATGGGCGAATATGTCCCTTCTCCAGGGATTCCTTCACATAACTGCGCATAGCGGTGTGTTCAGGCACGTATAAATTAAATAAACGACCTTTAGGGAATTTACTACCAGGAATCAAATTGATAGCACAATCACAATCCCTATGCGGAGGTAGGGCATCGGACTTGGGCTCTTCAAATACATCCTGATAATCAGACAAAAACTCTGGGACCTCAGAAGGAGTGGATGACGAAATAGACAAAAATGGAACATCACCATGTACCCCCTGACAACCCCAGCTGGATACCGACATAGAGTTCCAATCCAATACTGGATTATGGGTTTGTAGCCATGGCAACCCCAACACGACCACATCATGCAGATTATGTAGCACCAGAAAGCGAATAACTTCCTGATGTGCAGGAGCCATGCACATGGTCAGCTGGGCCCAGTACTGAGGTTTATTCTTGGCCAAAGGTGTAGCATCAATTCCTCTCAACGGAATAGGACACCGCAAAGGCTCCAAGAAAAACCCACAACGTTTAGCATAATCCAAATCCATCAGATTCAGGGCAGCGCCTGAATCCACAAACGCCATGACAGAATACGATGACAAAGAGCATATCAAGGTAATGGACAGAAGGAATTTGGACTGTACAGTACCAATGACGGCAGACCTATCGAACCGCTTAGTGCGCTTAGGACAATCAGAAATAGCATGAGTGGAATCACCACAGTAGAAACACAGCCCATTCAGACGTCTGTGTTCTTGCCGTTCAACTCTGGTCATAGTCCTATCGCACTGCATAGGCTCAGGTTTAATCTCAGACAATACCGCCAGATGGTGCACAGATTTACGCTCGCGCAAGCGACGACCGATCTGAATGGCCAAAGACATAGACTCATTCAAACCAGCAGTCATAGGAAAACCCACCATGACATCCTTAAGAGCCTCAGAGAGACCCTTTCTGAACAAAGCTGCCAGCGCAGATTCATTCCACAGAGTGAGTATTGACCACTTCCTAAATTTCTGACAATATACTTCAATATCATCCTGACCCTGGCACAAAGCCAGCAAATTTTTCTCAGCCTGATCCACTGAATTAGGCTCATCGTACAGCAATCCGAGCGCCAGGAAAAATGCATCGACACCACTCAATGCAGGGTCTCCTGGCGCAAGAGAAAATGCCCAGTCCTGAGGGTCGCCACGCAAAAAAGAAATAATAATCAAAACCTGTTGAACTGAATTACCAGAAGAATGAGGTTTCAAGGCCAGAAATAACTTACAATTATTTTTGAAGCTCAGAAACTTAGTTCTATCACCAAAAAACAAATCAGGAATAGGAATTCTTGGTTCTAGCATAGATTTCTGATCAATTGTATCTTGAATCTTTTGTACATTTATAACGAGATTATCCATTGAAGAGCACAGAGCCTGAATATCCATGTCCACAGCTGTGTCCTGAAGCACCCTAATGTCTAGGGGAAAAAAAAGACTGAACACAGAGCTGAGAAAAAAAAAATGATGTCAGAACTTCTTTTTTCCCTCTATTGAGAATCATTAGTCTGGCTCCTTGTACTGTTATGGAAGGCAATCCAGTAACACAGTGTGCAGTAATCAGAGCACATACAGTGATCTGACAATAACCCAAAAACAATAGAACGAGCTCTGAGACGTGGAATCTCTGTAGACCGCAATACCTGAACCTATCCTAAACACAACTAAAGGCAGCTGTGGATTGCGCCTGACACTACCTATGCAACTCGGCACAGCCTGAGGAACTGACTAGCCTGAAGATAGAAATACAAGCCTGACTTGCCTCAGAGAAATACCCCAAAGGAAAAGGCAGCCCCCCACATATAATGACTGTTAGCAAGATGAAAAGACAAAACGTAGGGATGAAATAGATTCAGCAAAGTGAGGCCCGATATTCTAGATAGAGCGAGGATAGCAAAGAGAACTTTGCAGTCTACAAAAAACCCTAAAGCAAAAAACCACGCAAAGGGGGCAAAAAGACCCACCGTGCCGAACTAACGGCACGGCGGTACACCCTTTGCGTCTCAGAGCTTCCAGGAAAAACGAATAGACAAGCTGGACAGAAAAAACAGCAACAAAAGCAAGAAGCACTTATCTAAGCAGAGCAGCAGGCCACAGGAAAGATCCAGAAGCTCAGATCCAACACTGGAACATTGACAAGGAGCAAGGAAGACAGAATCAGGTGGAGTTAAATAACAAGGCAGCCAACGAGCTCACCAGAACACCTGAGGGAGGAAGCCCAGAAGCTGCAGTACCACTTGTGACCACAGGAGTGAATTCAGCCACAGAATTCACAACAGTAGGCCTAATGCAGTGTAGTTTCCAAGAACTACTAAACGAGAGCCGGAAGATCGAAGCTCAGGAAAGGCAACCTGGAGAACACCTTGGAGTGGAACACACCATCTCTCTACACCCCATACCCAATTTGTAGGCCTAATGCAGTGTAGTTTCCAAGAACTACTAAACGAGAGCCGGAAGATCGAAGCTCAGGAAAGGCAACCTGGAGAACACCTTGGAGTGGAACACACCATCTCTCTACACCCCATGCCCAATTTGTAGGCCTAATGCAGTGTAGTTTCCAAGAACTACTAAACGAGAGCCGGAAGATCGAAGCTCAGGAAAGGCAACCTGGAGAACACCTTGGAGTGGAACACACCATCTCTCTACACCCCATACCCAATTTGTAGGCCTAATGCAGTGTAGTTTCCAAGAACTACTAAACGAGAGCCGGAAGATCGAAGCTCAGGAAAGGCAACCTGGAGAACACCTTGGAGTGGAACACACCATCTCTCTACACCCCATACCCAATTTGTAGGCCTAATGCAGTGTAGTTTCCAAGAACTACTAAACGAGAGCCGGAAGATCGAAGCTCAGGAAAGGCAACCTGGAGAACACCTTGGAGTGGAACACACCATCTCTCTACACCCCATACCCAATTTGTAGGCCTAATGCAGTGTAGTTTCCAACAACTACTAAACGAGAGCATGAAGATCGAAGCATTGGCGAGGAAACCTGGGGAACACCTTGGAGTGGAACACACCATCTCTCTACACCCCATACCCAATTTGTAGGCCTAATGCAGCGTAGTTTCCAACAACTACTAAACGAGAGCCGGAAGATCGAAGCTCAGGAAAGGCAACCTGGAGAACACCTTGGAGTGGAACACACCATCTCTCTACACCCCATACCCAATTTGTAGGCCTAATGCAGTGTAGTTTCCAAGAACTACTAAACGAGAGCCGGAAGATCGAAGCTCAGGAAAGGCAACCTGGAGAACACCTTGGAGTGGAACACACCATCTCTCTACACCCCATACCCAATTTGTAGGCCTAATGCAGTGTAGTTTCCAAGAACTACTAAACGAGAGCCGGAAGATCGGAGCTCAGGAAAGGTAACCTGGAGAACACCTTGGAGTGGAACACACCATCTCTCTACACCCCATACCCAATTTGTAGGCCTAATGCAGCGTAGTTTCCAACAACTACTAAACGAGAGCCGGAAGATCGAAGCTCAGGAAAGGCAACCTGGAGAACACCTTGGAGTGGAACACACCATCTCTCTACACCCCATACCCAATTTGTAGGCCTAATGCAGTGTAGTTTCCAACAACTACTAAACGAGAGCATTAAGATCGAAGCAATGGCGAGGAAACCTGGGGCACACCTTGGGGAGGCAGACACCGTTAGTAGGCCCTACCAAAGTTGTACCCCCAATGCAGTTTTAAAATTCCTAGAGGCTGAAAACAAGACTATTGATGCTCAGCTTTTTTCAAAGGAACACAGCTGAATTGAGTGGCGCAGACAGACACAGGTAGTAGGACTTAACCCAAAAATGTGGCTCACCGCAGCTTAAAAAATTTACAGGGGTACACAAGCAGCAGTGCTCTGGGCAGTGGAGGACAATTTCAATAGTGGACCACAGACAGACTTTGTACGCCTACTATTAAAAAAAGGATGCTCTATGCAATTAAAAATACGTTCCAGGGGTCCACGGGCAGCAGTGGTGTGGTCAGTGGACGAGTATTGGAAGGAGGGACCGCAGACAGGCGTAGTAGGCCTAACATAACAAAATTAGGCTGTAGACACTGTAAAATTGGTTCCAGGGGTACACGGGCAGCAGTGGTGTGGTCAGCGGAGGAAAATTGGAATTAGGGACTGCAGACAGACTTTGTAGGCTGTCCCCTGTGGCCCATGCATCCAACACATTAACCCAGTGCGCCGTAATGGACACGTAACTTTTTGTGGACATGCCTACTGGTCCATTCGTCTCTTGTCAGGTGCACCTTTCTACTGTTTGATTGCCTGAGTGCTATGACAATGCAGACTTTTTCATGCCGGTGGAGGGCTGGGATGGCTTTTCTCGCAAAAGAAATGTCGACTGGGTAGCTTGAACCGTTGCACAGCGTAGTTCATCTGGGCTTTCTAAATATAAAACAAAGAAAAAAAGGAGGGTACATGCACTTTCAGCTGGGTTCCAGGGGTACACGGCCAGCATTGGTCTGGTCAGTGGAGAACTATTGGAAGGAGTGACCGCAAACAGGCATCGAAGGCCTAACATAATAACACATTGCTGTTGGCAATTTTAAATTGGTTCCAGGGGAACACGGGCAGCAGTGGCCTGGTCAGTGTAGTAGTAGTAGAAATAACGGACCGCAGACAGGCATCAAAGGCCTAAAATAAAAAAATTGGGCTGGCTGTAGGCAATTTTAAATTGGTTCCAGGGGTATACGGGCAGCAGTGGTGTGGTCAGTGGAGGCCTAGTGGAAGGAGTGACCGCAGACAGGCATCGAAGGCCTAACATAATAACACATTGCTGTTGGCAATTTTAAATTGGTTCCAGGGGAACACGGGCAGCAGTGGCCTGGTCAGTGTAGTAGTAGTAGAAATAACGGACCGCAGACAGGCATCAAAGGCCTAAAATAAAAAAATTGGGCTGGCTGTAGGCAATTTTAAATTGGTTCCAGGGGTATACGGGCAGCAGTGGTGTGGTCAGTGGAGGCCTAGTGGAAGGAGTGACCGCAGACAGGCATCGAAGGCCTAACAATAATAACACATTGCTGTTGGCAATTTTAAATTGGTTCCAGGGGTACACGGGCAGCAGTGGTGTGGTCAGTGGAGGCATATTGTAAGGAGTGACCGCAGACAGGCATCGAAGGCCTAAAATAATAACACATGGCTGTAGGCAATTTTAAATTGGTTCCAGGGGTACACGGGCAGCAGTGGTGTGGTCAGTGGAGGCCTAGTGGAAGGAGTGACCGCAGACAGGCATCGAAGGCCTAAAATAAAAAAATTGGGCTGGCTGTAGGCAATTTTAAATTGGTTCCAGGGGTACACGGGCAGCAGTGGTGTGGTCAGTGGAGGCATATTGTAAGGAGTGACCGCAGACAGGCATCGAAGTCCTAAAATAATAACACATGGCTGTAGACAATTTTAAATTGGTTCCAGGGGTACACGGGCAGCAGTGGTGTGGTCAGTGGAGGCCTAGTGGAAGGAGTGACCGCAGACAGGCATCGAAGGCCTAAAATAAAAAAATTGGGCTGGCTGTAGGCAATTTTAAATTGGTTCCAGGGGTATACGGGCAGCAGTGGTGTGGTCAGTGGAGGCCTAGTGGAAGGAGTGACCGCAGACAGGCATCGAAGGCCTAACATAATAACACATTGCTGTTGGCAATTTTAAATTGGTTCCAGGGGAACACGGGCAGCAGTGGCCTGGTCAGTGTAGTAGTAGTAGAAAGAACAGACCGCAGACCGGCATCAAACGCCTAATATAATAACACATGGCTGTAGGCAATTTTAAATTGGTTCCAGGGGTACACGGGCAGCAGTGGTGTGGTCAGTGGAGGCCTAGTGGAAGGAGTGACCGCAGACAGGCATCGAAGGCCTAAAATAAAAAAATTGGGCTGGCTGTAGGCAATTTTAAATTGATTCCAGGGGTACACGGGCAGCAGTGGTGTGGTCAGTGGAGGCCTAGTGGAAGGAGTGACCGCAGACAGGCATCGAAGGCCTAAAATAATAACACATGGCTGTAGGCAATTTTAAATTGGTTCCAGGGGTACACGGGCAGCAGTGGCCTGGTCAGTGTAGTAGTAGTAGAAAGAACGGACCGCAGACAGGCATCGAAGGCCTAAAATAAAAAAATTGGGCTGGCTGTAGGCAATTTTAAATTGGTTCCAGGGGTACACGGGCAGCAGTGGTGTGGTCAGTGGAGGCATATTGTAAGGAGTGACCGCAGACAGGCATCGAAGGCCTAAAATAATAACACATGGCTGTAGGCAATTTTAAATTGGTTCCACGGGTACACGGGCAGCAGTGGTATGGTCAGTGGAGGCCTAGTGGAAGGAGTGACCGCAGACAGGCATCGAAGGCCTAAAATAAAAAAATTGGGCTGGCTGTAGGCAATTTTAAATTGGTTCCAGGGTTACACGGGCAGCAGTGGTGTGGTCAGTGGAGGCATATTGTAAGGAGTGACCGCAGACAGGCATCGAAGGCCTAAAATAATAACACATGGCTGTATGCAATTTTAAATTGGTTCCAGGGGTACACGGGCAGCAGTGGTGTGGTCAGTGGAGGCCTAGTGGAAGGAGTGACCGCAGACAGGCATCGAAGGCCTAAAATAAAAAAATTGGGCTGGCTGTAGGCAATTTTAAATTGGTTCCAGGGGTACACGGGCAGCAGTGGTGTGGTCAGTGGAGGCATATTGTAAGGAGTGACCGCAGACAGGCATCGAAGGCCTAAAATAATAACACATGGCTGTAGGCAATTTTAAATTGGTTCCAGGGGTACACGGGCAGCAGTGGTGTGGTCAGTGGAGGCCTAGTGGAAGGAGTGACCGCAGACAGGCATCGAAGGCCTAAAATAAAAAAATTGGGCTGGCTGTAGGCAATTTTAAATTGGTTCCAGGGGTACACGGGCAGCAGTGGTGTGGTCAGTGGAGGCATATTGTAAGGAGTGACCGCAGACAGGCATCGAAGGCCTAAAATAATAACACATGGCTGTAGGCAATTTTAAATTGGTTCCAGGAGTATACGGGCAGCAGTGGCCTGGTCAGTGTAGTAGTAGTAGAAAGAATGGACCGCAGACAGGCATCGAAGGCCTAAAATAAAAAAATTGGGCTGGCTGTAGACAATTTTAAATTGGTTCCAGGGGTACACGGGCAGCAGTGGTGTGGTCAGTGGAGGCATAGTGGAAGGAGTGACCGCAGACAGGCTTCGAAGGCCTAACATAACAAAAATGTCAATACAATGGTATTGTCAGTGGCAGGCATTGAAGGATGTCAGCGCATAGACTAAACATTGGTGGAGCTGTGAGATAATTTTGCAAGTGGTAGAGCACTGTTTGAGCTGGGGGGGGAACTGTCTTGTGGCCGGCGGTACAGGCCCAGGGCCCCTCATATTACAACGGTGTGTCTGACTTTGGGTGCGCACCACCACCGCCAGAGACACTTTATTGTACTAGGAGGGACCCAGTGGCAGTGCCGTCGACCAAAAGCGGGCACACCCACCTCTTCAGACAAACAGCACTCTCACGGGTGCTGTCGCCAAGTGTCGATACCACGGCCCCGTGTGGGGAGTTTGGCCATTTAGTGAGGTGTAAACATGTCGTATGCTGGACAATCAGGTGCAGAAAATTACGAGATTGGAAAAGGCATTCAGAATAGTCCACAGGCAAGACCTTTTCATAGGAAAGCTAGGTGTCAGCCGGGCAAGGTGGGGCAAAAGATTTCGAAATCCAGTTGTGGTTCATTTTAATGAAGGTTAGATCATCTACATTTTGGGTAGCCAGACGAGTCCTTTTTTCTGTTAGTATTGAACCTGCAGCACTGAATACTCTTTCTGATAGGACACTAGCTGCCGGGCAAGCAAGCTCCTGCAATGCATATTCTGCCAATTCTGGCCAGGTGTCTAATTTGGATGCCCAGTAATCAAATGGGAATGACGGTTGAGGGAGAACATCGATAAGGGATGAAAAATAGTTTGTAACCATACTGGACAAATGTTGTCTCCTGTCACTTTGAATTGATGCTGCAGTACCTGTCCTGTCTGCGGTCATAGCAAAATCACTCCACAACCTGGTCAGAAAACCCCTCTGGCCAATGCCACTTCTGATTTTTGCCCCTCTAACTCCTCTGGTCTGCTGGCCCCTGCAGCTCGTGTGAGAACGATCACGGGCGCTGTGTGCAGGGAATGCCAGAAGCAAACGGTCAACAAGAGTTGATTGTTTGGTTGCTAATATTAGTTCCAAGTTCTCATGTGGCATTATATTTTGCAATTTGCCTTTATAGCGAGGATCAAGGAGGCAGGCCAACCAGTAATCGTCATCGTTCATCATTTTAGTTATGCGTGTGTCCCTTTTGAGGATACGTAAGGCATAATCCGCCATGTGGGCCAAAGTTCCAGTTCTCAAATCTGCGGTTGTGCTTGGTTGAGGGGCAGTTTCAGGCAAATCCACGTCACTTGTGTCCCTCCAAAAACCAGAACCCGGCCTTGCCGCGCCACCAATTTCCAGTGGCTCCGGAAAAGCTTCCTCATTAAAAATATAATCATCCCCATCATCCTCCTCGTCCTCCTCTTTGCCCGCTAACTCGTCCTGTACACTGCCCTGGCCAGACAATGGCTGACTGTCATCAAGGCTTTCCTCTTCCTCAGCTGCAGACGCCTGATCCTTTATGTGCGTCAAACTTTGCATCAGCAGACGCATTAGGGGGATGCTCATGCTTATTATGGCGTTGTCTGCACTAACCAGCCGTGTGCATTCCTCAAAACACTGAAGGACTTGACACATGTCTTGAATCTTCGACCACTGCACAACTGACAACTCCATGTCTGCCATCCTACTGCCTGCCCGTGTATGTGTATCCTCCCACAAAAACATAACAGCCCGCCTCTGTTCGCACAGTCTCTGAAGCATGTGCAGTGTTGAGTTCCACCTTGTTGCAACGTCTATGATTAGGTGATGCTGGGGAAGGTTCAAAGAACGCTGATAGGTCTGCATAAGGCTGGAGTGTACGGGCGAACGGCGGATATGTGAGCAAAGTCCACGCAGTTTGAGGAGCAGGTCGGATAACCCCGGATAACTTTTCAGGAAGCACTGCACCACCAGGTTTAAGGTGTGAGCCAGGCAAGGAATGTGTTTCAGTTGGGAAAGGGAGATGGCAGCCATGAAATTCCTTCCGTTATCACTCACTACCTTGCCTGCCTCAAGATCTACAGTGCCCAGCCACGACTGCGTTTCTTTCTGCAAGAACTCGGACAGAACTTCCGCGGTGTGTCTGTTGTCGCCCAAACACTTCATAGCCAATACAGCCTGCTGACGTTTGCCAGTAGCTGCCCCATAATGGGAGACCTGGTGTGCAACAGTGGCAGCTGCGGATGGAGTGGTTGTGCGACTGCGGTCTGTGGACGAGCTCTCGCTTCTGCAGGAGGACGAAGAGGAGGAGGAGGGGGTGCGAACGGCTACAGCCAACTGTTTCCTAGACCGTGGGCTAGGCAGAACTGTCCCAAACTTGCTGTCCCCTGTGGACCCTGCATCCACAACATTCACCCAGTGTGCCGTGATGGACACGTAACGTCCCTGGCCATGCCTACTGGTCCATGCATCTGTTGTCAGGTGCACCTTTGTGCTCACAGATTGCCTGAGTGCATGGACGATGCGCTCTTTAACATGCTGGTGGAGGGCTGGGATGGCTTTTCTGGAAAAAAAGTGTCGACTGGGTAGCTCGTAGCGTGGTACAGCGTAGTCCATCAGGGCTTTGAAAGCTTCGCTTTCAACTAACCGGTAGGGCATCATCTCTAACGAGATTAGTCTAGCTATGTGGGCGTTCAAACCCTGTGTACGCGGATGCGAGGCTAAGTACTTCCTTTTTCTATCCATAGTCTCATGTAGGGTGAGCTGGACTGGCGAGCTGGAGATCGTGGAACTAGCGGGGGTGCCGGTGGACATGGCAGACTGAGAGACGGTGGGAGATGGTATTGTTGCCGCCGGTGCCCTAGATGCAGTGTTTCCTACTACGAAACTGGTGATTCCCTGACCCTGACTGCTTTGGCCTGGCAAAGAAACCTGCACAGATACTGCAGGTGGTGCGGAAAATGGTGGCCCTACACTGCCGGAAGGGATGTTGTGTTGCTGACTAGCTTCATTGGCCGAGGGTGCTACAACCTTAAGGGACGTTTGGTAGTTAGTCCAGGCTTGCAAATGCATGGTGGTTAAATGTCTATGCATGCAACTTGTATTGAGACTTTTCAGATTCTGTCCTCTGCTTAAGGTAGTTGAACATTTTTGACAGATGACTTTGCGCTGATCAATTGGATGTTGTTTAAAAAAATGCCAGACTGCACTCTTTCTAGCATCGGATACCTTTTCAGGCATTGCAGACTGAGCTTTAACCGGATGGCCACGCTGTCCTCCAACAGGTTTTGGCTTTGCCACGCGTTTTGGGCAAGATACGGGCCCGGCAGATGGAACCTGTTGCGATGTTGATGCCTGCTGCGGCCCCTCCTCCTCCGCTTCAGAACTGCTGCCGCCTGCACCCTGTTCCCCCAATGGCTGCCAATCGGGGTCAAGAACTGGGTCATCTATTACCTCTTCTTGTAGCTCGTGTGCAACTTCGTCTGTGTCACCGTGTCGGTCGGTGGTATAGCGTTCGCGATGGGGCAACATAGTCTCATCAGGGTCTGATTCTTGATCATTACCCTGCAAGGGCAATGTTGTGGTCTGAGTCAAAGGACCAGCATAGTAGTCTGGCTGTGGCTGTGCATCAGTGCACTCCATGTCAGATTCAACTTGTAATGGGCATGGCCTGTTAACTGCTTCACTTTCTAAGCCAGGGACGGTATGTGAAAAGAGCTCCATGGAGTAACCCGTTGTGTCGCCTGCTGCATTCTTCTCTGTTGTTGTTTTTGCTGAAGAGGACAAGGAAGCGACTTGTCCCTGACCGTGAACATCCACTAACGACGCGCTGCTTTGACATTTACCAGTTTCACGAGAGGAGGCAAAAGAGCTAGAGGCTGAGTCAGCAAGATAAGCCAAAACTTGCTCTTGCTGCTCCGGCTTTAAAAGCGGTTTTCCTACTCCCAGAAAAGGGAGCGTTCGAGGCCTTGTGTAGCCAGACGACGAACCTGGCTCCACAGCTCCAGACTTAGGTGCAATATTTTTTTTCCCACGACCAGCTGATGCTCCACCACTACCACTACCCTCATTACCAGCTGACAATGAACGCCCCCGGCCACGACCTCTTCCACCAGACTTCCTCATTGTTTTAAAAATGTAAACAAACTAACGGTATTTGTTGCTGTCACACAAATTACACGGTGAGCTATAACTTCAGTATGATTTAGCTACCCCTTTACAGGTGAGTGAGACCACAACGAAAATCAGGCACAATGTTACACACTCTGTTGTTGGTGGCAACAAATGAGAGAGATGCCACACACGCAGGACTGTCACTGAAGCACAAATGTAAATATTAATCTCCCACTGATTTGATTTTTTTGTTTTTCAGGGAGACTTTAGGAAAAAAAAAATAATAGAATAAAATGATTTTTTCAGGAAGAATTTAGAAACCAAATAAAATAAAATGATTTTTTCAGGGAGAATTTAGAAAACAAATAAAACAAAAAAAGGCTTTCTATGGCCCACTGAGTGAGAGATGACGCACACAGGAGTCAGGAGTGGCACACAAGCCCAGAGGCCAATATTTATCTCCCACTGATTGATTTATTGATTTTTTCAGGTAGAATTTAGAACCCAAATCAACCAAAAACATAAATAGGCTTTCTATGGCCCACTATTTGTGAGAGAGATGGCACGCTCAGGACTGGCACACAAGCCCAGAGGCCAATATTAATCTCCCACTTTTTATTTTTTTTCAGGGAAAATTTATAAACCCAATAAAAAAATAAATAAATAGGCTTTCTATGGCCCACTATCTGAGAGAGAGAGAGATGGCACGCTTAGGACTGGCACACAAGCCCAAAGGCCAATATTAATCTCCCTTTTTTTTTCAGGGAGAATTTATAAAACCAAAAAAAAAAAAAAAATAGGCTTTCTATGGCCCACTATTTGTGAGAGAGATGGCACGCTCAGGACTGGCACACAAGCCCAGAGGCCAATATTAATCTCCCACTTTTTTTTTTTTTGTTCCAGGGAAAATTTATAAACCCAATAAAAAAAATAATAAATAGGCTTTCTATGGCCCACTATCTGAGAGAGAGAGATGGCACGCTTAGGACTGGCACACAAGCCCAAAGGCCAATATTAATCTCCCTTTTTTTTTCAGGGAGAATTTATAAAACCAAAAAAAATAAAATAAATAGGCTTTCTATGGCCCACTATTTGTGAGAGAGATGGCACGCTCAGGACTGGCACACAAGCCCAGAGGCCAATATTAATCTCCCACTGATTGATTTATTGATTTTTTCAGGTAGAATTTAGAACCCAAATAAAGCAAAAAAAAAAAAAAAATGGGCTTTCTATGGCCCACTGAGTGAGTGATGATGCACACAGGAGTCAGGAGTGGCACACAAGCCCTGAGGCCAATATTTTTCTCCCACTGATTGATGTAGTGATTTTTTCAGGTAGATTTTAGAACCCAAATCAAGCAAAAAAATAAATAGGCTTTCTATGGCCCACTGACTGAGAGATGGCACACACAGGAGTCAAGAGTGGCACACAAGCCCTGAGGCCAATATTTTTCTCCCACTGATTGATGTAGTGATTTTTTCAGGTAGATTTTATAACCCAAATCAAGCCAAAAAATAAATAGGCTTTCTATGGCCCACTGAGTGAGAGATGGCACACACAGGGATGGCACTCTAGCAGATATGTCAATCTTAATCTCCCACAAAAAAAAAAAAAAAAAACAGGGAGTGTCCAACAATTACTATCTCCCTGCAGTAATCTCAGCCAGGTATGGCAGGCAGCAATAAGGAGTGGACTGATGCACAAATTAAATAAAAAGTGTGGACAAACAAAAAAGATAGCTGTGCAGAAAGGAAGGAACAAGAGGATGTGTGCTTTGAAAAAAGCAGTTGGTTTGCACAGCGGCGTACACACAGCAATGCAGCTATCAGGGAGCCTTCTAGGGCAGCCCAATGAGCTACAGCGCTGAGGAAAAAAAAAAAATGTAGCTTCCACTGTCCCTGCACACCAAAGGTGGTGTTGGGCAGTGGAAATCGCTACAGCACAAGCGGTTTGGTGGTTAATGGACCCTGCCTAACGCTATCCCTGCTTCTGACGAAGCGGCAGCAACCTCTCCCTAAGCTCAGATCAGCAGCAGTAACATGGCGGTCGGCGGGAACGCCCCTTTATAGCCCCTGTGACGCCGCAGACAGCAAGCCAATCACTGCAATGCCCTTCTCTAAGATGGTGGGGACCAGGACCTATGTCATCACGCTGCCCACACTCTGCATTTACCTTCATTGGCTGAGAAATGGCGCTTTTCGCATCATTGAAACGCGACTTTGGCGCGAAAGTCGCGTACCGCATGGCCGACCCCGCACAGGGGTCTGATCGGGTTTCATGAAACCCGACTTTGCCAAAAGTCGGCGACTTTTGAAAATGAACGACCCGTTTCACTCAACCCTAATGGCGGTACCTAATTTGCTTTGAACACTTCATTTGCAGTTGCACCTAGAAGAAAACCTTTAAGTCAGCTCACTGCTTTTTAACCAAATCATTGGCTCTTTTAAGTGCAAGACCTCCTACAAAGAACATTACATGATTTCAAATAGTTTTCTGAATTGACACACTCAGTACATCTGTCAGTGATCTCAAGTGACATCAGGATCTTTACCCCTTATTCTCCATTCCTGAACAATCTTTCCAGCTAATCGATAACCAAATGAAAATTGAGCTTTCATTTGGTCATGTAGAATGAAGCCTCCAGCATGAACGAGTGCTAGACGTTTAAAAATTATATGTATTGAGGCAGATAGTGATACGTGTAATTCTACAGATATTGCAGATGTATAGTATATAAACAAGTAAGAAGAAAGTCATTTTCTTGTAAAAGGTTAGGCACATTAAATAACGTCACAGTAAAAAACATGTTTCCTATGTTTACCACAGTCTAATGATCCTTTTATTTCTGTACATGCAATCTGGGGATCAATTTTGTTGCTTTCTGCTTTTACGGTAATGCTCAGTGAAAAGGCATGTGTAGAAATGCAGCTTGATAATGTTATGTGTTGCTGGCATAGAAAGAAAGTGACAGCTGTTAAAGAAACCTGTAAATGACATTTTTAGCCACATTGATGCCAAATAACAGTCTAAACCTACTTTTGTAAAGGTGTAGAACTATTCTGTGCTTGTAAAACTATTAACTATTTACTAGATTTGTAAAAAATTTAACCACTTATAAAACAAAAGTCTGTAAAGAAACACAGCAAATCCCTGTGCTAATAGCATACAATCCAGCAAGCTAAATAAACAAACTTAGCTACTATAGTACTAGGAGTAGAGATCAAACGACCATGCCAATAGTTTACTTTAATAATATGCCACAAGCCGAGTTTATACAAAAAAATATAAAAATATGACCAACTACGAGATGATCAAATATGCAATGTAAAATATCAAATAGAGGTGTAACCACTGTAAACATTTAGTTGATTACCAGAATCAGAATAGGGGTAAGGTTTCTCCTTGTGGAGAGTTACATAGCAGCTCTGGCTTGTCAAAGTAAGGAGACTTATTTACCATGCAATGCTCCTCTGGGAAATGTAATATGAAAATTGCCTCTTCAGAGAGAAAGAGGAATTGAACTCTATAGCGCCACCTGTTGGAAGTAGCAATCCTACAAGTCACAATAAACCCTTTAACGAGTCGTGCAATATGGCTTAGGATAAAAACCAAATCAGAATCTGAATTTGCAGACACAGTGTTTCAGGGCATTGGCCCTCATCAGTGCAAAGTATGAGAACGGATTTGGCTAGGTGAGAGGCTCTGGACTGGGGTCTAAGGGGTAAGGCTTCTCCTTGTGGAGAGGGATATACCAGCTCTGGCTTGTAAAGGTAAGGAGGCTTATTAGCCGTGCAATGCTCCTCTGGGAAATTTAATACTCAAATTGCCTCTTCAAAGAAAAAGGGGACTTGAACTCCATAGCACCACCTGTCGGAAATAGCGATCCTACAAATCACAATCCACCCTTTAATGAGTCTTGCAAGTCTTGTAATCACTCGCTAAAGGGTTGATTGTGACTTGTAGGATCACTACTTCCAACAAGTGGTGCTATAGAGTTCAAGTCCTTTCTCTCTGAAAAGGCAATTTGCATAAAGAATCAGAATAGTGAGCTAATCAATTCTCACGGCGCATGTACACATGTCCAGAAAGTGTCAATCAATGGACAGATTGCGAAATGTCCTGTAAGTTGAATCGGATGCGATCAGCCCTAATCTAAAGGGCTAAAAGAATGAAGCCTATATCAGGAAAGCAGAATCTTCATACTGTTGAGCTTTGATGGCAGTTATAGTGGTATTGACAAACCAGAAAACCCTACGCATTTCGGAAATTAGCTCTTTCTTTTGACACACATGGAGCCATATGAATTCAATCCAACCGATATTAATATTATGCCCATAGAAGTAACAGACAAAAGTGAAACAGGATTGAAATGTTAATTACTTGTCTTGACATTTGTATCAAAAGGTAGCATAATACTGACAATGCTGTAGTGTAAAAATAATGAGACTGTGTCTCCCTAAAAGATCCCAATACAGTAAGCGCAAATAACTTCCAGTTGAACAAATTTGGTGCGGCTGTACATTTGGCTGCTTCATGGTCCTGTTCATATTGACCATCTGAGGAGATGTACTCATTGAATATCTTGATCATTGATATACTAATCTCTACATTACTTTGGTAGAGATTGCTTCAATAGGTAAAGCATTTAGCATTGCTCTTGTTATATTGAGTAGCATTCCTCTTTTATACTAATTTGCAGGGGCAAAACATGTTTCTTGGTGTCATGAGCATTTACTGTTATCTTACTGATGTAGAAATATTGATGAAGACTGCTTTGTAACGTAAGCATTATGCACTTTATTGTATTACTAGTGTTCTCTGATGTCACTTGTATCACACTAACGACACTAATGTACTCCCTTAGCCTATAGTAGCTTCATGCAAGTAGTGATACCTTTAGAAATGTTTCACATTTAGGGCCCTGTGGCAACCCAGCTATATTACCTAAGATAGAATCTCTTTAATCCTGCAGCATCATCACCAGGTGCCAAGGATAGTATATATATATACATTGTTAGAAGTGTCTAGCATATTATGTTTCGCATTATGTCATATGTGAATAATACTGTAATGTAAAAATAATAATGATACTCTGTCTCCCTAAAATATCCCAGTACAGGTAAACGCAAATAACTTCCAGTTCTACAAATTTGGTGGTACACAAAAAAAAAAGAGGGGTGAGCCAGAGTGAAATACTGTAACTTCATTATCATTAATAGTATTTAAAATGAAAAAAAAAATAACCATAACAGTACGCCACTGCGTACAAATGATTCCATTAATTGAGTAATTCATGAATAAATAGAAAAATATGTAGAATTGAGAGTCCTCAGTGGTTGATACCTATTAATGGCTAACTGAAAAGATGGTAACAAATTGCGGAGACTTTTCAGTTAGCCATTAAAAGGTATCAACCACTGAGGACTCTCAAGTCTAAATATTTTTCTATCTACTGGCTAACACGGTACAAAGACATATATCTTTCCTGTATCACAATGAATAAATATGCATTTAAATTAATTTAAAAAAATAGCCCAATCTCCTGATTTAACCCCTTAGTGACAGAGCCAATTTGGTACTTAATGACCAGGCCAATTTTTGCAATTCTGACCACTGTCACTTTATGAGGTTATAACTCTGGAACGCTTCAACGGATCCCGCTGATTCTGAGATTGTTTTTTCGTGACATATGGTACTTCATGTTAGTGGTAACATTTCTTCGATATTACTTGCGATTATTTATGAAAAAAACGGAAATATGGCGAAAATTTTTAAAATTTTGCAATTTTCAAACTTTGTATTTTTATGCCCTTAAATCAGAGAGATATGTCATGAAAAATAGTTAATAAATAACATTTCCCACATGTCTACTTTACATCAGCACAATTTTGGAAACAAAATTTTTTTTTGTTAGGGAGTTATAAGGGTTAAAAGTTGACCAGCAATTTCTCATTTTTACAACACCATTTTTTTTTAGGGACCACATCACATTTGAAGTCATTTTGAGGGGTCTATATGATAGAAAATAATGAAGTGTGACACCATTCTAAAAACTACACCCCTCAAGGTTCTCAAAACCACATTCAAGAAGTTTATTAACCCTTTACGTGCTTCACAGGAACTGAAACAATGTGGAAGGAAAAAATGAACATTTAACTTTTTTTTGCAAACATCTTAATTCAGAACCATTTTTTTTATTTTCACAAGTGTAAAAACAGAAATGTAACCATGAATTTTGTTATGCAATTTCTCCTGAATACGCCAATACCCCATATGTGGGGGTAAACCACTGTTAGGGCGCACCGCAGAACTTAGAAGTGAAGGAGCGCCGTTTGACTTTTTCAATGCAGAATTGGATGGAATTGAGATCGGACACCATGTCACATTTAGAGAGCCCCTGATGTACCTAAACAGTGGAAACTCCCCACAAGTGACACCATTTTGGAAACTAGACCCCTTAAGGAACTTACCTAGATGTGTGGTGAGCACTTTGAACCCCCAAGTGCTTCACAGAAGTTTATAACGTAGAGCCGTGAAAATAAAAAATCGCTTTTGTTTACACAAAAATGATATTTTCGCCCACAAATTCTTATTTTCACAAGGGTAACAGGAGAAATTAGACCACAAACGTTGTTGTGCAATTTCTCCTGAGTACGCTGATACCCAATATGTGGGGGTAAACAACTGTTAGGGCGCACCGCAGAGCTTGGAAGAGAAGGAGTGCCGTTTTACTTTTTCAATGTAGAATTGGCTGGAATTGAGATTGGACGCCATGTCGCGTTTGGAGAGCCACTGATGTGCCTAAACAGTGGAAACCCCCCACAAGTGACACCATTTTGGAAACTAGACCCCTTAAGGAACTTACCTAGATGTGTGGCGAGCACTTTGAACCCCCATGTGCTTCACAGAAGTTTATAACGTAGAGCCGTGAAAAAAAAAATTGCATTTTTTCTACAAAAATGATATTTTTGCCCACAAATTTTTATTTTCACAAGAGTAACAGGAGAAATTAGACCACTAAAGTTGTTGTGCAATTTCTCCTGAGTACGTCGATACCCAATATGTGGGGATAAACCACTGTTTGGGCGCACCGCAGAGCTTGGAAGAGAAAGAGTGCCGTTTTACTTTTTCAATGTAGAATTGGCTGGAATTGAGATCGGACGCCATGTCGCGTTTGAAGAGCCCCTGATGTGCCTAAACAGTAGAAATCCCCCACAAGTGACCCCATTTTGGAAACTAGATGTGTGGTGAGAACCTTGAATGCCCAAGTGCTTTACAGAAGTTTATAATGCAGAGCCTTGAAAATAAAAAATATTTTTTTTTTCCACAAAAAAGATTTTTTAGCCACCAAATTTTTATTTTCACAAGGGTAACAAGAGAAATTGGACCCCAAAAGTTGTTGTCCAATTTGTCCTGAGTATGCTGGTACCCCATATGTGGGGGTAAACCACTGTTTGGGCGCACGGCAGAGCTCGGAAGGAAGGAGCGCCGTTTTGGAATGCAGACTTTGATAGAATGGTCTGTGGGCATTATGTTGCGATTGCAGAGCCCCTGATGTACCTAAACTGTAGTAACCCCCCACAAGTGACCCCATTTTGGAAGCTAGACCCCCCAAGGAACTTATCTAGATGTGTGGTGAGAACTTTGAATGCCCAAGTGCTTCACAGAAGTTTAGAATGCAGAGTCGTGAAAATAAAAAATATTTTTTTTTTCACAAAAAAGATTTTGTAGCCCCCAAGTTTTTATTTTCACAGGGGTAACAAGAGAAATTGGACCCCAGAAGTTGTTGTCCAATTTATCCCGAGTACGCTGATGCCCCATATGTGGGGGTAACCCACTGTTTGGGCGCACGGCAGAGCTCAGAAGGGAGGGAGCACCATTTGACTTTTTGAGCGCAAAATTGGCTGTCGTGTTTGGAGACCCCCTGATGTACCTAAACAGTGGAAACCCCCCAATTGTAGCTCCAACCCTAACCCCAACACACCCCTAACCCTAATCCCAACCTCATCCATAATCCTAATCACTAACCCTAACCATAATCACAACCCTTACCCCAAAACAACCCTAATGTCAACCCTAACCATAACCCTAATCAAAACCCTAAATCCAACACACCCCTAATCCTAATCTCAACCCTAACCTCAAACCTAACCCTAATCCCAATACACCCCTAATCACAACCCTAACCTTAACCCTAATCCCAAACCTAACCCTAATCCCAAGCGTAACCCTAATGCCAACCCTAACCCTAATACCAACCCTAATCCAAACCCTAACCCTAATCCCAGCTCTAACCCTAACTTTAGCCCCAACCCTAGCCCTAACTTTAGCCCCAACCCTAACCCTTACCCTAGGGCTACTTTCACACTTGCGTCGTTTGGCGTTCCGTCGCAATCCGTCGTTTTGGACAAGAAACGGATCCTGCAAATGTGCCCGCAGGATGCGTTTTTTGCCCATAGACTTGTATTGCCGACGGATCGTGACGGATGGCCACACGTCGCGTCCGTCGTGCACTGGATCAGTTGTGTTTTGGCGGAGCGTCGGCACAAAAAAACGTTCAATGAAACGTTTTTTTGTACGTCGCATCCGCCATTTCTGACCGCGCATGCGTGGCCGTAACTCCGCCCCCTCCTCCCCAGGACATAGATTGGGCAGCGGATGTGTTGAAAAACTACAGCTGCTGCCCACGTTGTGCACAATTTTCACAACGTGCGTCGGTATGTCGGGCCGACGCATTGCGACGGCCCCGTACCGACGTAAGTGTGAAAGAAGCCTAACCCTAAGTTTAGCCCCAACCCTAACCCTAAATTTAGCCCCAACCCTAACCCTAAATTTAGCCCCAACCCTAGCCCTAACCCTAGCCCTACCCCTAACGTAACCCTACCCCTACACCTAACCCTAACCTAACCCTACCCCTAACCCTACCCCTAACCCTACCCCTAACCTAACCCTAACCCTACCCCTAACCCTACCCCTAACCCTAACCTAACCGTACCCCTAACCCTATCCCTAACCTAACCCTAACCTAACCCTAACCCTACCCCTAACCCTAACCCTACCCCTAACCCTAACCCTACCCCTACCCCTAACCCTACCCCTACCCCTAACCCTAACCTTAACCCTACCCCTAACCCTAATTTTAGCCCCAACTGCTGTTCTCCTGCCGGCCGGCAGATGGAGACAGATGGCGGGCGCACTGGGCATGCGTCCGCCATGTTCTGCTGCCGGCGGCCAGGAGGAGCAGCAAGAGGATCCAGGGACCTAGGTGAGTATGCTAGGGTCCCCGAATCCCCCTATTTCTCTGTCCTCTGATGTGCGATCACATCAGAGGACAGAGAATTACACTTTACTTTTTTTTTTTTTGCGGTCGCCGGTAAACAGTTAATTACCGGCGATCGCAAAACAGGGGTCGGTAATACCGACCCCGATCGTGCTCTTTGGGGTCTCGGCTACCCCCGGCAGCCGAGACCCCAAAGATTCTCCCGGTGCCGGCCGGCGGGCGCACTGCGCATGCGCCCGCCATTTTGAAGATGGCGGCGCCCACCGGGAGACACGAGGAGCATCGGGGGAGCTAGGTGAGTATTGGGGGGCCACCTGGGACCCCTTATCTCTGTCCTCCGATGTGCGATCACATCGGAGGACAGAGAAATTAAAACGAGATCGCTTTTTTTTTTTTTTTTTGCGATCGCCGGTAAACGGTTAATTACCGGCGATCGCAAATGCGGGGTGGGTTAAAAACCCCCCGAATCATGTTCTCTGGGGTCTCGGCTACCCTCGGCAGCCGAGACCCCGGAGAAAATCGGCCTCTGGGGGGCGCTATGGACTTTTTCCACAGCGCCGTTAATTAACGGCGCTGTGGTTTAAGTACCCTTAGCGGCCGCCGTTAAAAGGCGTATCGGCGGTCGCTAAGGGGTTAATCCATTTTGTGCTAAAATATTTTGTGTCAAAAACCCACTTTGATTCAATCCTATGTAGTGCCTGCATCCCTGCATGCTTCCTCCCTCCTTTGCAGGGACGCCGATTCACTCACCACCACCGACCCCATCTCGCACTCCCTCTTCCTTCTCCTGTTGCTGCCTAGGGTTCTGTGCTCTGTTTACAGATCCCAGGCCACTGCGCTTCTGGACTGCGCTCCCACTCTCTTAAAGGTACAGTATGCACCATCCTGCAGTGTCCCATCCAATGGCTGGGAGACACTTATTATTTAAGACACTTTCATCTCATGGGAGGTGCCTTGAGCAACGTGTCAAGTCAGTGTCTTGCTAGTTGTCAGGTCCGTAGTACCCAACAGTCAGCTTACCTGTTCTGTATATGTCTGCCCATACTTGCCTTGTGTCCCTATAATCAAGCTGTGCATGCCTACACTAGCCTGCCTGTTTATCAGCCATTTTAACCTGCACAAGTTTGCCTGTTTTTCAGCCATCTCTGCCAGCCCCTGCCTACCTTTACATCTGCCAAGCCTCCAGCACCTGCCTGCCTTTATATTAGCTGTGTCTGCTTGCACCAACCTGCCTATATATCAACCATGCCAGCCTGCACCTTTCCTATATGTACATCAGTTGTGCCCCCCAGCACCTGCCTGCCTGTATATCAGTCATACCATGCAAGTCTGCATACCAACTGTACTTGACTGCTCTGCCATGACAGTTTTTATACCAGCTGTACCTGTCTACACCTGCCATCTTTCTCAGTATTCCTGTCATGCCTGCCTGTACTTAACAAGTCCATCCAGTCTTGGCAGTTCCATCTGCCTGCCCGTTTGGGGATCAGCTGCCATGTGTGTGTGTGAGGTCTGTCCTGGAGTAGCACCTCGTGTCCATCTGGAGCCAAGTCTTACCCCATCATCAGGGGTTCTAACGAAAAGTCAGGTCTTTGTTTAGTCACGCCCCTCCTAGGTTCTCCTCTGATCACTGCACAGTGGTTCCACCACACACGTTACATCCTAATCACTTTGTTTAAATAATTTTCTCCTCTGTGATCTTTCTGTAAAAACTTGGCAGCATAAGTTGTGGATTCTTGCATAGCGGCATGATAAATCCTTTTTTAATGTTGTTGCAATAAATATTGTCAGATTCTTGTACCCAGTGAGCGTTTGGTACAAGCCCACATACACCATAACTTATTGCAGGGGCAATATATCACATTAAACCATTAGAGTAATATGCAATATGTTGACTTATTTATAAACCATGTAATTACCAGAATTGGGGATATTATTAATTTTTTTTCTTCATATGGTCAGCTTCTTAAAGTGGACATTTAACCAAATTTTTCATGTTCAACTAGACACTTTATGTAACTAGAGATGGGCGGACCCCTGGATGTTCGAGTCTGGCTGGTTCAAAAAAGTTCGGGTTTGGGTACAGGAACAGTACCTGGACCCAAACCCGGACCCAATTCACTTGAATGGGGGGACCGAACATCCAGCTTATAGTAGGGAGGAGAATGTAGGTTGGCGCAGACGATCCCAGCTTAAATCGCCGACAGCATCCACCACTACACACTGCATCACCAATGTGACGGACACAGCGTTTTTAGACCCCTGCAGACTCCGGTAATTTCTTGGGCTCTTACTGATCCTTAATCCTCCCTACGACTTCATTTGTATACTTATAAGACTCTTTTATCTCTCACAGCCCACTCCGGACTGCTTCCTTACTTGGCGCACTCTACCCCTCACTAAAAGGTCAGTGCCTCAGGTCATATAATGGGTTGTAGAGACTTTGGATATGGAATACATTCACATCATTATCCGGCATGTGTCAGACTTTTCCGCTGTCTTCTTATATATACTTTGCATAGATGGAGTTCATGCTGAGCCTAATGTATATAACAGAGCTGCAGTGGTCTCCTCCTCCTTTCCATAGATTGGATAGATGATTAGAAGATAAATATAATGGTTGGAATTCGGTTCTTGGGTTTAAAGCATGTGTATATATATATATACAGTATATATATATATATATATATATATATATATTACATATAGGGCATGTCAGGCAGCCCTTCTCATGCTCCTCTTGCTTCTCCTGGCTCTATAGGATCTGCATCTGTGGGGATTCCCTACATGACCCCTCTACTAAGGTGTTCTAGTTAACACTATTTTGTATATATCAGGTTGTAAATGTGCTAGATTCCTGTTATAGGTTAATGTTGATATGCAAATACATTGTTTATTGTATCACAAATATCATGTACAGCACATTTATACTATGTACTTACGTTGTATGTTTGTTTTTCAGTGTGGTTTTGACAAAGACCAACCTTGGTCGAAACGTTAACCCTAACTTAAAGTATCCGTCATTATTTCTAATGCTAATGAGCACTCGGTGATGCCTGTAGTAATAAAGAGTATAATTTTCACATAAAACCTTCAAGCTTTGAGTGTGCGGCTGTTTTTCCATAGACATTGTGACTTTTGTTCAGCCTGCACCTTTTTTCTATGCAGAGTGCCCCACATTTCTTGTACTGCTTTCTCACTGTGCTGGCAGGGATATCATAGAGGTCACAGCAGTTCATGGGCCCAGCTGGGAACGCAACCTCAGTGACTGGTGGTATCCTCGATGATGTCACCACTAATCACTGATACTGTGCTTGCAGCAGCTCATTCGTCTGTCGCATCTTGGCACTGTCCAGGTTGAAAACTGTATATCCCCCAGACATGGATTACGGTGTGGGACAGAATGATGGGCAGGTGAAGGATATGGACACCTTATAGATGCCTCTCCATTACTAACCCTTGGCTGGATGGCACCGGGCAATATAAAGGAGACAAACCCCACACATATGAACACTACTTGCCATCTCTACTTGCCACCCCTACAGAGTTGGGTAAAGCACATGAATTGGTGCATCTAATAGATGGGTCTTTTCTGTGCAGCTGTGGGCTGCTCTTTTTGGCTGGGGAAGGGAAAAGGGGAGACCCTTTTTATTTTTTTATTAGTTCTTTAAATATTTTATAAAAAAGCTGTGGGGAACCCTCTATTCTTGGTACTCTCTTACAAGACCGAGTTTAAGAATAAGTATTGTGTTCAAAACGCGTTAGGTATCTTTCACATTCTATGCACCTTGCATATTACAACTGCACCAAACTGGTGCACCATAATAATGCCCTCAAATTTTTTTAGTCATATAATAAAGAATTTTTAATTTTACTTGCTGGAGCTGGATCTTTGCTTCCACTTGTGCAAATTAATTCTCCGGCCGATAGAGATAAGATCCAGTGCTCCAGTTCATGGAAACTACGGAGATTTCTTCAGGGGTGAACTGAATATGTTTTTGGTCCATGTCTCGAGCAACTTGTACCTTGCTCTGAAGTGAGATCAGCCTGCCATTATGTCTTACACAAGAGCAGTCTGTACTGGTATTCCTATATGAGATATAATAAGACCAAGCATTGCTTTTACTGCAGAGTAAGTACAAGTTGAGCACAATAAACATGGGTGTGATTACTGAAATATCTTTAGATAGGCAAAGTTGGGGTGGTACAATGCGGCTGAGCTGACAGTACCAGGAGAGAAGCTGCTGAAGTATAAACCTGAAACGCTGTGACGTTTCAGAGAAAACCAAACATATCTTGCTGAGATCATACAGCTAGTGCCTGATCTACATTGTTCGTAGATCGGAAGCTATGCATCAGCGGTCAGGTTCACTACTATTTGACCATATTTCATATGTCATAACTCTTCATAGCAATTAGTTTTCTAACATATTTTCATTTCCTGTGCTTCTTCTTTGACTGCATTTCAGATGAACAGAGAAAAAACATAAAAAATTTGCAAACAGTTAATGGATGGAATGGTCCTTAATGTCCGCAAACATATCTGAATATTATCTCAAGTCCTAATAATAATAATAATAATAATAGTAATAATAATAATAATAATATTGTAAATAAAATGCATTTGATTTTAGTAAATTTAACTATATGAATATACATCAATATATCATTATACAATCAATGCAAGAAAAATCTTTGAGTTCTCAAGACAGATATTTTCTCAGTGTGAAACTTTATTGCATCTTCGAGAGTATGAATAATCATGCTGACATATGACAATTACTTTGCTAAATCAAATCAGTCCAAAGTAATTAAGATAAACAAACACCGGTTCATATCTGTAGCTTACTGTTATCTGAGTCAATATAATTCCTTTTAATCGAACTCGCATGTTGTGAAATATACAGCTTCTCTATTAATAATATAATATTGACTATAGAGTATGAAAATACAGAGCTACACAATCACTTACAATTCACTTATATATAGAAATACACGCTCACACAAAAGAAAAAATACACTGTGTATTTATATATATATATATATATATATATATATATACTAGATGGTGGCCCGATTCTAACGCATCGGGTATTCTAGAATATATATGTATGTATATAGCAGCCACATAGTATATAACACAGGCCACGTAGTATACAGTGGGGCAAAAAAGTATTTAGTCAGTCAGCAATAGTGCAAGTTCCACCACTTAAAAAGATGAGAGGCGTCTGTAATTTACATCATAGGTAGACCTCAACTATAAGAGACAAACTGAGAAAAAAAATCCAGAAAATCACATTGTCTGTTTTTTTAACATTTTATTTGCATATTATGGTGGAAAATAAGTATTTGGTCCGAAACAAAATTTCATCTCAATACTTTGTAATATATCCTTTGTTGGCAATGACAGAGGTCAAACGTTTTCTGTAAGTCTTCACAAGGTTGCCACACACTGTTGCTGGTATGTTGGCCCATTCCTCCATGCAGATCTCCTCTAGAGCAGTGATGTTTTTGGCTTTTCGCTTGGCAACACGGACTTTCAACTCCCTCCAAAGGTTTTCTATAGGGTTGAGATCTGGAGACTGGCTAGGCCACTCCAGGACCTTGAAATGCTTCTTACGAAGCCACTCCTTCATTGCCCTGGCGGTGTGCTTTGGATCATTGTCATGTTGAAAGACCCAGCCACGTTTCATCTTCAATGCCCTTGCTGATGGAAGGAGGTTTGCACTCAAAATCTCACGATACATGGCCCCATTCATTCTTTCATGTACCCGGATCAGTCGTCCTGGCCCCTTTGCAGAGAAACAGCCCCAAAGCATGATGTTTCCACCACCATGCTTTACAGTAGGTATGGTGTTTGATGGATGCAACTCAGTATTCTTTTTCCTCCAAACACGACAAGTTGTTTTTCTACCAAACAGTTCCAGTTTGGTTTCATCAGACCATAGGACATTCTCCCAAAACTCCTCTGGATCATCCAAATGCTCTCTAGCAAACTTCAGACGGGCCCGGACATGTACTGGCTTAAGCAGTGGGACACGTCTGGCACTGCAGGATCTGAGTCCATGGTGGCTTAGTGTGTTACTTATGGTAGGCCTTGTTACATTGGTCCCAGCTCTCTGCAGTTCATTCACTAGGTCCCCCCGCGTGGTTCTGGGATTTTTGCTCACCGTTCTTGTGATCATTCTGACCCCACGGGGTGGGATTTTGCGTGGAGCCCCAGATCGAGGGAGATTATCAGTGGTCTTGTATGTCTTCCATTTTCTAATTATTGCTCCCACTGTTGATTTCTTCACTCCAAGCTGGTTGGCTATTGCAGATTCAGTCTTCCCAGCCTGGTGCAGGGCTACAATTTTGTTTCTGGTGTCCTTTGACAGCTCTTTGGTCTTCACCATAGTGGAGTTTGGAGTCAGACTGTTTGAGGGTGTGCACAGGTGTCTTTTTATACTGATAACAAGTTTAAACAGGTGCCATTACTACAGGCAATAAGTGGAGGAAAGAGGAGACTCTTAAAGAAGAAGTTACAGGTCTGTGAGAGCCAGAAATCTTGATTGTTTGTTTCTGACCAAATACTTATTTTCCACCATAATATGCAAATAAAATGATAAAAAAACAGACAATGTGATTTTCTGGATTTTTTTTTTCTAAGTTTGTCTCCCATAGTTGAGGTCTACCTATGATGTAAATTACAGACGCCTCTCATCTTTTTAAGTGGTGGAACTTGCACTATTGCTGACTGACTAAATACTTTTTTGCCCCACTGTATAGGAGTACTATGTGGCCTGTGGTATATACCATGTGGCTGCTATATATATATACATACATATTTTAGAATACCCGATGCATTAATATAGGCCACACAGAAAATAACACAGCCCTCATAGTATATAACACAGCCCACACAGCATATAGCAGCCACGCAGTATATAGCAGCCACGCAGTATATAACACAGCCCACGTAGTATGTAACACTGGCCATGAATATATAGCACAGCCCACATAGTATCTAACAGTGGCCATGTAGTATATAGCACACAGTATAGAACACAGCCACGTAGTATAACGTAAGTGCAAACATTTTAGGCAAGTGTGGAACAAGGGATGCAGAGTCAGAATATCTTCAAAAACAGAGCTGTTCATTTTTTTTAGCAATTAATAAAAAAAATAAATGAACGGATGAGAAAACTAAATCAAATCAATATTTGATGTCATCTCCCTTTGCCTTGCAAACAGTATAAAAACAAGATAATGTTGAGATCAAACATTATTGTCACCTTTATGAGTCTTTGTTCTCCTTTACAATGAAGATAGATTTGAATGATAATGGCTTTGGGTCTTTATTCTGCTGCAGAAAAAAATGTATTGTCAGCTTAGAAACAAGGTACTTAGCACACAGCTTAGCAATGGAGAGGGGTCTATAAGGGTATGTGCACACGTTGTTAGGAGTCGAGTTTCCTCTGCTGCACAGGGTGAATCTCGATCCGTCTCCGCTGCGGTCTCCCATTCTTCTCCAGCCGCAGTGGAGTCTGCTCAGCAGGGACGTCGATCCCAGCGTCTCGCTCAGTCTGACTCTGTGCGAAGAGTTACTGCTGCTTTTCCTGCTTCTGCCATTGAAGCCAGTGCTGGGCAGCGGCAAGTGGACGTTTCTGGATCTAAGTCCTACGTTTCTCTGTCTGAGCATGCCCAGGGCAGGATCTCCCGTTGGAGATCGAGGGTCACATGCTCAGGTACTGCAGCACATCCCATTGGTCCTTTTGGCAGGTCCTGAAAGGGCAAAACTTCTGTAGCTGTTTCCTGTGCTGCAGCTATATAAACTGCGCATTACCGCACGGCCATGCGCTAGTATTGTCTTGTAAATATGTGTGTGTGTTGTGAGTGAAAGTCACTCTTTAAATAACCCTCCCTATTGAATGATTGTTCGCGGAAGGTGTATGTTTGCTATCTAGCGCCCGACTTATCCAACAGCACGTAACACACATTACAGCTACCAGTTGCTGTGTCCGCCTGTACGGCGCCGTGCGCTTGCTCTGCGCTTTCCTGACCCAAGCCTGGGTGGTTAGTGGCGTCCGTCAGTGCGGCACCGCACGCACTCTTGTGCCTTTATATTATTATTTAGTTTCCTTACACACCCAGTTGCGGTGTTGTGCCAGCAAGTGTCTAATCGGACTTCAATCCTAGTTGGGGTTGAGTTCGCTGACTTCTTGCTCGCGCTCTATGTGCGGTACCGCGGTCCTGTGACGCAACAGGATCGCTTCCTTCACGCAGGGTGAAGTTAACCCGTGCGTGTATACTTATAGTACCGCCATATAGTCCGTCTTACTAGCAGCAGGGTTTTTACCTGCACGGTGGACCTCGGACTGCGAACGCACCTAGTTCCATTTCATCTTGTACTTGGTGTGTTCCGCCAGTCCTTAACATAATACTAGCGCCAAGGTCTGGCTAGTAAATGATGGACGATCAGCGTTCACAGCGGTACATCCAGCAGCTGGAGGGAAGGTTGGCGGCTCTTGAGAGTTCAACCTCAGCTGTGGATGTCACTGCTGTCGCTGTTCAGGCTGCTAGTGTTGCTGCAGCCACCTTGTCCACTGCCGCTCCTGTCCCGACTCTAACTCGCCTCCCGCTTCCAGAGAAATTCTCTGGTGACAGTAAGTCTTGTAGGGGTTTCGTGAGTCAGTGCTCTATCCATCTCGAGCTTCTGGCCTCTCGTTTCCCTACAGAGCGGGCTAAGGTGGGATTTATAGTGTCTCTTTTATCGGACAGGGCGTTGCAGTGGGCTACGCCGCTATGGGAGCGTAGCGATCATGTGGTGCAGAGTGCTCCGTTGTTTCTGAGCACTCTGAAACAGGTCTTTTTAGGACCTTGTGTCACCCATGATACGGCGCTCCAATTGTTGGCATTGACTCAGGGCTCGTCCTTGGTCAGTCATTTTGCCGTCCACTTCCGCACCTTAGCATCTGAGCTGGAGTGGTCGGATATAGCCCTCATTCCAATATTTTGGAGGGGGCTGGCTGACCACGTTAAGGACGCCCTGGCCACTAGGGAGATTCCCGCCACACTGGAGGAATTAATAACTCTACCCACTCGTATTGATCTCCGTTTTCACGAGCGGAGGTTAGAGCGAGCCCAGTGTAGGCAGAGGTTTCGGCTGGCTCCCACCTTCGCCAAACCTTTGGAATCTCCAGACCAGGCTCCTGAGCCCCACGAGCCTGTGGTAGAGTCACGAGCGGGATCTAAGTCCCGGACCGCTCGTGCACTCCAGATTTGTCATCTTTGCCAACAGACAGGACATCTTGCCTCCAGATGTCTCCAGCGGTCGAGGAAACGTCAGCGTCTAGTGGTAGTTGGTGGAGGTGCACTAGACACGGCGACGTTTGCCTCCAAATTGTCCTTTAAGGGGACAATAACATTGGGCTCATCCTCTCACTCGGTAGAACTCTGCGTGGATTCTGGGGTGGAGGGCAATTTTATGTCTTCAGCCTTCGCCCAACTTCACGCAATTCCTCTGGTCATGCTATCTCAACCAGTAACGGTACGAGTGGTGAATGGGTCGACACTGCACGCACAGATTACACATCAAACTATCCCTTTTACTCTGTCCATGTCACCATCTCATCAGGAGATTATATCTCTACTCGTCATTCCTGAGGGAATTGATGAGGTTCTCTTGGGGATACCTTGGTTACGGTACCACTCTCCTCACATCGAGTGGTCCTCAGGCAGAATTCTGGGATGGGGTGAATCTTGTGGGAACAGGTGTCATCGAGAGTGCGTTCAGGTTGCTACTACAGAGGTACCCGCAGATCTTTCCTCTCTCCCCAAGCAATATTGGTCTTATGCAGACGTGTTCTCCAAAAAGGCAGCGGAGACCCTTCCGCCCCATCGCCCCTATGACTGTCCTATTGATCTCTTGCCTGGTGCTGAGCCTCCCCGGGGTCGAGTCTATCCATTATCTCTCCCGGAAACGGAGGCAATGTCTCAGTACATTCAAGATAATCTGGCAAGAGGGTTCATCAGGAAGTCAGTGTCACCTGCTGGTGCAGGGTTCTTTTTCGTGCAGAAGAAGAATGGAGAACTACGTCCATGCATAGACTACAGGGGTCTTAATGCTATCACAGTTAAGAACAAGTACCCTTTTCCTTTGATATCTGAGCTTTTCGATAGGCTTCGGGGAGCTAGAGTGTTTACTAAACTAGATCTGCGGGGCGCTTATAACCTGATTCGCATCCGTGAGGGGGACGAATGGAAAACGGCATTTAACACCAGAGATGGGCACTATGAGTATCTGGTGATGCCCTTCGGGCTCTGTAATGCACCTGCCGTTTTCCAAGACTTTGTCAACGACATCTTCCGGGATATGCTTTCCACCTCGGTTGTAGTCTATCTGGATGATATTCTCATCTTTTCTCCAGATATTGACTCCCACCGGAGGGATGTTGGCAGAGTCTTCGACCTCCTACGGGCAAACTCTCCTTATGCGAAGTTGGAGAAGTGTGTGTTTGAGCAGGAGTCCTTACCTTTCCTGGGCTATATCATCTCTGCCCAGGGATTGGCTATGGATCATGCCAAACTACAGGCTGTGATGGACTGGCAAGAGCCCCATTCTCTTAAAGCGGTACAGCGCTTTATGGGGTTCATAAACTATTACCGCCAGTTCATTCCCCACTTCTCAACTCTGGTAGCTCCCTTGGTAGCCCTCACTAAGAAGGGAGCGAATCCCAAATTGTGGTCGGAAGAGGTCTCCAAGGCCTTCACTTCTATTAATTCCCACTTCGCTAGCGCTCCCATCTTACATCGTCCCGATGTGGATAAGCCATTCCTAATGGAGGTGGATGCCTCGTCCGTTGGTGCTGGAGCAGTCCTCTATCAAAAGGATGCTCAAGGTCGGAAGCATCCATGCTTCTTCTTCTCTAAGACCTTCACGCCAGCGGAGAGAAACTACTCCATCAGGGACAGGGAGTTGCTAGCAATGAAGTTGGCCTTTTCGGAGTGGAGACACCTACTGGAAGGTGCGCGGTTTCCCTTCCAAGTTTACACGGACCACAAAAATTTGGTCTATTTGCAAACAGCCCAGCGGCTAAATTCTCGCCAGGCCAGATGGTCCCTGTTCTTCTCCCGGTTCCACTTTTCCCTTAATTATCTCGCCGGGGAGAAGAATATCCGTGCTGACGCTCTCTCTCGCTCCCTTATGTCAACTGAGGAGGAGGAAGAGGAGCCTCGGCTTATTGTCCCTTCCGAGAGCCTGAGAACCGTAGCGAGAAAATGAAGGGAAAAGTGGAACCGGGAAAAGAACAAGGACCATCTGGCCTGACGAGAATTTAGCCGCTGGGCTGTTTGCAAATAGACCAAATTTTTGTGGTCCATGTAAACTTGGAAGGGAAAGGTTGCACCTTCCAGAAGATGTCTCCACTCAGAAAAGGCCAATTTCATTGCTAGCAGCTCCCTATCCCCGATGGAGTAGTTTCTCTCCGCTGGCGTGAAGGTCTTAGAGAAGAAGAAGCATGGATGCTTCCGACCTTGAGCATCCGTTTGATAGAGGACTGCTCCAGCACCAACGGATGAGGCATCCACCTCCATTAGGAATGGCTTATCCACATCGGACGATGTAAGATGGGAGCGCTAGCAAAGTGGGACTTAATAGAAGTGAAGGCCTTGGAGACCTCTTCCGACCACAATTTGGGATTCGCTCCCTTCTTAGTGAGGGCTACCAAGGGAGCAACCAGAGTTGAGAAGTGGGGAATGAACTGGCGGTAATAGTTAATGAACCCCATAAAGCGCTGCACCGCTTTAAGAGAATGGGGCTCTTGCCAGTCCATCACAGCCTGTAGTTTGGCAGGATCCATAGCCAATCCCTGGGCGGAGATGATATAGCCCAGGAAAGGTAAGGACTCCTGCTCAAACATACACTTCTCCAACGTAGCATAAAGAGAGTTTGCCCATAGGAGGTCGAAGACTCTGCCAACATCTCTCCGGTGGGAGTCAATATCTGGAGAAAAGATGAGAATATCATCCAGATAGACTACAACTGAGGTGGAAAGCATATCCCGGAAGATGTCGTTGACAAAGTCTTGGAAAACGGCTGGGGCAATACAGAGCCCGAAGGGCATCACCAGATACTCATAGTGCCCATCTCTGGTGTTAAACGCCATTTTCCATTTGTCCCCCTCACGGATGCGAATCAGGTTATAAGCACCCCGCAGATCTAATTTAGTAAACACTCTAGCTCCCCGAAGCCTATCGAAGAGCTCGGATATCAAGGGCAAAGGATACTTGTTCTTAACCGTGATAGCGTTAAGACCCCTGTAGTCTGTGCATGGACGTAATTCCCCATTCTTCTTCTGCACGAAGAAGAACCCTGCCCCAGCAGGTGACACTGACTTCCTGATGAACCCTATTGCCAGATTCTCTTGAATGTACTAAGACATGGCCTCCGTCTCCGGGAGAGATAATGGATAAACTCGACCCCGGGGAGGCTCCACACCTGGCAAGAGATCGATAGGACAGTCATAGGGGCGATGGGGCGGAAGGATCTCCGCCGCCTTTTTGGAGAACACGTCTGCATAAGACCAATATTGCTTGGGAAGAGAGGAAAGATCTGCGGGTACCTCTGTAGTAGCAACCTGAACGCACTCTCGGTGACACCTACTCCCACATGATTCACCCCATCCCAGAATTCTGCCTGAGGACCACTCGATGTGAGGAGAGTGGTACCGTAACCAAGGTATCCCCAACAGGACCTCATCAATCCCCTCAGGAATGATGAGCAGAGATATAATCTCCTGATGGGATGGTGACATGGACAGAGTAAAAGGGATGGTCTGATGTGTTATCTGTGCGGGGAGTGTTGACCCATTCACCACTCGTACCGTTACTGGTTGAGATGGCATAACCAGGGGTATTGCGTGACGTTGGGCGAAGGCAGAAGACATAAAATTGCCCTCCGCTCCAGAATCCACGCAGAGCTCCACCGAGTGGGAGGATGAGCCAAAAGTTATTGTCCCCTTAAAGGAGAATTTGGAGGCAAACGTCGCCGTGTCTAGTGCACCTCCACCTACTACCACTAGACACTGACGTTTCCTCGACCGCTGGTGACATATGGTGGCTAGATGTCCTGATTGTTGGCAAATATGGCAAACCTGGAGTGCACGAGCGGTCCGGGACTTAGATCCCGCTCGTGACACTACCTTAGGTTCATGAGACTCAGGAGCCTGGGCTGGAGATTGCAAAGGTTTGGCGAAGGTGGGAGCCAGCCGAAACCTCTGCCTACACTTGGCTCGCTCTAACCTCCGCTCGTGAAAACGGAGGTCAATACGAGTAGATACTGTTATTAATTCTTCCAGTGTGGCGGGAATCTCCCTAGTGGCCAGGGCGTCCTTAACGTGGTCAGCCAGCCCCCTCCAAAATATGGGAATAAGGGCTTTATCCGACCACTCCAGCTCAGATGCTAGAGTGCGGAAGTGGACGGCAAAATGGCTGACCAAGGACGAGCCCTGAGTCAATGCCAACAGTTGAAGCGCCGTATCATGGGTGACACGAGGTTCTAAAAAGACCTGTTTCAGAGTGCTCAGGAATAACGGAGCACTCTGCACCACATGATCGCCACGCTCCCACAGCGGCGTAGCCCACTGCAACGCCCTGTCCGACAATAAAGATATGATAAAGCCCACCTTAGCCCGCTCTTTAGGGAAACGAGAGGCCAGAAGCTCGAGATGGATAGAGCACTGACTCACGAAACCCCTACAGGACTTACTGTCACCAGAAAATTTCTCTGGTAGCGGGAGGCGAGATAGCGTCGGTACAGGGACGGCAGTGGACAAGGTAGCTGCAGCCACACTTGCAGCCTGAACAGCGGCAGCAGTAACATCCACAGCTGAGGTTGAACACTCAAGAGCCGCCAACCTTCCCTCCAGCTGCTGGATGTACCGCGGTAAACGCTGATCGTCCGTCATTACTAGCCAGACCTTGGCGCTAGTATTATGTTAGGGACTGGCGGAACGCACCAAATATAAGAAGATATGAAACTAGGTGCGTTCGCAGTCCGAGGTCCACCGTGCAGGTAAAAACCCTGCTGCTAGTATAGACGGACTATATGGCGGTACTATAAGAATACACACATGGGTTAACCTCACCCTGCGTGAAGGAAGCGACCCTGTTGCGTCACAGGACCGCGGTACCACACATAGAGCGCAAGCAAGAAGTCAGCGAACACAACCCCAAGACTCAGGATTGAAGTCCGATTAGACCACTTGCTGACACAACACTGCAACTGGGTGTACAAGGTAACTATAATAAATAATATAAAGGCACAAGAGTGTGTGCGGTGCCGCACTGACTGACGCCACTAACCACCCAGACTTGGGTCAGGAAAGCGCAGAGAAAGCGCACGGCGCCGTACTGGCGGACACAGCAACTGGTAGCTGTAATGTGTGTTACGTGCTGTTGGATAAGTCGGGCGCTAGATAGCAAACATACACCTTCCGCGAACAGTCATCCAGTAGGGAGGGTTATTTAAAGAGCGACTTTCACTCACAACACACACACATATTTACAACACAATACTAGCGCATGGCCGTGCGGTCATGCGCAGTTTATATAGTTGCAGCACAGGAAGCTGCTACTGAAGTTTTGCCCTTTCAGGACCTTCCTGGAGGACCAATGGAATGTGCTGCAGTACCTGAGCATGTGACCCTCGATCTCCAACGGGAGATCTTGCCCTGGGCATGCTCAGTGTGTGCAAATAAGGACTTAGTCCCAGAGAAGCCCGCTCGCCGCAGATCAGTGCAGGGTACAACAGGAGAGCCAGAAAAGGCAACAGTAACCCTTTGCACAGAATCAGTCCCAGCAAGACGCTGGGAGCGACGCCTATGCTGAGCAGGCCCCACTGCGGCCGGTACAGAATGGGAGACTGCAGCAGACAGGGATCGTGATTCCCCCTGTGCAGCAGAGGAAACTCAACTCCTAACACCGGGGTCCCCAGTTTGCGTCTCGGTTCTGGAGAGAGCTTTGTCGTCTTCTCAGTATTGAGTTGAATCTCTCTTCCGCTTATCATCCCGAGATGAATGGGTTGGTAGAGAGGGCCAACCAGACCTTGGTCACATACCTGCGACATTTTGTTTCAGCAAGGCATGATGACTGGGCATCCTTGCTATCATGGGCAGAGTTTGCACTGAACAATGCCGTAGCCGACTCCACTGGACAAACCCCATTCCTCCTCAACTATGGTCAGCATCCACGGGTACCTGTACCTATGCCCGTGTCTTCCGCCGACTCCAGGGTGGCAGACTGGGCTGTGGAGGCACGGGATATTTGGGACCGCACTCAGGATGCCATTCGGGCCTCTAAGGAGAGAATGAGGTCCTCCGCCGATGCTCATCGGTGCCCCGCTCCGACCTTTGCTCCTGGCGACTTGGTGTGGCTCTCCGCCCGTAACATCAGGCTGCGAGTTGAGTCCACTAAATTTGCTCCTCGCTACCTGGGCTCATTCAAGGTCCTCGAGCAGGTTAATCCTGTGGTCTATCGTTTGGCCCTTCCGCCACGCCTGGGTATCACCGACACCTTTCATGTGTCCCTCTTGAAACCCATGTATATGTCCCGGTTTTCCGAGTCATCTGCTGGGACATCGGGTTCGTCTACGGATGATTATGAGGTGAATGCTATTTTGGGGTTCAAGGTGGTACGTGGCAAAAAATTTTATTTGGTAGACTGGAAGGGTTATGGCCCCGAGGATAGGTCCTGGGAGCCTGTTGAGCACATTCGGGCCCCGCAGCTCATTGCTGCCTTCAAACGTAGCGAGGCTCAAGGAGGGGGGGCCCTAGGAGGGGGGGTAATGTTAGGAGTCAAGTTTCCTCTGCTGCACAGGGGGAATCTCGATACGTCTCCGCTGCGGTCTCCCATTCTTTTCCAGCCGCAGTGGAGTCTGCTCAGCAGGGACGTCGATCCCAGCGTCTCGCTCAGTCTGACTCTGTGCGAAGAGTTACTCCTGCTTTTCCTGCTTCTGCCATTGAAGCCAGTGCTGGGCAGCGGCGAGTGGACGTTTCTGGATCTAAGTCCTACTTTTCTCTGTCTGAGCATGCCCAGGGCAGGATCTCCCGTTGGAGATCGAGGGTCACATGCTCAGGTACTGCAGCACATCCCATTGGTCCTTTTGGCAGGTCCTGAAAGGGCAAAACTTCTGTAGCTGTTTCCTGTGCTGCAGCTATATAAACTGTGCATGACCGCACGGCCATGCGCTAGTATTGTCTTGTAAATATGTGTGTGTGTTGTGAGTGAAAGTCGCTCTTTAAATAACCCTCCCTATTGAATGATTGTTCGCGGAAGGTGTATGTTTGCTATCTAGCGCCCGACTTATCCAACAGCACGTAACACACATTACAGCTACCAGTTGCTGTGTCCGCCTGTACGGCGCCGTGCGCTTGCTCTGCGCTTTCCTGACCCAAGCCTGGGTGGTTAGTGGCGTCCGTCAGTGCGGCACCGCACGCACTCTTGTGCCTTTATATTATTATTTAGTTTCCTTACACACCCAGTTGCGGTGTTGTGCCAGCAAGTGTCTAATCGGACTTCAATCCTAGTTGGGGTTGAGTTCGCTGACTTCTTGCTCGCGCTCTATGTGCGGTACCGCGGTCCTGTGACGCAACAGGATCGCTTCCTTCACGCAGGGTGAAGTTAACCCGTGCGTGTATACTTATAGTACCGCCATATAGTCCGTCTTACTAGCAGCAGGGTTTTTACCTGCACGGTGGACCTCGGACTGCGAACGCACCTAGTTCCATTTCATCTTGTACTTGGTGTGTTCCGCCAGTCCTTAACACACGTATTCTTGGTCCACTGCGGATTATTCTGCAGCGGATTTCAGCAGATTTGATAAATCCACAGTGGAAAACCACTGCGGATATTTTGCGGATTTACCGCGGATTTACCGTGGGTTTTCTGAAGTTTTCACTGCGGTTTTCTATTGGAGCAGTTGTAAAACCATTGCAGAATCCGCAGAAAGAAGTAACATGCTGCGGAATTTAAACCACTGTTTCCGCGCGTTTTTTTCCGCAGCATGTGCACAGAGTTTTTTGTTTCCCATAGGTTTACATTGAACTGTAAATGCATGGGAAACTGCTGCAGACCCGCAGCTGTGGAAACGCTGCGGATCCGCAACAAAATCTGCATCGTGTGCACATAGCCTAAGACATCTATCTATTACTAATCCTATCGTTAAATGGTAAATAAAGACACAGCCAGAATAAAGTCCTTTATTTGAAATAAAACAAAACACAGTTTTCCATTTTTATTTAAAAATAACAAACACAGTTATACTTGCCCAACACCCATTCCATTGAATCCCCCATCTCCTGTAATAAAACAAAAATTTTAAAAAGCCGGCAAATGAACTGCGGTAACCTCCCTCCATTGAGATCACCGCTAGCACAGTGAGAAAAAGTCTTATGGTACAGGAGTGAGCTGACAGCAGTTCAAATTCACGGTAGTGAAATTCTTCCGGTGAACTCGCCTCTGCACTGTGAGACTTTCTGATTGTGCAAGCCGTAAGATCACCGGAGGGAGGTCACCACAGTTCATTGTCTGGCTGGGAGCGCAGTCTTAGTGACCGGCAGTAATCCTGATGATGTCATCGCTAGTCACTGAAGCTGCGCTTGGAGCAGCTCATTCATTAGTGGTTCTCAGCCTGGACGGCTGCATCTTGGCTCTGACTAGGTTGAAAACTGTCTCTCCCCCTGACATGGATTATGACTAGTGTTGAGCATTCCGATACCGCAAGTATCGGGTATCGGCCGATACTTGCGGTATCGGAATTCCGATACCGAGATCCGATATTTTTGTGATATCGGGTATCGGTATCGGAAGTGTAAAATAAAGAATTAAAATAAAAAATATTGTTATATTCACCTCTCCGGCGGCCCCTGGACATCAGCGGGAGGATCCGGCGTCCGGCACGGCTTCTTTCTTCAAAATGCGCGCCTTCAGGACCTGTGGAATGACGTCCCGGCTTCTGATTGGTCGCGTGCCGCCCATGTGACCGCCACGCGACCAATCAGAAGCCGCGACGTCATTCCTCAGCTAAAGTCCTAGAATGAGCGCCTTCTAGGACCTGAGGAATGACGTCGCGGCTTCTGATTGGTCGCGTGGCGGTCACATGGGCGGCACGCGACCAATCAGAAGCCGGGACGTCATTCCACAGGTCCTGAAGGCGCGCATTTTGAAGAAAGAAGCCGTGCCGGACGCCGGATCCTCCCGCTGATGTCCAGGGGCCGCCGGAGAGGTGAATATAACAATATTTTTTATTTTAATTCTTTATTTTACACTTTAATATGGATCCCAGGGCCTGAAGGAGAGTTTCCTCTCCTTCAGACCCTGGGATCCATGAGGATACATTCTGATACTTGATGTCCCATTGACTTGTATTGGTATCGGATATCGGTATCGGCGATATCCGATATTTTTCGGGTATCGGCCGATACTATCCGATACCGATACTTTCAAGTATCGGACGGTATCGCTCAACACTAATTATGACGTGGGACAGAACAATGGACGGGTGAGGCATATTGATCTTTTTCATTTTTGTTTTATTACAGGAGATGAGGGATTCAATGTTATAGACTTTAGGTGAGTAGAACTGTTTTGTTATTTCTAAATAAAAAAGTAAAAATGTGTTTTGTTTTATTTCAAGTAAGACTTTTTTCTGGCTGTGTCTTTATTTACAATCAACTATTGGATTAGTAATGGATAGATGTCTTATAGACGCCTCTCCATTACTAAGCTGTGCACTTTGTCACCTGACAATACAAAAGTGACATTAACCCCACAAATCTGAACTCCACTTGTCACTGCTAAAGGTCAGGTGGGAAGAGCCGAGCAAAACGCCAGAAGTGGTGCATTTATTATATGCATCTTTTCTGGGTGGCTGCAGGCTGCTATTTTTAGGCTGTTGGAGGAGCAAAATCCATGGCCCCTTTCCAGCCTTAGAATACCAGCCCCCAGCTGTCTGCTTTAGCTTGGCTGGTTGTCAAAAATGGGGGGACCCCATGCAGTTTTATTAATTATTATTCATTAAATAATTAAAATAATCAGAATGGGAACCCTTCTATTCTTGATAACCAGCCTTTCTGAAGCTAATAGCTGAGAGTTGCAGTCCCCAGCTGTGAGTTTTACCTGGATGTTTATCAAAAAACAGGGGAACCCATTCCTTTTTTTTTATTATTTATTTACAGCACAGGTGACAACTGATGAATGCTCCCATCAGCCGCTCTTGCTTTCATTGTAACAGGATTAGCGCCAGCAGGAGTAGGCTGATGGGAGCAATAGTCCCATCAGCCTGCGCTAGTGACCGCAGGTAAACTTTAGATCTCCGATCTTATCTGTGGGCTCATGCTGTCTCTTGACAGCATGGGAACCGCGACTGTCTGATCGGTGGTGATGACTTTACAGCCGATCAAAAGTGAAGTTTACCGCATTGTCATTTACATGACAGCGTGGCAAACGCTGGATGTTCTGGCTCACCATTCAAGTGAATTGGGTCCGGATTCAGGTACTGTTCTGGTACCCGAACTTGAACTTTTTGTAACTGTTCGGCTGAACCCACCGGACCCAAACATCCAGGTGTCCGCCCAGCTCATGATCCTACCTATCCTTTAAAGAGTAACTGACATTTTAATTCTTATTTCATAAATCAATAATACACATGAAAATAAGACACTTCGTAATAGATCTTATCAGAGAAATATGCTTTTTTCTCTGCCAGGACTGATTAATCATTCCCACAATTATAAATTGATGGGTAAAATCTGTATTCAAAGAATATAGATTTTTACATTACTGAGATAGAATCTTGTTAGCAGCAACTGTCATATCCTATGTAGACGGGACGTGGAAGGAGAAAGGAGCTAGAGGCAGATCTCCTGTCTCCGCATACCCTTTTCCTGTCTGCATAGAATCTCATTAGTACTAACTGTCATCTCCTATCTCCTTAATGTAATAATCAATCTTCACTGAATACAAATCTACCTGTGATTTGTAAGAATGAATGATCAGTCCTGGATAAGCAGATTTCTTTAATAAAATATATTACAAAGTTTCCTATTTTCATGTGTTCTATTGATTTATAAAATGAAAATTTAAACAAATGGAGACAAATGATTGCAGAGGCTCTAATCTGGAGCTCACATGAACAGTTAATCAAGGGAGAAAGAGAAGACTCATTCAAAGTACAATTGCCCTTGCTTTGTGTGCTTTGCTATTTTCTCACAAGCTCACAGAATGCAGAACACTTAGGTCTGCTTTGGCCTTCCACTTTCTCCCAAATATGACACTTATATTACATTATTTCTGTGATTAACAGTGGAATACAACTGTTTTACTCTAATTAGGTTAATTGGAAAACTGTGGGCCTCTACTTTCTTCTCATGTTAGGGACTTAGGAACAATAAAAGCTACAAAAAATTTTCGGCATAATGAGTCACCCATGATATTCAATACACTGAAAAAGCACAGACTAAGGCTACGTTCACACTAGCGTTGTGCGCCGCTGCGTCGGCGACGCGACGCACAACGCACCGAAAAACGCGTGCAAACGCACGCAAAAACGCTGCGTTTTTCGACGCGTGCGGCGTTTTTTGACGAAAATCGGACGCAAGAAAAATGCAACTTGTTGCGTTTTCTTGGTCCGACGCTAGCGTAAAAAAAGACGCACGTGTCGGAAAACGCAACAAGCAAAAACGCATGCGTCCCTCATGTTAAACATAGGGGCGCATGACGCGAGCGTCGCCGCTGCGTCGCCCGACGCTAGCGCGACGCACACTAGCCGTACGCTAGTGTGAACGTAGCCTTAATGAGAACTAGTGTGATGTAATTTTTTAAAAACTTTTATGGGCAGTCTTTTGCCACATGGTTTATATTATTCTTTCCAACTGCAACAGCATCACTTCTTAGAAAGAATTCGAAGAGTAATGTTTTCAGAGACCAGTTCAATTTCAACTTGGACAATCATGTTTTATCCATCAGACATCTTTCATTTTATGTTTTAATTTCCCAAATGTATTATATGCCTTCTCGGTGCAAGTTTTACCATTATTCTTGTGAATTCATTTGCACATTCTCATAATTTGCTTGGCACAAGTGATATACCCAGGATGAACACTGACACATTGCCTCCCGATCATTAAAATGTCAACTGCTAATTACCGTTACAGTGTTAATACATTGCATTGCTCAAACGTTTCACAGAAGAGGTGGTATCACTTAATACCCACGTTTTTAGAATGCAGACGGTGACAATACGAGCAGGTATATATGTAGAGGATGTTAAAGGAAACATGCATCCAATATGAAATTATCAATATAGCAGGTTGTTAACTATTTCCACCCATGAGAGGGTCTCATCTAAACAAACGAAGTATTTAGAGAACATCCCCTATGCCTGATAGGCTATGGGTATGCAAGTGAATGGAATGAACTCTCTTACCGAGGGTATAATACTATGTTGCATTTCTGTTCCCCCTATATCATTGAAACATATGCCATGTTGTGAAGACAATTGTTGGACATGTGCAACATTGAATTTCTTTATCTGAAATCTGCTTTATATGCAATTGGTGCTGGTTAATTTTAGGTTTGTCAGGGAGTTAAAGAGTGTTGACAGAAATGGAAAGTGTTATGACATTTTTAAGACACTAAAGTGTGTCTGGAGTAGCAGGACACATGAATTATGGAGTGGATAGATTTTTCACTCCAGGTTCAGTCATTCTTAGCTATTGGGACTAGAAAGAAAAGCTGCTTTGCTGTCTTCAAACCAGCAAGAAGGTATTGCCTGAGTCCCCATTGCTACCAAAGACTGTGGCAGAAAAACAACAGTGTTCCCCAAAAAATTTGGTCTGATCATGTGATAGAGGAGAAGCACATTGGAGTTGCCAGAATAGGCTTGCTAATGTCAAGTAGAGGAAGGTAGAAGGAAAGCGGCAGGAGGCAACAGATGGGCTAGCAAAAGGCTGCAATAGGTAGAAAGACATGGAACCAGAAGAGTTTCACCTAAGTATTGGAGTGTTCGGTGGGCTACAGCTGTGCGATAGAGTGTTCAGGAGGGTACCTCCCAGGAGGAACGTAAAAGGCACCAGAGTGGACATCTTCCTAAAAGACCAGTGTGAGTGTAAGCTTTACTGGATCTGGAAATGAGTGATTACCTGTGACAGATTGGTTGCAATGCCTAGTGATGAGAGCTCTGGCACATAAGAAAAGGATAGCTATAAATCACAATTATATTTTGGAATGCTACAAGTTAATAAACATCCTTATTGACAGTCAGTAAATAATACTCAGATAACACAAAGGCATCAGCGAGTGCAGCGATTGTTTTTCCTCCTACAAACATACCGCTCACATTGGTGCTACCATTTGATTCTGGAAACCTTATCATAGTGAGAATTAAAATATTAAATCTTGCAGTATTATAAAAAAAATTGAAAACTGGGAGAAAAAAAAATCACATTTGGTAGATTCAGAAACAGACTTTGTAAATTGTAAAATATCTACGTCCCAATCATATCCGATTATAAAAAATGTCAACTCAATATCATATCAAATTAGTGTAGCCATTTCTACAATATGTCATTTAAAAGTTTTTTAGTAGCCCCAAAACTATCTTATTAAGACTTTATGATTAAAGTAATCCTGTCATCAGGATTTTGCTAAGTAAACTACAGACATTGTCAGGATGGCACTGTTACACTGATTAAAATAGTACATTGGTTGATGAAATTTGTCTTGTGGTTGTTGTTTAATCTTTATTTGCATTTTTCAGGTAATGATATGCTCGTGCCTCTGGGCTGGGCTATGGGCAGGTCTTTATGTGGCTCTCTGTTCTCATATTCATCTTTATGGGCTTAACTGACAGGTCATTGATACTTCAGTGACCTGCCTCCTATTATAAATACTGTATATAATAGTTTTGGCTTTGAAAAAAAAATACTTAAAGCAAAATGGCGCCTGCGGAATAGCATCTATTGCTTACCAATAAAACCTACTGCGCATGTACTGCCGCCATCTTGCAGAGACAGTTTGTTGCAGCAAAAAAAGTTACTTGATTTGGCAATGGCAAGATGGTGGGAGCACATGCGCAGTAGCATCTATTGGTAAGCGATGAATGCTACTGTGCAGGCGCTATTTTGCTGGAAGTAATTTTTTTTCAAAGCCAAAACTATTATTTGCAGGATTTATAATAGGATGCAGGCTACTAAAGGATCAATGACCTGTCAGTTAAGCCCATAAGGATGTATATGAGAAAAGAGCACCCCATAATGCTGCAGCCACATCAACTGAAAACTGCACATACAGATTAAACAACAACCACAAGACAGATTTCATCACCCAAGTTATCATTATAATCAATGTCATGTCAATGTCAAAATATACTAATAGGGTAAAGTACACAAACATAGATCGGTATATGGAGCTCATAGGATAAATCTGTTATAACAAAAGAAATGAGTAATTAGATTGTGAATGCTCACCCTTAATAGTTGTGCAAGGATAGGAAAAATGCTATTAAATGTATGAGGTGCTGCCACATTTCTTTTATCATTTGAACTTTTTGAGCTATTTGGTCCTTTTTTAAAGGACAAAACAGTATTGTTATTTGAAATAGCTCCAAAACACTTTTTGTGTGTTATTTTTAACTAATAAAGCATTGCTTCTCTGATCAAGACATGAGGTGTTGTGCCGCATTGGATGTCTACCCTTTCTTCATTGAAAGATTTATCAAATATTTCCCAAAAAGGTATGTCAATTTGAGCTATCTTTGAGACATATCCTTTAAGTCTGAAAGGTGGGAAACTGAAATAATTTTGAACTGTTCTGCTTACGGGTCTGGTTGTGTATACTACTCGTAGGTTAATATCCTATTATAGGAAAAAGTAAGACAATATTTATTTATACATCTCAGCTTGCTTTGTGCTGTTCCAAAAATCTTTACTTCTCTGTGATTAGTTTGTAATTAACTGATTTCTGTTGTCTGAAAAGTACAGATTTATTTCCCAGTGACATTTTGAAAGGGCATTTAGTGACATTTCCAATAAAATATACAATGGGGTGATTAAATGTTTTTAAGAGCAGTTAAAGAAGTTATTGATGTGGATTCCACATTTCTGTTTGGCTTAATCATATTTTCTCTGTTGGCATGTAACTATGTAGAAATGTAATTTTTCCTTTCAAATTGTATTAACATTGCTGTCGACATTTACAATAAAAGAGTATAAGAATTTCAAAGCACCACTCCAGTATATTTTGTTTGTTTGTTTTTTTTCATCCCTTTGGAAGGGATCACGTCTCTGTGTTCCGAAAGTCACTTTTTCTCAATGCAAGTCTATGGGACGGCAAAGCCTCATTCTGAAGGCCCATATACATGCACTGAGAAGATTTTATAAGGAGACCTCTGCTTCAAACTGGTCACGCTGGTCACAACTGCAATTTCTTGGTGAAATTTAATTTCACAGAAAAAGAGAGGTAAAATATAGGGATTATATTTAAAGGAGAATTCACTGAGAATAAACACAACTTGAAAATATATTAAAATATAACTTTTATTAAATTAGTTAAAAAAGTTAAATAAACCCATACCACCACCAAAGTATCATAAAGACACTTAAAAAATTCCTATGGAGGTGCCTGTCCCTATGATGTACTGAACTTACCCTACCTAGCAGTGGCGGTTGGCACCCTAGATCCTACTTATTGGTACCTAGCTTGTTGTCGATTCACCCAGCGGCCATATTGGCCCTAATAGGATCAGAGAAGAGAAAAAGTCACATAAAATATTGGAGATGTCAGAGTTTGTAGCACTTGTTAACTTTTATGGGTTAATTACCACCGAGGGGTTCAATTGTTGGGAAGTTTTGTTTGTCTCGTCATTCCTATATTCTTTAAAACTGCAGCGAGGGTTGGCACCCTACATGCAGTGAAAATGGCGCCCCTACTCCTCAGTGACTGTCCTTTCTATCCCTTATTTAATAGAGTTTTGCAGGGAAAGATGGTGAAATTATTAATGCCAATTGTTTCATGTTGTCACACAAAAAATAGAATAGAGGGAAAGCCCGTATATGTGGCAAAATTATAATATGCTGAGTTTGGCAATAGATTAGCCTGATAACAACATAAAGATACTATGCTTAGTGCCTTACTAATCTCAGAGGATGTAGCCGATATGTTATCCAGTCCTACACATCATATTGATAAATTGGTTCAAAGAGGGGCTTCATCATAATTATTCTAGCCATGGTGGGCCAACTGCGACATTATCACATTGGCGAGTAAAGCCTTGCACCCCGGTATAAAAATTATATGCAGTCCATAACTATATGTCCTCATTTTAACTTTATCAGACACTGACCAGTTAAAGTGCTATGTGCCTTTTTGAATTTCATAAAAAGTGCATAGCTTGACACCCACAAAATAAATGGGTGGCCTACTTCAAATGTAAAACTCAGTGCATTCAGCAGAGCCAAGAAAACATTCTATGGTATATTCACATTAGATAGGCCTTGCGCCTTTACACCGTGGGCTCCAGGCTGATAGGGCAGGGTGCTTGGTGGCAGCAGGAGTCAGGCCATGGCTGCAGGCCCCAGGCTGATATGACGAGGTGTTGAGTGGTATGGGGGCTCCGCCGGCATTTTATGACAGCCAAGGGCACCACACCTTTCCTATTTTCTGAAGTGGTGGACTTCGGGAAAATCAACACCGAGTTTTCAATTTGCACATGCGCCGACTTCAGCACCCATTGTTTCAGAGTCCACCACATAGAAGAGTAAGGAGAATGCGGGGCTCCGGGCTTTCACAGAGTGTCGGCAGAGCCCCTGCACCACCGAACACCTACTCGTAGCAGCCTGGGACCTGCAACCTTCAACCGACTCCTGCCGCCCCCAGAAGCTTCTGGCAGCAGCAACCCTGTGATCCTGATCCACCAATGCCGGTATGCTCCACTGCAGCAACAATTCGGATTATAAGACACACTTCATTTCCCCCAAAAATTTGAGGGAATAAAGTGCATCTTATAATTTAAAAAATATGGTAATTATATGCATTACACTTACATACATGCTCCCTAGCAAAGGCACAAAATAAAATATGCTGAAATGATGCTTTAACCCCTTAGCGACCGCTGATACGCCTTTTAACGGCGGCCGCTAAGGGTACTTAAACCAGAGCGCCGTTAATTAACGGCGCTGTGGAAAAAGTAAATAGCGCCCCCCAGAGTCGGATTTTCTCCGAGGTCTCGGCTGCCGAGGGTAGCCGAGACCCCAGAGAACATGATTCGGGGGTTTTTTAACCCACCCCACATTTGAGATCGCCGGTAATTAACCGTTTACCGGCGATCGCAAAAAAAAAAACGCGATCTCTTTTTAATTTCTCAGTCCTCCGATGTGATCGCACATCGGAGGACAGAGAAAAGGGGTCTCAGGTAGCCCCCCAATACTCACCTATCTCCCCCGATGCTCCTCGTGTCTCCCGGTGGGCGCCGCCATCTTGAAAATGGCAGGCGCATGCGCAGTGCGCCCGCCGGCCGGCACCGCGAGAATCTTTGGGGTCTCGGCTGCCGGGGGTAGCCGAGACCCCAAAGAGCATGAACGGGGTCGGTTTTAGCGACCCCTGTTTTGCGATCGCCGGTAATTGACTGTTTACCGGCGACCGCAAAAAAAAAAAAAAGTGTAATTCTCTGTCCTCTGATGTGATCGCACATCAGAGGACAGAGAAATAGGGGGATTCAGGGACCCTGCCATACTCACCTGTGTCCCTGGGTCCTCCTGCTGCTCCTCCTGGCCGACGGCAAAAGAAAATGGCGGGCGCATGCGCAGTGCGCCCGCAATCTGTCTCCATCTGCCGGCCGGCAGGAGAAGAGCAGTTGAGGCTAAAATTAGGGTTAGGGGTAGGGATAGGGTTAGGGTTAGGGCTAGGGTTAGGGCTAGGGTTAGGGGTAGGGTTAGGGTTAGGGGTAGGGTTAGGGGTAGGGTTAGGGTTAGGGGTAGGGTTAGGGCTAGGGTTAGGGCTAGGGTTAGGGCTAGGTTTAGGGGTAGGGTTAGGGTTGGGGTTAGGGGTAGGGGTAGGGTTAGGGGTAGGGTTAGGGTTAGGGGTAGGGTTAGGGGTAGGGTTAGGGCTAGGGGAAGGGTTAGGGGTAGGGTTAGGGCTAGGGGTAGGGTTAGGGCTAGGGGTAGGGTTAGGGCTAGGATTAGGATTAGGGTTAGGGCTAAATTTAGGGTTAGGGTTGGGGCTAAATTTAGGGTTAGGGTTGGGGCTAAATTTAGAGTTAGGGTTGGCGCTAAATTTAGGGTTAGGCTTCTTTCGCACTTACGTCGGTATGGGGCCGTCGCAATGCATCGGCCGGACATACCGACGCACGTTGTGAAAATTGTGCACAACGTGGGCAGCGGATTAAGTTTTTCAACGCATCCGCTGCCCAATCTATGTCCTGGGGAGGAGGGGGCGGAGTTACAGCCACGCATGCGCGGTCAGAAATGGCGGATGCGACGTACAAAAAAACGTTACATTGAACATTTTTTTGTGCTGACGGTCCACCAAAACACTGATCCAGTGCATGACGGACGCGACGTGTGGCCATCCGTCACGATCCGTCGGCAAAACAAGTCTATGAGCAAAAAACGCATCCTGCGGGCACATTTGCAGGATCCGTTTCTTGTCCAAAACGACGGATTGCGACGGATGCCAAACAACGCAAGTGTGAAAGTAGCCTTAGGGCTAGGGTTAGGGTTGGGGCTAAAGTTAGGGCTAGGGTTGGGGCTAAAATTAGGGTTTGAGTTGGGATTAGGGTTAGGGTTTGGATTAGGGTTGGTATTAGGGTTAGGGTTGGAATTAGGGTTACGCTTGGGATTAGGGTTAGGTTTGGGATTAGGGTTAAGGTTAGGGTTGTGATTAGGGTTAGGGTTAGGGTTGTGATTAGGGGTGTATTGGGATTAGGGTTAGGTTTGAGGTTAGGGTTGAGATTAGGATTAGGGGTGTGTTGGATTTAGGGTTTTGATTAGGGTTATGGTTAGGGTTGACATTAGGGTTGCTTTGGGGTAAGGGGTGTGATTATGGTTAGGGTTAGTGATTAGGATTATGGATCAGGTTGGGATTAGGGTTAGGGGTGTGTTGGGGTTAGGGTTGGAGCTAGAATTGGGGGGTTTCCACTGTTTAGGTACATCAGGGGGTCTCCAAACACGATAGCCAATTTTGCGCTCAAAAAGTCAAATGGTGCTCCCTCCCTTCTGAGCTCTGCCGTGCGCCCAAACAGTGGGTTACCCCCACATATGGGGCATCAGCATACTCTGGATAAATTGGACAACAACTTATGGGGTCCAATTTCTCTTGTTACCCTTGTGAAAATAAAAACTTGGGGGCTACAAAATCCTTTTTCTGGAAAAATATATATATATATTTTTTTATGACTCTGCATTATAAACTTCTGTGAAGCACTTGGGCATTCAAAGTTCTCACCACACATCTATATAAGTTCCTTTGGGGGACTAGTTTCCAAAATGGGGTCACTTGTGGGGGGTTACTACTGTTTAGGTACATCAGGGGCTCTGTAAACGCAACATAACGCCCACAGACCATTCTATCTAAGTCTGCATTCCAAAACGGTGCTCCTTCCCTTCCGAGCTCTGCCGTGCCCCCAAACAGTGGTTTACCCCCACATATGGGGCATCATCATACTCAGGATAAATTGGACAACAACTTTAGTGGTCCAATTTCTCCTGTTACCCTTGTGAAAATAAAAACTTGGGGGCTAAAAAATCTTTTTTGTGGAAAAAAAAATATTTTTTGTTTCCACGACTCTGCATTATAAACTTCTGTGAAGCACTTGGGCATTCAAAGTTCTCAACACACATCTAGATAAGTTCCATGGGGGGTCTAGTTTCCAAAATGAGGTCACTTGTGGGGGATTTCTACTGTTTAGGCACATCAGGGGCTCTCCAAACGCGACATGGCGTCCGATCTCAATTCCAGCCAATTCTACATTGAAAAAGTAAAACGGCACTCTTTCTCTTCCAAGCTCTGCGGTGCGCCCAAACAGTCGTTTACCCCCACATATTGGGTATCGACGTACTCAGGAGAAATTGCACAACAACTTTAGTGGTCTAATTTCTCCTGTTACCCTTGTGAAAATAAAAATTTTTGGGCAACAAGATCATTTTTGTAGAAAAAATGCGATTTTTTTTTTTCACGGCTCTACGTTATAAACTTCTGTGAAGCACATGGGGGTTCAAAGTGCTCACCACACATCTAGATAAGTTCCTTAAGGGGTCTAGTTTCCAAAATGGTGTCATTTGTGGGGGGTTTCCACTGTTAAGGCACATCAGGGGCTCTCCAAACGCGATATGGCGTCCAATCTCAATTCCAGCCAATTCTACATTGAAAAAGTAAAACGGCACTCCTTCACTTCTAAGTTCTGCGGTGCGCCCAAAAAGTGGTTTACCCCAACATATGGGGTATTGGCGTATTCAGGAGAAATTGCATAACAAAATTTATGGTTACATTTCTGTTTTTACACTTGTGAAAATAAAAAAAATGGTTCTGAATTAAGATGTTTGCAAAAAAAAGTTAAATGTTCATTTTTTCCATCCACATTGTTTCAGTTCCTGTGAAGCACGTAAAGGGTTAATAAACTTCTTGAATGTGGTTTTGAGAACCTTGAGGGGTGTAGTTTTTAGAATGGTGTCACACTTCATTATTTTCTATCATATAGACCCCTCAAAATGACTTCAAATGTGATGTGGTCCCTTAAAAAAAATGGTGTTGTAAAAATGAGAAATTGCTGGTCAACTTTTAACCCTTATAACGCCCTAACAAAAAAAAAATTTGTTTCCAAAATTGTGCTGATGTAAAGTAGACATGTGGGAAATGTTATTTATTAACTATTTTTCATGACATATCTCTCTGATTTAAGGGCATAAAAATACAAAATTTGAAAATTGCAAAATTTTAAAAATTTTCGCCATATTTCCGTTTTTTTCATAAATAATCGCAAGCAATATCGAAGAAATGTTACCACTAACATGAAGTACAATATGTCACGAAAAAACAATCTCAGAATCAGCGGAATCCGTTGAAGCGTTCCAGAGTTATAACCTCATAAAGTGACAGTGGTCAGAATTGCAAAAATTGGCTCGGTCATTAAGTACCAAATTGGCTCTGTCACTAAGGGGTTAAAGCCATGGATCCAGATTTCTATCTCATCGCCTGCTAGTACACTTATGGTTTCATATCACTCACTCCTTTCTCTGTATATGTTGGAGTTCTGACCTTGTTTTTTTATATACAATTTCTAAAAAGCTCTCATTAATGACAAAGCAAGTTTTAATGTTTGAATTCATATGTAAGAACAATCATATATTTGTTGTTGTCAACATTTTTTATTGCTTTTGAGATCACTGTTTATTTTCTGTTCCTCCTGTATCAACTGCTAATAACAAACAGCTGCCTGTTTACACGGATGAATATTATTATTATTATGCAATTTTATAGCGCCATTTTTTACATGGCACTTTACATGTGACAAGGGGGCAAATATAGACAAATGCAATAAACATGAGCAAAAAACAAGGCACTAATAGGTACAGAAGGAGAGAGGACCCTGCCTGCGAGGGCTCACAGTCTGCAGGGAGTGGGTTAGGATACAATAGGAGAGGGTAGAGCTGGTTGTGCAGTGGGTCAGTAGGTTGAGGATCACTGCAGGCTGTAGGCTTGTCGGAAGAGGTGAGTCTTCAGGTTCTTTTTGAAGGTTTCTATGGTAGGTGAGAGTCTTATGTGTTGGAGTACAGAGTTCCAGAGTATGGGGGAAGCACGGGAGAAGTCTCGGATGCGGTTGTGGGAAGAAGAGATAAGAGGGGAATAGAGAAGGAGATCTTGAGAGGATCGGAGGTTGCGTGTAGGTAAGTACTGGGAGACCATGTCACAGATGTATGGAGGAGACAGGTTGTAGATGGCTTTGTATGTCATAGTTAGGCTTTTGAGCTGGAGACTCTGGACAATATTAAGCCAGTGAAGGGCTTGGCATAGGGGAGAGGCTGGGGAATAGCGAGGAGACAGGTAGATTAATCAGGCAGCAGAGTGTAGGATGGATTGGAGTGGTGCCAGAGTGCTAGAGGTGAGGCCAGAGAGTAGGAGGTTGCAGTAGTCAAGGCGAGAGATGATAAGGGCGTGCACTAGTGCACTAGTGTTTTTGTGGAGTTTGAGATGGCAGGAGGAGGCAAGGGCTTGGATATGTGGCTTGAAAGAGAGGGCAGGGTCGAGGATCACCCCGAGGCACCGGGCGTGTGGGACTGGGGAAAGTGAGCAGCCATTGACATTGATGGATAGGTCTGGTGGAGAGGTAGAGTGAGATAGGGGAAAGTTGATGAATTCTGTTTTGTCCATGTTCAGTTTAAGAAAGATAGCAGAAAAGAAAAATTTTGGCTAGTAAGGAGGTGAGGTCAGGTCCGGATAGGTAGATCTGCATGTCATTGGCGTAGAGATGATACTGCAAACCGTGGTATTCTATGAGCTATCCCAGGCTAAATATTATATCAAATACAATATTTTTTAGGCAAACGTAAAAAATGTGATCAGTGGCAAACAAACTATGGCTTTTCATGAAATTGTTGCAGCAGTTTACTATTGACTAAATATTAACTATATTTTTTTTAAAATTAGTATACAAATTCATTGGAGACCACTTTTTTAAAGTGGAAAACCCCTTTAAGTAAACCTCACCACAGTTTTCATCCCAACCCTAACCCATCTGTTCAACCTATCACTAACAACTGGTGTTTTCCCCTCAAGCTTTAAACATGCCTCCATCACACCTATCCTCAAATAGCCCTTTCTTGACCCATCCTCTGTATCTAGCTATTGCCTTATATCACTTCTCCCTTATGCCTCCAAACTACTGGAACAAGATGTTTACCTTGAACTGTCCTCCCATCTCTCTTCTTGCTCCCTCTTTGACCGCTTACAATCTGGCTTCCGGTCACACCATTCCACTGAAACTGCCCTAACTAAGGTCACCAATGACCTCTTAACCGCCAAGAGCAAGCAACACTACTCTGTCCTCCTCCTCCTCGACCTGTCGGCTGCCTTTGACACAGTGGACCATTCCCTATTATTACAGACCCTCTCATCCCTTGGCATACCAGACTTGGCCCTATCCTGGATCTCATCGTACCTAACAGACCGGACATTCAGCGTCTCCCACTCACACACCACTTCCTCACCTCGCCCCCTATCTGTCGGAGTTCCACAAGGTTCAGTCCTTGGGCCCCTGCTCTTCTACATTTACACCTTTGGCCTGGGACAGCTCATAGAATCTCATGACTTTCAGTATCACCTCTATGCTGATGACACACAGATCTACATCTCTGGACCAGATATCACCTCCCTACTAACCAGAATCCCTCAATGTCTGTCCACTAATTCATCCTTCTTCTCCGCTAGATTTCTCAAACTTCACATGGACAAAACAGAATTCATCATCTTTCCCCCATCTCACGTGACCCCCCCAACGAACCTATCCATTACAGTAAATGGCTGCCCACTCTCCGCAGTCCCACAAGCTCGCTGCCTCGGGGTAATCCTTGACGCTGATCTCTCCTTCAAACCACATATCCAAGCCCTTTCCACTTCCTGCCGACTTCAACTCAAAAATATTTCACGAATCCATTCATTCCTCAACCAAGAATCTGCAAAAACCCTAGTCCATGCCCTCATCATCTCTTGCCTTGACTACTGCAAAGTCCTGCTCTGTGGCCTCCCCTCTAACACTCTTGCACCCCTCCAATCTATTCTAAACTCTGCTGCCCAACTAATCCACCTGTCCCCAAGCTATTCCCCGGCCTTTCCCCTCTGTCAATCCCTTCACTGGCTCCCCATTGCCCAGAGACTCCAGTACAAAACCCTAACCATGACGTACAAAGCCATCCACAACCTGTCTCCTCCATACATCTGTGTCCTCGTCTCCTGGTACTTACCTACATGCAACCTCCGATCCTCACAAGATCACCTTCTCTACTCCCCTCTTATCTCCTCTTCCCACAATCGTATACAAGATTTCTCTCGCGTATCACCCCTACTCTGGAACCCTCTACCACAACTCATCAGACTCTCGCCTACCATCGAAACCTTCAAAAAGAACCTGAAAAGCCACCTCTTCCGACAAGCCTACAACCTGCAGTAACCACCGATCGACCAAACCGCTGCATGACCAGCTCTATCCTCACCTACTGTATTCTCACCCATCCCTTGTAGATTGTGAGCCTTCGCGGGCAGGTTCCTCACTCCTCCTGTACCAGTTATTACTTGTATTGTTTAAGATTATTGTACTTGTTTTTATTATGTATACCCCTCCTCACATGTAAAGCGCCATGGAATAAATGGCGCTATAACAATAAATAATAACAATAATAATAAGGATTCTAAGCAATCTGTCAGTTTCTGCTCAAACTATGTCCAAGGGAACAGATATCAGTTGCACATAGATCCCTCTGTCTCAAGAAGCCCAGGAGACTACATAGGTATTTGCCAAGCTACAGGTTTTGCATTGGGGCTCTGAAACTTCATTTTTTTTTCATTGTTTTCAATTGGAATCAAGCTATGCTACAAGCTTCCATTGGTTGTACAAGCCGATCAGATCTAATATTCAGATAGAGCTCGAACAATCAGCTCTTGTTTACAAAGCTACAAAATATTCCTAAGATGCAATGTTGTTAATTAGTTGTAATTCACACTGGCCTGTTTGTTTAATACTTTGTATTAAATGCAGATGAACATTTTATAGCATATTACTTTTATTTATTTATTATGTTTTCCAGTAAAATTTCTATTACTTGTGTATTACTGTTTTAATAATAATAAATAAACATTACAGACAAAACAAGAGCAGAACAATAACTTTTACTTGTAGCGATATTGAAATTTTTCTATTTATTTGTGCTGACCACTTTTGCAAGAGAGACAATAGAAAGTGTACCATGCAGGCCATCTTTTCAAGAACATCTTCTAAGCTAATGGAATAAACGTCAATTTCTTAGCATGTTCTAACAAAAGCAAAATGACAGCTTATCATCATGTTCTGAAAAGTCAAATTCACAACCTATATGGCTGCCTTTCTTGTTGTTGCTTTTAGAAAAAAATAGTTACAGCAACTAAGTAAAAAATGAAAACGTCTTTGTAGGTAAATAACATATAATTATCAAACGTTGGCTGCTACATTCAGTTTGCTGATATTCAGTAGGGTTATTTTAGAGTTTTTGGCTTAAGTGATCTATTATACTTACACTAATGCTACAGGTAAGAGTTAACCTTTGTTAGGAACCTTTCAGTATGAAGGACATATAGAACATATTTGACTAAAGAAAATGGAAATAAAAAAATATTTAAACAGAATTTTTTTATTTTTACAAAAGAAACTGTGCCGACGTATAGAGTAAAAGTACAGAAAAAGTATACAAAAGGCAAAAATTAATTAACAAAATAAATAATAGCAATAACTTTATTCAAAAAGAAAAAGAAGGCTACAATTAAAAAACATATAACACAGTAGAAAAGTTACAATACAAAATGCAGTAGAACAGACCAAGCCAAATTCATAATTCTATATAATTTTTTTCTGAAGAGTTGAAAAAGCGTAGTTAAAGAGTAACCGATAGCAATTGTCATCTATCTCAGTAATGTAAAAATATGTCTTTACTGAACACAGATTTATCTGGTGAAGTGAGAACTTTGAAACTGATCACTTCTGGGGGAGAAAAAAGCAGATTTCTTTGATAAGTTATATTATAAAGTTGTTTACTTTTATGTGTGCTATTGATTTATGAAATAAAAATTAAAACTATGGCTACTCTTTAATTGTTTATAGTGATACATAAAGCTAACCAAGACACTAATTGACTCTATTGATCAAAATGATAAGTAATGTGGGCAGCAGATAAGAAATATAGAAAAGTTCACAGTGCTATATGATGCTGCATGATTGCCCTCCAAGATAATTATTAGTTTTATCAATCAATTAAAAAGGTGAAGTAAACAGGCTAAAACATGAAAAATAATAAATAAAGATGGAATGGATGGAAAGAATATTGCACAAGCCAATATATATGTAAATTTTGAGATTCATATAAGAAAAAAAAGAAGAAATTATTAAATTAAACCCAACTGGGTGATATACAGACCCAGGTTGCATAATGAGGCTCGACTGTTCCCCCGTTGCTCACTCCACCATGCATTTCACATAAGCTTCTTCAGAAAGTGGATTCTGGCAACAAATTGAAATAAAATACCTGTTATAGTGTATATTTACTATTTAATCCCATTCTGACATGTGGCGTAACAGTAAGCCCATGTCGGACTCCCCCTGCTTGGTACGGGCTCCGACGCTGAGCCTTCACCATTCCAGGCATAAGACAGCTGATCTGTACAGCTGACATATGCCTACAACAGCTGTGGTGGAATCGCGATCCAAACAGCGGCTGTTAACTAGTTAAATGCCACTGTCAATCTTTAACTCACACTTAAAGGAAGCACATCGCTAATCTCGCCCATCAGTGACCCCGTCACATGATCGTGGGTCACCGATGGGTCAACATGACAACCAGAGGTCTGCAGCAGACCTCTATGGTTGTCCTTGCCAGATTGCTATGAGCAATGCCCCATGGTTTTCACTCACATGTGTGCATATCTGCTACACACAGGCAATCTGATCATTGCCAATGTGTGGCAGAGGTGATCAAAGTATTGCAGCTTCTAATCTCTTGTGGAGACTATTGAAGCGTGCAAACATTTAAAAAAAATCACCCCCCTTTCACTCCAAAATAAAACAATAAAAAAATCGAATATACACAAATGTGATATTGCCGAGTTCAGAATCACCTGGTCTATCAGTATGAGAAAAGAATTAACCCGATCACTAAACAGCGTAATGAGAAAAAAAACAAATGCCAGAACTACGTTTTTTTTTACACTTGCTGCATTGCAATAAAATGCAATAATGGACGATGAAAAATTGTATCTACACCAAAATGGAATTAATAGAAACATCAGCTCGGTGCACAAAAAATAAGCCTTCACCCAGCCCCAGATCATGAAAAATGTAGACGCTATAAGTCTTGTAAAATGGCGTTTTTTTAGCAAATTTTGGAAAAAAAATGTCCCCACTTATATAAAAAAGAACTGAGACATGTTTAATGTCTGTGAACTTGTAATGACCTGGAGAATCATAATGGCAGGTCAGTTTTAGCATTAAGTGAACATGGTTAAATAAAAAAGACATTTGTGGAATTGAACTTTTATTTGCCATTTCACCAACCTTGGAATTTTTTAACCATTTTTCAGTACACTTTTCAGTATATGTTAAAACCAATTATGTGTTTCAAAAGTACAACTTGTCAAGAAAAAATAAACAAAAGTTATGACTCTAGGAAAAAAAAGAGCAAAAATCGTAAATTCAAAAATTGAAATATTCCTGTTCATTAAGGGGTTAAAATTAGTGCTATTGTGGTAGAGGGGAGGGATTTTGTGCCTAATATTGAGCAAAGCTGAAGACAGACATCATTGCCAAATCAAGTAAATTAAAATGTTCAATAATTCATCTTGAGCCTCTCAAGAAAATTCAGGTTAGAATTGTAGAAGGTTAAGAGAATAAACTACAGTGTATATTAAATTCCTTCTTTTCTATTGTTGCTATGCATATATATATATATGTATATATATTATGAGCAATACCAAAGGATCATCCACGATATCAGTATCACTGACATTCATAGCCGATGGGAGACTCTCCATCACTTTTGACTGTGCCAAAAAATAGTACAGCGTATAACGCTGTTCTTCCTGTTAGGCCTTCTTCATATGTCCGTTTTTATGTCTCTATGTGGTCCGATTAAAGACCGCAAATACAGACACACACCCATTGCATTTAATGGTGGTGCGCATATATCAGTTTTTTACAAGAACCATGTTTCCTTGGGAAAAATTCAGACATGTCCCTTTTTTTAATGCACCACAGACAAAATGCATGCTGCACACATGCTCACTGATGAGACATGAATGACATCAGTGTCATCAGTGTTACACGTATTAGTACTTGATAAAAGGAGTACAATTAGTGTTGTTTACAGGCACCGGGTGCTGAATGCAGCTCTCATCATGGTTGCCTGGTCTCCCTGCGATCAGCAAGACCATGCGATAATGATGGAAGTTGGAGTCAGCACCCGCTACCTGTGTATATCGTGTATTAAAGAAATAATTTAAAAAACGGCGTGTTGTCCCCCTTCATTTTCCTAACAAGCTAAATTAATATTTTGGGAAGGGGCTAATAGCCATGAAGGTTCTCAGCCTGTTAGTATCAGCTTATAGCTGTTTGCTTAGCCTTCAACTAGGTAAGTATATGGGAGACCCCCCAAAATTTATGTGAGTTCCCCCTATATTTACGTTCCAGCAAAAGCTAAACAAACAGCGGCGGGCTGATATTAATCGCCTAGGAAGGGGCCATGTTTTTTGGCCCCCTTCCAGTCTAAGAATATCAGCCCTCAGGTGCCCAGAAATTGTACATCTATTAGATGCGCCAATTCTGACTCATAGTCTTTGCTCTTCCCACTTGCACTGGTATGTTGGCAAGTAGAGTAATAGCTGTGGAGTTGATATCAGCTGTTTTATGGCCACTGACATCAAGCCTTGGGGTTAGTAATGAAGAGGCATCTATAAAACAACACCATTAATAATGTTATAATATAATAATACTATTATTCTAAGGAGGAACAGGGGGAAATACTGTAAATCTAAGTAGACACACAGGGCAATACTATTTTGATAAGGTGGCCAAGGGACAAGCAAATACTATTATTATAAAGAGGCATGGGGAATGCTATTATCATTTGGAGGCATGGGTGCTCAATATTAAAAGCAATCACAGGGTGATATTATTACTATATGTGGCTTTATAAGGAACCACACAGTGAAAGTTTTTAAACCTGCCAGAGGAGGTAACTACAGGAGAATAATCCTAAATCGTGAACCTTTCTGGATCTTCATACTTCATACTAGGACCCCAGCAGGACTAAAAGTTAGACACGACATTATTTTACATTATTAAAAACAAATTTTTCAATATAGTATATTCCATCTAATTCTGTTTCTTATGGTTTGTCCGCTCTATTTCCCACTATGTGTGATCGTGAATTACACCAGGTGATTCATTATAACTGCTTCACTTTGATTGATCTAATAGAGACATGTTTTTAACTGTTTTTTATGTAACTACTAGATGGTGGCCCGATTCTAACGCATCGGGTATTCTAGAATATGCATGTCCACATAGTATATTGCACAGCCCACGTAGTATATTGCCCAGTCACGTAGTATATTGCACAGCCCACGTAGTATATTGCCCAACCACGTAATATATTGCCAAGCCACGTAGTATATTGCCCAGTGATGTAGTATAATACCCAGGCACGTAGTATATTGCCCAGTTATGTAGTATATTTCCCAGTGACATAGTATATTGCCCAGTGATGTAGTATATTGCCCAGTGACGTAATATACAGCACAGAGCCACGTAGTATATTGCCCAGCCACGTAGTGTATTGCCCAGCCACGTAGTATATTGCCCAGCTACGTAGTCTATTGCCCAGCCACGTATGTCACAGGTTAAAAAATAAAAAATAAACATATACTCAACTTCCGAGGGCCCCTTGTAGTTCGGTCACATGACCGTGACGTCATGGCAGGTCCTTCTCGCACAGGGCCTGTGATGACGTCGCGGTCACATGACCGTGACGTCATGGCAGGTCCTTCTCCCATACACGGCACCGGAACCTGCTGGAGCGTCAAGAAAGGTGAGCATATAATGATTTTTTATTTTTTTAATTATTTTTAACATTAGATGTTTTCACTATTGATGCTGCATAGGCAGCATCAATAGTAAAAACTTGGTCACACAGGGTTAATAGCGGCGGTAACGGAGTTAGTTACCCGCGGCATAACGCGGTCAGTTACCGCTGGCATTAACCCTGTGTGAGCGGTGACGGCAGGGAGTATGGAGCCGGGCGCTGACTGCAGGGGAGGGACTAATGAGACTGTGGCCATCGCTGATTGGTCGTGGCAGCCATGACAGGCAGCTGGTGAGACCAATCAGCGACATGGATTCCATGACAGACAGAGGCCGCGACCAATGAATATCTGTGACAGACAGAAGGAAAGACAGACAGAAAGACGGAAGTGACCATTAGACAATTATATAGTAGATGACTTTGCCACTAGCATGCTAAAACCATGAGTAAGGCTGGCAAAAGCTGAAATGCATAGGTTTATCATATGAGCTGCTGGACGTGGTAAACATTTACACCATCTTTATATGATTCATTAAACATGGATTTTTGCCTTCCTCACACTGCCTTCCTGAAATCCTCTCTTTCCTGATTTATCTTCTAGCTGCACCCTGGGCTGCTCCTGCTGCCTCACTGTGCTTTTTGCCACTCCGACTGCCATGATTACCCTGCCTTTGTACACTGGTAAGTGTACAAGTATGTGGGGAAACTGTATCACTGGGTTTCACACTTTTAAGGGCCTAGTGGGGCCTCTTACATGCTATTTATCCCTGGAGCTCTTCTGCCACATGACCGCTCTCCCTGTAGTATGACTTTCTATAGTAGTTTTGGTTCATGATAATGTAATTTTACCATTCATGGTAATATTTGGTTATTGTCTAGAAGTATTGATTGGCTCTAATAATGCAGTACTGAGGATCTTAGTACAGTCACATTTGGTAATGATCAGCATGGTGGCCTTATTCTGTCACTTTGTGATGATATTATGTTGTCATAGCAAGGCAGTGTTATTTAACCTTACTACAAAATACTAAACCTACCCACTTCTCTGTCTATTCATCAGATCTTGAAGGATTCGATGGCTAGCATTCAACTTAAAGAATTATTCATCAGATCTGATGGTGGAAGTGGCAATCTTAGCTAGGTACATAAGTCAGTCAGCCAGTCACCTTCTTAAACCGCACTAAAAATGTGCCAACGCAAGAAACTTTATTTTGCATTGAGTACAAATCAATAGTGGAGCCCTGCAAAAATCAATGATAGATGAAGATCAAGATACCTTTCAAAATAAAATAATATTAGAACAATCTATAGATTTATTCAAGGTTTAAATCAAAAGAGAATTTTTTGAAGATGGCAACGCTTTTAACTTCTAAACTCAAATTGAACACCACGAGAAGTATTAGTAATGCTCCCGCGACATCATCTCAAGTCAATGACAGGTACCGTCGTGCATGTACCTTTGCTTGCTACATCTGTAACATTTATGATAAAACAAATCCCTGTGGGTCAACTCTTCTTTTATTGTCAAAACACAAGGTTGATAATAAGAGATATTAGCATAGATTGGGAATATTAGCGAGAGAGGCCTCCTTTGAGATAGAAGAACAGAAACAGCCAAGACTTGCAAAGCTGAAACATTTTGAAAAGATAAATGAATAATGAATCTAGATAGAGTTCACAGTTATTATTATGATAATGGTACATAATGGCACGCTGTTCCATTCATCTAGTGCTCGAGAGTCATTTAAATAACTTATATTCTGCCATTCTTTTCTGAAAAGGCTAAAGAAATTAAAATCTGCTAGTATTCTTATCGCCATGTTTCACTCATTTCAGTAAATAGCTAGACTTCTTACATATATTTTCATGGTTCTTTTTCAGTCATTTTTTTCTATTTGTAGTGCTCAGTTCTGCGATGAGACACTGATGAGTTCAAACGAGGCTCAGGACAAGTGTAAAATGCATAATTTGAATTAAAGATCAGACGCTGTCATATTATTAAAAAGATTAATAATTAAACCTTTCTTAAAAATTTAGCACTGTGACAAGAGGTACATTTTATGTCTGGTTATGAAAAAGACATAATGCTCTGGTTATGAAAAAGACAAACGCTCTTCCAATGTTAAAAAAAAGCAAGATTCCTGGTGAGCTTTCCATCACATCTGCATGCTATCATTTTCCAACAATTTGATGTGCTACGGCTTTCAAAAACAATGTTGGGCGAAGAACATTGCATTTGCCATACATATAGTATTTTCAAACTCTTTGAAATCCAGCAGAAGAAAGAAAGTCTGCGAAGATCAAAAAGGGGAAAAAAGGAGAATCAAAAGAAAAGATCCCAGCAAGTTATCTCTGTTTACTTCAGAAAGAAAGATTTTGCTTCTCTGTTATAACTCATTCGGTTTTCAAGGGCATCTAAGCTTAAGTCAGGAATCTAGAGGAAAAAAAAAATAATAATAGCAAAGACTCCACGGAAGATTACTGAAGTGCAACCATATAAAGCTATAAAGTTCAAAAAATTGATAAGAAGTTTGGACTAACGGAGTATACAGAAGTGGAAGAATGGAATAAATGTAGAGTCCTTAAATGGAATAACTGTAGTAATAGTTTGAGTGGACAAATATATCACTTCAAATAAATTTCAGCTTTAAAAAAACAACCAATAATTAATCTGAATATTCATAGACAACTACTGGCTTTTTTAGAAAATGTAAAGAATTTAAGGTAAAAGCTGAAAGTGAATACCCCATTTTTCAGACTATAAGACTGTGTGCCCATAATCAGATTTTGGGGAGTTTGTGATGCTACGTATTTTTGCTGTGTCAGAAACACAATATCTTACAGTTACAGCAAAGTGGATGAGATTTATAGTGCTTCATTTTTACTCAGTGTAAAATGACCCGCGTTGCGTGTTTCAAATTCACAAAAGGTCAGTTTCGCATGCTGATACACTGAGTTTTATTTGCAGATTTTTCATAGACTTGCACTAGATGAGGAAAATCAGCAGGTCAAAAACGCCTATAAAATATATGTAATATAATGTACTCAAATACGCAATGACAAAAACACAAGTAACTTAATTTACTTAAAGAGAACCTGTCAGCAGGAATGAGCTCTATAAACTAAAGGCATGGTCATAATGGTGCTGTGATGCTGATTATTATGATACCTGATGTGAAGAGATCCGCTCAGTGGTTGTTTAATACTCACCTTATGAAGTTTTCATAAAATGACATCTTAAGTGCTTCGGGACAGAATGTGGGGGCAAGGTCTTCTTCTCACTCTCTACCCCCACAAGCCTCCTCTGCTTCTTGTTCAAGTCACTGAATATTCAGTGACCTGCTTCCTTTTTAAAATTCCAAGCCACCGACATCTTTGTGTGGGCGGTGCGTGCACAGTAGAAGCTGATGTCATGTGTGCAGGACTTCAACAAAATGGTGCCGGAGGCAGTGCGTGCATAGATCGAGGTTGTGGCTTTGAGCTGAGATCTCGATCTGTGCATGCATTGCCCCTGGCACCATTTTATTGAAGTCCTGCACACAGGATACTGGCTCCCACTGCACATTTGCTACCCACACAATGATGGCAGCGTGTAATTTTAAAATGGAGGCAGGTCAGTGAATAATCAGGGACCTGCACAAAAAGCAGAGTAGGCTAATGGGGGGGTGGTACAGTGAAAAGTATAGTGCTGGACAGAAGATATATTTCTTCCAGCAGGATAAGATTTGACCTGAATTTTCCCTAAGGTTGGGGACCTGCAGTGATGTCAAGATCACGTGATCAATCCATGTGATAGGTACCTCACCTGTGGGTCAGAAAATGTTCACTGATCAGCAGTAGTGATGAGCGAGTGTGCTCAGATATTGTGTTATCCGAGCATTCTCAAGCATTATCCGAGTATCTTCTAGGGCATGCATGAGTAATATGTTCGAGTTCCTGTGACTGCATGTTTCGTGGCTGTTAGACATCCTAAACACATGCGGAAATTGCCTAACAAACATGCAATTCCCGCATATGTTAAGGCTGCTTAAAAGCCGTGAATCATGCAGCCGCGGGGACTTGAACATATTACTCAATCACGCCCGAGATACTCAGATAACAACCTGAGTATGCTCAGATAACACAATATCGGAGCAAGCTCGCTCATCACTAATCAGCAGCCATATTGTGCCTCCCGTCGGTCTGTAAAAATGGAAATTTAGCTAAGCCTTATTCATTCACTTCCAAAGGAAGAATGGAGGAGCATTAAAACACAGATTTTGAAGTAAACATGGTCCAGAATTAATATCTCCTGAACCAAAAACGAATCCATCAGAATCATTTCCTATGTTGGTGTCACTATTATTTTATCAAATACTCTGCAGTTTTTAGAGAGCTATGTTGTGCTATATGCTCAATTAAACCAATTATTTGCTTTTGTAATTGTAATTTAAAAATGTATTTTACTCTTTTAGGCAATAGATGATAATAGACCACCAGGAATACTGCACAGAAAGCCATAAACAAATTCTTTTTTTTTTGCTCTATGACAGCAGGTTGCATAATAGGTCCATTAAGGCTTACAGTAAATGAATAACGGTCCTATAATACAGAAGTACAGTGAAAGTCTTGTAAACTTCTACCACATAATGACTAAAAGATGTAATATTATTCATTATATCCTTGGCATCACACTTCTTTACGCTTGTCTGAAGTTTTGTGGTCTTCCTTTTCACTTTTTTTAAGATTGCAGATACTTCAAGATAAAATGGATTATTGTAGATGTTTTGCTAAGAACATTTGCTGTTATTGCAGGGGAGAATGAAGTATTACAGGGCACCCACTGAGGTCAATAGGCAACTATTGAATTCAATGGAAACTGTAGCAGTGAAAAGCAGAAAGCTGTGCTGTATGTAATGTTGTTATTGACTGTTTTACTCAAAGGAAATCCTTTAGAGAGAAAATGCATCTATACACTCAATAGGCCATTTATAAGGGCACCTCACTTATGGTAATGGATGGATAGAGTGAATTGTCCATACAATGTCTATGACCTCCACCAATTAAGCAGGTAGTAACTTCACGCATACAGCATGCAAACTACTTCATACCAGCCAAACCAGAAGCCCATGCGTAGGCAGCACAGTTTCGTGATTCAAGTCCATCATCAGTATATATAAGAGCACTGCTTTATTTAACCCCTTAACGATTTATGCTAGACTATGTCCAATCATAAGTCAGCTCTCTACCTTTGATGCAGGCTCCCACATTGAGCCTACATCTTCTTGGCAGACGATGGCTGTCTTATTCATCCCTCATGTGCCTCTAATAGTCACAGGTTGATCAAAGTTCCCACTGCCTTCTGTTAACCTGTTAAATGTCATCATTAATTTGTGACTGCAGCATTAAATGCACGCCAGTGGGGGGCTTCACTCAATACCTTCATTGATGCCCCCATATTGCGATCGCAAGATGCCGATGTGTTGCCATTGCATCCAAGGGTCTACTGAAGACCCCTGAATCTATCATCACTGCACTCCTATGAAAGCAAGCTTGTGGCTGGTGTTCATAGGACACCTTTATTTCTGCTATGTACATCAATGCTGTGGCATTATCAAAATACTAAATAAATTATTCCGATAGGCAAACAGCGGAACAAAAAGAAAAATTTTAACTCCAGAGTTTAAGCTTTTTGACCTCTCCAACAAAGAAAAAAGTATAATAAGATCAAAACATTGTATATATTTCAAAATTATATAAATTAAAACAACGGCTCGGGGCGCAAAAAACAATCCCTCATACGGCCCCATATTGGAAAAATTCAAAATGTTTCGACTCTCAGGAAGTGGCGACACAGGTACATTTTTTATTTTTTACACATTTCTGATTTTTTTTGTAATAAAAATGATGCTGATCATTGGCAAAGAGCTATACATTTTCATATTTCCAAAGTTAAACTTTAGTTATGTCCTAGAAGTATTTCTTTTGTTTAGATGCAACCAGTATAATAACTATTTGCATGGTAATAAGAGTTTATTTATTCTTTATAAGTTGTATTTTACACGACGCTTTACATCACATTATGAAGAATGAAACGTATAAATTTCATAAGCTCAATCTGTTTTCGTAGCCTTGGCACAGCCATCACGAAAAGGATACATTAAAACATTACCCTAGAGCAGTGCCCAGCAGCAATGAAATGTTCTAAAACGAGAATTGTGTGTGGTGTTTGTTGTGCATAGGCATGATTGATAGGTCTGTTATTCAAACATTGACTGCTCTTGGTAAGCTCTTTTTCCCACCGCAGTCTAATAAATCAAGTATCGCTTTCAATAAGACATTATTACAGGGGACAGATCTTTTGGCACGTATTGTACTTGCACCTTTTTAAATGAAAGGAATATTATTAATATAAATGTCCCGAAGTCACATTGGCAATAAATAGAAGGAAATGTGAAATTAAAAAAAGAGAGGGGAATAAAATTGAGAATGAAAAGCCAATTGTTGCCATGACTGACTTCATGACATGGGATACAATTTGTCTGCAAAAGATTAGGAAGGTGAAGGAGAAATATAAAAAGTACAACAGGACCACATTTATAGCAGTAAATCACACAGACCGATTGTATGTAGTCAGAGTTTCAGAAAAATAATTTGTCATTGGGCAAAAAACTAAATCCCTTGGATACATTTTGCACGGTTTCTTAAATTATTATAATCATTTATTAAAGGGATGTTCTCAAAGTCAACACAGTGGCTCATTGGTTAGCACTAGTGATGAGCGAGTGTGCTCGTTTCTCGGGTTTTCCGAGCACGCTCGGGTGTTCTCCAAGTATTTTGGGCGTGCTCAGAGATTCAGTTTGTGTTGCCGCAGCTGCATGATTTGCGGCTGCTAGAAAGTCTGAATACATGTGGGGATAGCCTGTTTGTTAGACAGCCTGAACACGTGAGGATTTCCTAACAGCCGCAAATCATAAAGCTGCGGGGACTCAAACATAATCTACAAGCACGCCCAAAATAATCGGAGAACACCCGAGCATGCTCGGAAAACCCGAGTAACGAGCACACTAGCTCATCATTAGTTAGCACTGTTGCTTTGCAGCGCTGGGGTCTTGGGTTCAAATCCCACCAAGGACAACATCTGAAAAGAATTTATATGTTTGCCTTGTGTTTGTGTAGGTTTCAACCCACACTTCAAAGACATACTGATAGGGAATTTCGATTGTGAGCCCTATCAGGGACAGTGCTGATACTGTCTGTGAAGAGATGTGGAGTATGATAGCATTATATAAGCAAAGCATAATAAATAAAATAAAAGTCTTCCAAAATTATTTTTGTTCCAAGCCCACAGGATTATTTATCCATGTGTGGTAGCTCGCTCATTCATAAAGAGCACTGGGGTTATGTTACTAACAGAGTCGGTTTTAGACAAAGGGGGCCATGGGCAAAAGTTAGAAGTGGGTCCCAAGTGCTAACATATTGTACTATCACACAGAAACATTTAGTTACATTTACAGGATCTGATTTCAGACCTTTACACGGGTGTAATCAACTATATTAATGTCACCCGGCGCTTGTGTGTTAACCTCACACATTTTGGCAAAGAATGATAGCCTAAAGGTACTGTCACACTAGACGATATCGCTAGCGATCCGTGACGTTGCAGCGTCCTCGCTAGCGATATCGTCCAGTGTGACAGGCAGCAGCGATCAGGCCCCTGCTGGGAGATCGCTGGTCGGGGAAGAAAGTCCAGAACTTTATTTCGTCGCTGGACTCCCCGTAGACATCGCTGAATCGGCGTGTGTGACACCGATTCAGCGATGTCTTTGCTGGTAACCAGGGTAAACATCTGGTAACTAAGCGCAGGGCCGCGCTTAGTAACCCGATGTTTACCCTGGTTACCAGCGTAAAAAAACAAACAGTACATACTTACATTCAGCTGTCTGTCCCTTGCCGTCTGGTTCCTGCAATGACTGCTGGCCGTAAAGTGAAAGCAGAGCACAGCCACAGCGGTGAGTCACCGCTGTGTGACTCAACGCTGTGCTGTGCTTTCACTTTCACTTTACGGCCAGCAGTCAGTGCAGGAACCAGACGGCAAGGGACAGACAGCTGAATGTAAGTATGTACTGTTTGTTTTTTTACGCTGGTAACCAGGGTAAACATCGGGTTACTAAGCGCGGCCCTGGTTACCGGGGACCTCGGGATCGTTGGTCGCTGGAGAGCTGTCTGTGTGACAGCTCTCCAGCGACCAAACAGCGACGCTGCAGCGATCCGGATCGTTGTCGGTATCGCTGCAGCGTCGCTTAGTGTGACGGTACCTTTAGAATGATCATTAACAAATCTTTCTGTCCCCATACACATCATGTTATCAGCAGCACATCTCCTGTTTGCACTGGGTGATGTGCTGCCAAGAACCATGGTCCTAGTTCATTAAAACTGGTGTTGTGCAAGGGGGACGCTGGACCACTTAATGTATTAGGAATCTTACAAGTGCGATGATAAATGTTCTTATACACATATGTATATACACACAATGCATTGTGACAAAGTCACTGGCAAAGTTCTGGAGGGGAGATATGTTTCACGGCGCTTAATGGAGTCAGTGATGTGAGACCCAGAGATTTTCCTCCAGCACACTATGGGTACCGTCACACAGTGGCATTTTGATCGCTACGACGGCACGATTTGTGACGTTCCAGCGATATATCTGTGACGTTCCAGCGATCTCGCTGTGTCTGACATGCTCCTGCGATCAGGGACCCCGCTGAGAATCGTACGTCGTAGCAGATCGTTTGAAACTTTCTTTCGTCGTCTAGTGTCCCGCTGTGGCGGCATGATCGCATGGTGTAACAAAGGTGTGCACGATATTGTATACGATGTGCGCATAGTAACCAACGGCTTCTACATCGCACATATGTCATGAAATTATCGCTCCAGCGTCGTACATTGCAAAGTGTGACAGCAGTCTACGACGCTGGAGCGATATTGTCACGATGCTGGAGCGTCACGGATCGTGCCGTTGTAGCGATCAAAATGCCACTGTGTGACGGTACCCTAAGTTCTGCGAGGGGTTGACAGCTAATTTACATAATGGGCTGGGTTTTTATGGACAACCATAGAGTGAGTCAGAGGTTGTTCACCTTATCACCACCCCAGGGAGTGGTCTGAGGCTTAAATAGATGGACTCCAGAGGCAGTCTTTGTTCAGTAGGGCTGGAGAGAAGATATCCAGTGGTTTGTGTCCTGAGGAGGAAAAACAACCTGTGTTTCTCCAGAGCAGGCAGCTCCTTGCAAATGTATGGACTGTGTTATAGCATTTTTTTTTTTTTTTTTGTTTTACCTGTTTTGCCTGAAGGGCTGTGTTTACTTTAACCTTCATGTTGGTTTATGCCATTTATATAATAAACCAACAGAAGATTTAAAGAGACAGTCTTCTTGCTTTCTACCTCCATGTACCACTGAGTGAGTTGAACTGCCAAAGCATACACACACATGTATACGTATATACATAGCACATACACGTACATAGGCAGACACACAACAAATACACACAAGCATATACACAGAGCACATGTGTATACACACAGCAAATTCACAAACACACGCATTATATGTATATATATATATATGTATATATATATATATATATATCACAGCCAGCACATATGTACACATGTATGCACACAACACATATATACACATGTATATTGTGATGCAGTATCCCCTGTTACAGGTAGGGGGTGCTGCATGGTCTTCCCGGAATACGCATGGAGGCATGCTGTGGCCATAGGAATGCATGGCAATCACAGGCATAACTGTGGCAATGAGACAAAGTCCGGCATTATTGTGAATGGCCGGTATGTGTGTCGCAGATGAAGATTGTTATGATCCGGTGACCTTGGAGCTGCATGAGAACTTTCACTGGAGAAAGTGGCCACTATACTGACCGCAACCCTGAACTTAACACCGCAACTAGAAGTAGCCGTGGAGTGTACCTAACACACCTAGACACCTCGTCACAGCCGGAGGACTAAATACCCCTATAGATGGAAATCGGAATACTATCTTGCCTCAGAGAAAATCCCCAAAGGATAGACAGCCCCCCACAAATATTGGCGGTGAGTCGGAGAGGAAAAAACATACACAGGTAGAAAAAACAGGATTTAGCACAGGAGGCCACTCTAGCTAGATAGGACAGAATAGGACAGAGTTCTGTGCGGTCAGTATTAAAACCCTTCAAAAAATCCACAGCAGAATATACAAAAAACTTCCTACATCTAACTAAAGATGTAGGAGAGTATACCTGCAACTCCAGTGAAACCAACCAGACTGAGAAAACACAGACATAGTCTAATCTGGACAAAAGAAAAACAAACAAACAGTACTGAAAATAACTGGCAAGGGCTAAAGGATCCTGCACACCTAAATATCCCAGTCAGAATTGTAATTATCCGATACACCTGGCCAGGACTGCAAGTCAGAGACAACTGCATTCCCACCAACAACCACTGGAGGGAACCCAAGAGCAGAATTCACAACAGTACCCCCCCTTTAGGAGGGATCACTGAACCCTCACCATGGCCCCCAGGACGATCAGGACGAGCCAGATGAAAGGCACGGACCAAATCAACAGCATGGACATCAGAGGCAAAAACCCAAGAATTATCCTCTTGGCCATAACCCTTCCATTTGACCAGGTACTGAAGCTTCCACCTCAAAAATTGGGCATCCAAAATCTTCTCAACAACATATTCCAACTCCCCATCAACCAACACAGGGGCCGGAGGATCAGCAGAGGGAACAACGGGCTCCACATATTTCCGCAACAAAGATCTATGGAAGACATTATGGATAGCAAAAGAGGCCGGAAGCGCCAGTCGAAAAGACACCGGTTTAATAATCTCAGAAATCCTATAAGGACCAAGAAACCGAGGTTTAAACTTAGGAGAAGAAACCTTCATAGGAACATGACGGGAAGACAACCAGACCAGATCCCCAACCCGAAGCCGGGAACCAACACACCGACGACGATTAGCCAAACGTTGAGCCTCCTCTTGAGACAACACCAACTTGTCCACCACATGAGCCCAAATCTGCTGCAACCTGTCAACCACAGAATCCACACCAGGACAGTCAGAAGGCTCAACCTGCCCAGAAGAAAAACGAGGATGAAAACCAAAATTACAAAAGAAAGGCAAAACCAAGGTAGCAGAACTAGCCCGATTATTAAGGGCAAACTCGGCCAATGGCAAGAAGGCCACCCAATCATCCTGATCAGCAGACAGAAAGCATCTCAAATAAGTCTCCAAGGTCTGATTAGTACGCTCGGTCTGGCCATTAGTCTGAGGATGAAATGCAGAAGAAAAAGACAAATCAATGCCCAGCCTAGCACAAAAGGCCCGCCAAAACCTAGAAACAAACTGGGAACCTCTGTCGGAAACAATATTCTCCGGAATACCATGCAAACGAACCACATGCTGAAAGAACAACGGAACCAAATCAGAAGAGGAAGGTAATTTAGGTAAGGGCACCAAATGAACCATCTTAGAGAACTGGTCACAAACAACCCAGATAACAGACATCTTCTGGGAGACCGGAAGATCAGAAATAAAATCCATCGAAATATGCGTCCAGGGCCTCTCAGGGACTGGCAATGGCAAAAGCAACCCACTAGCATGGGAGCAACAAGGCTTGGCCCGCGCACAAGTCCCACAGGACTGCACAAAAGAATGCACATCACGTGACAATGAAGGCCACCAAAAGGACCTACCAACCAAATCTCTGGTACCAAAAATGCCAGGATGACCGGCCAACACGGAACAGTGAACCTCAGAAATCACTCTACTAGTCCATCTGTCAGGAACAAACAATTTCCCCACAGGACAGCGGTCAGGTTTGTCAACCTGAAATTCCTGAAGAACTCGTCATAAATCAGGGGAAATGGCAGAAAGGACCACCCCCTCTTTCAGAATACCGACCGGCTCTAAGACCTCAGGAGAACCAGGAAAAAAACTCCTAGAGAGGGCATCAGCCTTAATATTCTTAGAACCCGGAAGGTACAAGACCACGAAATCAAAATGGGAAAAAAACAGGGACCATCGAGCCTGTCTAGGAGTCAGCCGTTTAGCAGACTCGAGGTAAATCAAATTCTTATGATCGGTCAAGACCACAATACGGTGCTTAGCTCCCTCAAGCCAATGTCACCACTCTTCAAATGCCCACTTCATAGCCAACAACTCCAGATTGCCGACATCATAATTGCGTTTAGCAGGCGAAAACTTACGGGAAAAGAAGGCACACGGTTTCATTAAGGAACCAACAGGATCCCTCTGAGACAAAACGGCCCCTGCCCCAATCTCAGAAGCGTCAACCTCAACCTGAAACGGAAGAGAAACATCCGGTTGGTGCAACACTGGAGAAGAAGTAAATCGACGTTTAAGCTCCTGAAAGGCAGAGACAGCCGCAGAGGACCAATTTGCCACATCAGCGCCCTTCTTCGTCAAATCGGTCAAGGGTTTAACCACGCTGGAAAAATTAGCAATGAAACGGCGATAAAAATTTGCAAAAGCCAAAAATTTCTGAAGGCTCTTCACGGATGTGGGCTGAATCCAATCATGAATGGCCTGAACCTTAACCGGATCCATCTCTATAGACGAAGGAGAAAAAATGAAGCCCAAAAAAGAGACTTTCTGCACCCCAAAGAGACACTTAGACCCTTTCACAAACAGGGCATTGTCACGAAGGATCTGAAATACCATCCTAACCTGTTGCACATGAGACTCCCAATCATCGGAAAAAATCAAAATATCGTCGAAATATACAATCAAGAATTTATCAAGATAAGTCCGGAAGATATCAAGCATGAAGGACTGAAAAACAGATGGAGCATTAGAGAGTCCGAATGGCATCACAAGGTATTCAAAATGGCCTTCGGGCATGTTAAACGCAGTTTTCCATTCATCACCCTGCTTAATACGAACAAGATTATATGCCCCTCGAAGGTCAATCTTGGTAAACCAACTAGCTCCCTTAATCCTAGCAAACAAATCGGAAAGCAAAGGTAAAGGGTATTGAAACTTGACCGTGATTTTATTCAAGAGGCGATAATCTATACAGGGTCTCAAGGAACCATCTTTTTTAGCAACAGAAAAGAACCCCGCTCCCAATGGTGAAGAAGATGGCCGAATATGCCATTTCTCCAAAGACTTTTTAATATAGCTCCGCATGGCGGTATGTTCAGGCACAGATAGATTAAAAAGTCTACCCTTAGGAAACTTACAGCCTGGAATCAAATCAATAGCACAATCACAGTCCCTGTGCGGTTGAAGAAAACTGGACTTGGGCTCATCGAATACATCCTGAAAATCAGACAAAAACTCTGGAATCTCAGAAGGTGAAGAAGAGGAGATTGACATCAAAGGAACATCATTATGAACCCCCTGACAACCCCAACTAGTCACAGACATGGAATTCCAGTCCAACACAGGATTATGTACCTGCAACCATGGAAAACCCAGCACGATAACATCATGCAAGTTATGCAACACCAGAAATCGACAATCTTCCTTATGGGCTAGCGCCATGCGCATGGTTACCTGTGTCCAAAACTGGGGCTTATTTCTAGCCAAGGGTGTAGCATCAATGCCCCTCAAAGGAATAGGGTTCTGCAACGGCTGCAAGGGAAACCACAACGCTTGGCAAACTCAAAATCCATTAAATTCAAGGCGGCACCTGAATCCACAAACGCCATGACAGAAAATGATGACAATGAGCAGATCAAGGACACAGATAACAGAAATTTAGGTTGTACAGTACTGATGGTAATAGAACTGGCGATCCTCTTTGTCCACTGAGGGCAGACAGAAATGACATGAGAAGCGTCGCCACAATAATAACACAACCTATTTTGACGTCTGAAACCTTGTCGTTCCGTTCTAGACAGACTTCTATCACATTGCATAGGCTCAGAAATTTGCTCTGAGGATAACGCCACAGCACGCACAGTTCTGCGCTCCTGCAGGCGTCGGTTAATCTGAATGGCCAGAGACATAGAATCACTCAGACCGGAAGGCGTGGGAAACCCCACCATAACATCTTTAACGGATTCAGAAAGTGCCCTTCTGAGAATTGCCGCCAAAGCATCATTATTCCATTTAGTCAATACAGACCATTTTCTGAATTTCTGACAATACAATTCTGCCGCCTCTTGACCCTGAGACAGGGCCAACAAGGTCTTCTCAGCTTGATCCACAGAATTAGGTTCATCATATAATAGTCCTAAAGCCTGAAAAAAGGAGTCAATATTAAGCAAAGCTGGATTCCCAGATTCCAGGGAAAACGCCCAATCCTGCAGGTCGCCACGCAGCAGGGAGATTACGATCTTTACCTGCTGAATGGAATCACCAGAGTATCGAGGTCTCAGGTCAAAAAACAGTTTACAGATGTTTTTAAAACTCAAAAATGTAGACCTGTTACCAGAAAACAAATCAGGAGTAGGAATCTTCGGTTCTAAAGCAGGAGTCTGAACAATATAATCAGAAATACCTTGCACCCTAGCAGCAAGCTGGTCTACACGAGAAGCTAATTCTTGAACATTCATGCTTGCATCAGGCTCCTCAGCCACCCAGATATTAAGAGGGAAGAGAACACAAAACAGACTGGAGAAAAAAAATGGCTCAAGAGCTTCCTTCCCTTCTTCTGAGATGCATTTAACCCATTGTAGGCCAGTTGTACTGTTATGATCCGGTGACCTTGGAGCTGCATGAGAACTTTCACTGGAGAAAGTGACCACTATACTGACCGCAACCCTGAACTTAAAACCGCAACTAGAAGTAGCCGTGGAGTGTACCTAACACACCTAGACACCTCGTCACAGCCGGAGGACTAAATACCCCTATAGATGGAAATCGGAATACTATCTTGCCTCAGAGAAAATCCCCAAAGGATAGACAGCCCCCCACAAATATTGGCGGTGAGTCGGAGAGGAAAAAACATACACAGGTAGAAAAAACAGGATTTAGCACAGGAGGCCACTCTAGCTAGATAGGACAGAATAGGACAGAGTTCTGTGCGGTCAGTATTAAAACCCTTCAAAAAATCCACAGCAGAATATACAAAAAACTTCCTACATCCAACTACAGATGTAGGAGCGTATATCTGCAACTCCAGTGAAACCAACCAGACTGAGAAAACACAGACACAGTCTAATCTGGACAAAAGAAAAATAATTGAACAGTACTGAAAATAAGCACACTGCATGTGTGCCACAGGAAAAGAAACAGACACTTATTTTTGCTGAACTGGCAGATAAGCAGGAGAGGCCAGGCAGAGATCCAACACTTCCAAAGAAACATAGACAACTGGCAAGGGCTAAAGGATCCTGCACACCTAAATATCCCAGTCAGAATTGTAATTATCCGATACACTTGGCCAGGACTACGAGTCAGAGACAACTGCATTCCCACCAACAACCACTGGAGGGAACCCAAGAGCAGAATTCACAACAGAAGATACTCTGCACTGTCAGCCTCTAGTAAGGATGTTCTGGAACCTGTAGTCCTACAAGTAATTGTGTTATTTGTATATTTGTGAAGGGAGTCTGGCAGGGCTAGTTGTGAGAGATGGGTGGGTCGAACTAGCCACACACACACTCCCATCTAGGTGAGTGGTTACAACCATATAATGTGACCAGGGTGTGGGTCACATGTCTCTGGATATGGACCTGATTGGTCTATGCTGTAGGTCCTGGAGAGCCTATGTGCTGGGAGTGCTATCTCCCTGAATAGCACATGATGGGGCTTTGGACCTGGTGGCCTGGGGTGTTGCACTATTGTCCTGAATAGCACCCGGACAGGCAACATACCCATGTGTTGAACGTTCCCAAGTGGGATGGACGTCCTGAGTAGCGCACCGTGAGACCGTGGTCCTGGACGGTCTGTGTTGGAAGCTCCTGTGAGTCCCTGAACCTAGATGGTCTGTGTTGGGGAAGCTACCGTCCTTCGGTGGCTCTGGACTGACTGATGTATGCCTGTCAGGCAAGTTGGTGAACCCCGTATGGCAGCTTTCCCAGGAGAGAGGACTGACAAGGAGTCAGCAGGTGGAGCAGGAGCTCCTGTAAGGTACCATAGACTGTTGGTGCTTATGATGTTTCATGAACTGTACAGTCACCCACAGCAACTGGTCAGAGCTGGACCAGCATGTTTAGTTGCCGCAAACTGATGATGTGAAGCTTTTTGTAAAGACGGTTTGCATTTGGTTCACGTTTCTATGGTTTATGACTACCTAAATAAATCAAATAGTCTGTTTACGTGAGAAAACCGTGCCTGAGTGCTTGAATCCCCGTACCACGTGAGTGTCCCCCAACACATGATGTGAGCGCAATTTCACAATATACACAGTAAGATTGAGCGTCAGACTTCCTGCAGGACTTGCTTTTGATCCAGGTATGAATTTCACCCTTAATTTTGGTATATTTATGAACTATATCCTCTAATTGTTGATGGACTGTGCAATCTCTGTATAGGGCTTGTGCAATATTTTATAGGCCTAAGGCTATGTGCAATCATTTATAGCATTTCACTGATTTTGAACATAGTTAATATCCCAAATTTTGTATACCCTTTTTTCCATGCACTTGTCCATGATACCAAGTCTCAATATCGCTGACACTTTTGATTAGACATATACCGTATATACTCGAGTATAAGCCGAGATTTTCAGCCCAAATTTTTGGGCTGAAAATGCCCCTCTCGGCTTATACTCGAGTCAAGGTGGGTGGCAGGGTCGGCGGGTGAGGGGGTGAGGGAGCTGAGGCATACTTACCTGCTTCCAGCGATCCTGGTGCTCCCCGCCTGTCCAACGGTCTTCGGTGCTGCAGTTCTTCCCCTGTTCAGCGGTCACGTGGGACCGCTCATTAGAGAAATGAATAGGCGGCTCCACCTCCCATAGGGGTGGAGCCGCCTATTCATTTCTCTAATCAGCGGTAACGGTGACTGCTGATAGAGGAAGAGGCTACAGTACCGAAGACACCGGACGCCGGGACCAGGTAAGTATGTCATATTTACCTATCCCCGTTCCAGCCGCCGGGTGCCGCTCCATCTTCCCGGCGTTTATCTGCGCTCTGACTGTGCAGGTCAGAGGGCGCGATGATGCATATAGTGTGCGCGGCACCCTCTGCCTGATCAGTCAGTGCGGAGAGACGCCGGGACCGGACGCTGGGAGCTGCAAGCAAGAGAGGTGAGTATGGCTTTTTTTTTTTTATTGCAGCAGCAGCAGTGGCAGAGATTTATGTGGAGCATCTATGGGGAAATATGAACGGTGCAGAGCACTATATGGGGCACAGCTATGGGGAAATATGAACGGTGCAGAGCACTATATGGCACAGCTATGGGGAAATATGAACGGTGCAGAGCACTATATGGCAGCTATGGGGAAATATGAATGGTGCAGAGCACTATATGGCACAGCTATGGGGAAATATGAATGGTGCAGAGCACTATATGGCACAGCTATGGGGCAATAATGAATGGTGCAGAGCACTATTTGGCACAGCTATGTGGCAATAATGAACGGTGCAGAGCACTATATGGCACAGCTATGGGGCAATAATGAACGGTGCAGAGCACTATATGGCAGAGCTATGAAGAAATATGAATGGTGCAGAGCACTATATGGGGCACAGCTATGGGGAAATATGAACGGTGCAGAGCACTATGTGGCACAGCTATGGGGAAATATGAACGGTGCAGAGCACTATATGGCAGCTATGGGGAAATATGAACGGTGCAGAGCACTATATGGCACAGCTATGGGGAAATATGAACGGTGCAGAGCACTATATGGCACAGCTATGGGGAAATAATGAATGGTGCAGAGCACTATATGGCAGAGCTATGGGGCAGTAATGAATGGCGCAGAGCACTATATGGCACAGCTATGGGGCAATAATGAATGGTGCAGAGCACTATATGGCACAGCTATGGGGCAATAATGAACGGTGCAGAGCACTATATGGCACAGCTATGGGGCAATAATGAACGGTGCAGATCACTATATGGCACAGCTATGGGGAAATAATGAACGGTGCAGAGCACTATATGGCACAGCTATGGGGAAATAATGAACGGTGCAGAGCACTATATGGCACAGCTATGGGGAAATAATGAACGGTGCAGAGCACTATATGGCACAGCTATGGGGAAATAATGATCTATTTTTATTTTTGAAATTCACCAGTAAATGCTGCATTTCCACCCTAGGCTTATACTCTAGTCATTAAGTTTTCCCAGTTTTTTGTGGCAAAATTAGGGGGGTCGGCTTATACTCGGGTCGGCATATACTCGAGTATATATGGTAGATTGGGGTGACTATTGATATCACTTATACTGCTTTATATTTACTGTTTCTCCTGGCAACTGTTCTGCAGTTGTACTCATTTTATTCAGAACCCTTTCCGGGATTTTGAGTTTTGCATTTTATTATTTTCTAAAGGAGTTTTATTGCTAATTATTGATGTTTAGATCATTTAATTGGGTCAATCATATTGTTTTTTGCTTCCTTCTGATTGGTCTTTTCAATATATTCAGCAGCTATACATGTTCCACTATGAGGGTGATTCACTATAAGAATTTTTGCACCCAAACTTAAATGTATGGCATCTGCTGGTTCCTTGCATGATTTGTTTAAACATATGTACACATGGATACACACAACACGTACATACACATGTATATACACAGTACAAGCATTAATATATACACAGCACATACACAAACATATGTATATACATACTGTCCATACATACACATGAATACACACTACATATACATACACAAATATATACAGTATATATATACATATACACACATAGTGCATACACACATTCAAATACAAACAGCACAAACAAATGTATATACACATAGCACATACATACACATGTTTATACTGAGTGTACATAAACTGCACATACACATATACACATTCTCCTTCAATGGAAGTCTTCAAACAGAGGCTGGACAGACACATGTTTGGGATGATTTAGTGAATCCTGCTTTGAGCAGGGGTTGGACCAGATAACCCAGGAGGTCCCTTCCAACTCTAACATTCTACGATACACACATAGACACACTACAGAAGACTTACTAGCCTGTCATGCCATGAGCTGAACGAAGAGGAGGATGAGCAATGAAGAATTTAAGGCTGCCTCCTTTCTGGTGACATCATCCCATCAGCGAGTGGTGGGCTCCTTCCCCTGTGCACTCAGCATTGCCGCACAGTGAGGTGGGCAGTCACCCAAGAGAGGAGAGAGCACAGGGCAGAACTTAGAAGTGCTTTCTTCATGGCTTATCAAGTGAGTGCTGTTACCAGCCCATGCAGACACTAAGACTGCTGTCAGCAGCTAGAATCTGGTTCTGTTCAAGACATGTAATGTTGCTGAGCAGTCACTGCCTGTGCGACCATTACTAGCACTCACTTAAAAAGTCCTGGACACAGCCAAGTTCTCCCCAAACCCCCCATCAGTTAGGAAAGACAATTGTATTACCCTCATTCTGTGTCTGAATAAGTAGCACATGTGTCCACTATACTATGATGACCTGCCTCCAGCCCCATTATATTAACCCTTTACCGATATACGACGTACTGATACATATGTTAGCCCTCTACCTTTAATGCTGTCTCACAACTTTTTCTGCATATGATAGCTGATTTAATCAGCCAAGATGTGCCTTTAGCAGCTGTGGGTGGAGCATCAGCGGCTGTTAAATTCCTCTGTCAATCTCTGACATCAGCATTTAACACATGCTGGCAATGAGAAAATCATTCCTCCTGCCCATCGGCACTCCCATAACATGATCGCTGGGCGCCAATGGGTTCTCATGAAAGTTTATGACTCCTGTGCCTGTCATTATGACACTCCTGTGAACGCCGGCTTTGTGGTTGGTTTTCATAGAAGGTCCTAATTCTTATTAAAGATAGTAGTGCTGATGCACTTCTATGTATACCACAAGTGATTGGATTATCGCAGCTTCAAGTCTCCTAAGAGGACTATTAATCCCTTTCTGACCTCGAACGGGATGGTACGTTCGAGGTCAGATCCCCTGCTTAGTTGCGGGCTCCGGCGGTGAGCCCGCATCAAAGCCGGGACATGTCAGCTGTTTTGAACAGCTGACATGTGCCCACAATAGTGGCGGGTGGAATCATGATCCACTCGCCGCTATTACCTAGTTAAATGCCATATACAGTGGGGCAAAAAAGTATTTAGTCAGTCAGCAATAGTGCAAGTTCCACCACTTAAAAAGATGAGAGGCATCTATAATTTACATCATCGGTAGACCTCAACTATGGGAGACAAACTGAGAAAAAAAATCCAGAAAATCACATTGTCTGTTTTTTTAACATTTTATTTGTATACTATGGTGGAAAATAAGTTTTTGGTCAGAAACAAAATTTCATCTCAATACTTTGTAATATATCCTTTGTTGGCAATGACAGAGGTCAAACGTTTTCTGTAAGTCTTCACAAGATTGCCACACACTGTTGTTGGTATGTTGGCCCATTCCTCCATGCAGATCTCCTCTAGAGCAGTGATGTTTTTGGCTTTTCGCTTGGCAACACGGACTTTCAACTCCCTCCAAAGGTTTTCTATAGGGTTGAGATCTGGAGACTGGCTAGGCCACTCCAGGACCTTGAAATGCTTCTTACGAAGCCACTCCTTCATTGCCCTGGCGGTGTGCTTTGGATCATTGTCATGTTGAAAGACCCAGCCACGTTTCATCTTCAATGCCCTTGCTGATGGAAGGAGGTTTGCACTCAAAATCTCACGAAACATGGCCCCATTCATTCTTTCATGTACCCGGATCAGTCGTCCTGGCCCCTTTGCAGAGAAACAGCCCCAAAGCATAATGTTTCCACCACCATGCTTTACAGTAGGTATGGTGTTTGATGGATGCAACTCAGTATTCTTTTTCCTCCAAACACGACAAGTTGTGTTTCTACCAAACAGTTCCAGTTTGGTTTCATCAGACCATAGGACATTCTCCCAAAACTCCTCTGGATCATCCAAATGCTCTCTAGCAAACTTCAAATGGGCCCGGACATGTACTGGCTTAAGCAGCGGGACACGTCTGGCACTGCAGGATCTGAGTCCATTGTGGCGTAGTGTGTTACTTATGGTAGGCCTTGTTACATTGGTCCCAGCTCTCTGCAGTTCATTCACTAGGTCCCCCCACGTGGTTCTGGGATTTTTGCTCACCGTTCTTGTGATCATTCTGGCAACACGGGGTGGGATTTTGCGTGGAGCCCCAGATCGAGGGAGATTATCAGTGGTCTTGTATGTCTTCCATTTTCTAATTATTGCTCCCACTGTTGATTTCTTCACTCCAAGCTGGTTGGCTATTGCAGATTCAGTCTTCCCAGCCTGGTGCAGGGCTACAATTTTGTTTCTGGTGTCCTTTGACAGCTCTTTGGTCTTCACCATAGTGGAGTTTGGAGTCAGACTGTTTGAGGGTGTGCACAGGTGTCTTTTTATACTGATAACAAGTTTAAGCAGGTGCCATTACTACAGGTAATGAGTGGAGGAAAGAGGAGACTCTTAAAGAACAAGTTACAGGTCTGTGAGAGCCAGAAATCTTGATTGTTTGTTTCTGACCAAATACTTATTTTCCACCATAATATGCAAATAAAATGTTAAAAAAACAGACAATGTGATTTTCTGGATTTTTTTTTCTCAGTTTGTCTCCCATAGTTGAGGTCTACCTATGATGTAAATTACAGACGCCTCTCATCTTTTTAAGTGGTGGAACTTGCACTATTGCTGACTGACTAAATACTTTTTTGCCCCACTGTAACTAGTGCTTCCGGCCATCGGGCAGGAAATGTGCGCATCGCTGACCCCCGTCACATGATTGGGGGTCAGCGATGCGTCGGCATAACAAGCAGAGGTCTATTGAAGACCTCTATGGTTGTTGATGCTGGATTGCTGTGAGCGCCAACCTGTGGTCGGAGCTCATAGCAAAGCAGTATTTCAGCTACATAGGAGAGATCTATGCATCGCTCCTATGTAGCTGAGCCGATCGAGTTGTGCCAATTTCTAGCCTCCCATGGAGGCTATTAAAGCATGGCAAAAGCAAAAAAAATGTTTTAAAAATAATGAAAAAAATAAAAAAATATAAAAGTTTAAATCACCCCTCTTTCGCCTCATTCAAAATAAAACAATAAGAAAAACCAAATCTACACATATTTGGTATGACCGCATTCAGAATTGCCCAATCTATCAATAAAAATGGATTGTCCAGATTGCTAAATGGCGTAGTGAAAAAAAAATTAAAAACTCTAAAATTACTTTTTTGGTAGCAGTGACAATGCATTAAAATACAATAATGGGCGATGAAAAGAACGCATCTGCACCAAAATGGTATTATTCAAAACGTCAGCTCGGCACACAAAAATAAGCCCTACCCAACCCAAGATCACGAAAAATGGAGATGCTACGGGTATCGGAAAATTGCACAATTTTTTTTCTTTTAGCAAAGTTTGGAATTGTTTTTACCACTTAGATTAAAAAAAACCTAGACATGCTTGGTGTCTATAAACTCGTAATGACCTGGAGAATTATAATGGCAGATCAGTTTTAGCTTTTAGTGAACCTAGCAAAAAAAGCTAAAACAAGTGTGGGATTGCTCTTTTTAGCAATTTCACCGCACTTCTGATGAAGAAGTTGCTTAGACTTTGAAACGCGTTAAAATAACCACCTTTCTTTTATGTGAAATATGCCTGGACATACGATTATTCAGCAGTGCAGATTGTATTCACATTAACCCATTCATTATCTACAACAGGAGTGGGGAATCTTTTTTCTGCCAAGGGACATTTGGATATTTATACCATCCTTTGGGGCCCGTACAAACTCCACACACAAAGTACATCCTGACTCTGGCACTGGTGTCGGGATGTAATCTTTCATTGCATGCCCTTCAGTGTGCAGTAGTGAACACTGCGTGTGTGCACACGAATACAGAGTCAGAACTAAGTTGCTGTCTTACATATGCAGAATTCCAAATAATGGCACCAATGGGATCACCTGACAAAACTGTGAACTTTGACATTTTCTGTTTGTCTAAATAAATACAAGAGAAATGTGAAGCTGATGCAGCTAGGAGACAGTTCTAAAGGGCACTACTAGTGACGAGAATGCAAACTACCTGGACTAGTATGGACTACAGAGGTGTCCACTTAGATACCACAATAACCAGATGTGCACAGAAGTGGAAGGTGATCACCAGGGAAGAAAAATGGAAGGACCACTGATGGAACTGGGAAGGTGAGTAAAAACAGCACAAGACAAATTTTATCAACAGCTTCATGCAACACCATCAAAATATGCATTCAGAATAAACATGTAGCAAACCAGCATGACAGAGAACAATATGAATGCATTATACTCTGCCTCCAGGATTATATCTGTGAGAGCCCTTGTTGTACCTTACAACACTCAGATTTCATCCATCAAGCATAGGTTTACATTTCTGCAACCTAGAATTCATACAACAAGCGTAGACTTAACTTTCTGGTGTTCAGTCTGGCCAAGATCATTTTTGGTGCTTTGAGCCCCAGTATGAGAAAAGCAAAATTCAAATGTTTTCTTGTTATCGTTTGTTGTTGTCACACGACATTATCACATGATCAATGGGTCCTGGCAGGATATTCAGCCTCTGCATAGACTGAACAGTGGAGGAGAGGCACAATATTTCGGCAGCGGTAACAAAGAGCAGGGCTGTATATACACTGTGGAGACATAATACTGCATTTGATGGAGTATCATATTGTGAAGGGGGGCATCAAACTGTATGTGGTGCACTGTGGGGGCCATGAAACGGGTACCACACTGTTTGGGAATGCTAACTGATTTCACTAGGAGCAATATTTCTGTGTGGATGCGTATAGGATGTTGAGGATCAGGTTAGGTTACTGACTTGGATTAAAATAAAAGTTGCCACGCCGCAGAATGTGTACCTCTTTCTTGTCTTTCATATTTGGGAAGTATGTCAAATTCGGGAGACCCATAGTTATTTTGTAGATCACAGTAAATTCTCAGACTGTAAAAAACAGATGGCTGAATTCGGCAAAAGGTCTCAAACATCCATATATCACAGTCTGAAACCACCATTTAAAGACTAACTCTGTGCCTCAAGTCCTGATTTTAACAGTCTTACTTTGATGTGAAAAAGTGATTGACCCCTAAACCTAATACTTAAAAAGGCGGATCCTACGCGGAAACTCTCCAATGTGTCTGAATTACAACAATTCGGCAAAGATGAGTGGGCCACAATTCCTCCAGGACATTGTAAAAGACTCATTGCCAGTTATCGCAAACGCTTGATTGCAGTTGTTGCTGCTAAAGGTGGCCCAACCAGTTATTAGATTTAGGGGCAATCACTTTTTCCCACGGCCATGTAGGTTTGGATTTCTTTTTCCCACAATAAAAAACCCTTCATTTAAAAACTGCATTTTGTGTTTACTTGTATTATCTTTTTCTAATTTTTAAATTTGTTTGTTGATCTGAATCAATTAAGTGTGACAAACATGCAAAATATGAAATCAGGAAGGGAAAACACTTTTCACACCACTCGCTACACTCATCAGGAGGGCGTTAAACTAGAAGAAGAGGGGACGGGAAGAAAAACATTAGACTCGAACAAAGACGACCCAGGAAAACATACTCAGAAGGGAGGTAAGAACATTTCTAAAACAATCCACAGTGAGGAGATTGGAACAAAACAAAATCCTCTAAACTGCATGCTCGCAAACGCCAGAAGCCTGACAAACAAGATGGAAGAACTAGAAGCAGAAATATCTACAGGTAACTTTGACATAGTGGGAATAACCGAGACATGGTTAGATGAAAGCTATGACTGGGCAGTTAACTTACAGGGTTACAGTCTGTTTAGAAAGGATCGTAAAAATCGGAGAGGAGGAGGGGTTTGTCTCTATGTAAAGTCTTGTCTAAAGTCCACTTTAAGGGAGGATATTAGCGAAGGGAATGAGGATGTCGAGTCCATATGGGTTGAAATTCATGGAGGGAAAAATGGTAACAAAATTCTCATTGGGGTCTGTTACAAACCCCCAAATATAACAGAAAGCATGGAAAGTCTACTTCTAAAGCAGATAGATGAAGCTGCAACCCATAATGAGGTCCTGGTTATGGGGGACTTTAACTACCCGGATATTAACTGGGAAACAGAAACCTGTGAAACCCATAAAGGCAACAGGTTTCTGCTAATAACCAAGAAAAATTATCTTTCACAATTGGTGCAGAATCCAACCAGAGGAGCAGCACTTTTAGACCTAATACTATCTAATAGACCTGACAGAATAACAAATCTGCAGGTGGTTGGGCATTTAGGAAATAGCGACCACAATATTGTGCAGTTTCACCTGTCTTTCACTAGGGGGACTTGTCAGGGAGTCACAAAAACATTGAACTTTAGGAAGGCAAAGTTTGAACAGCTTAGAGATGCCCTTAATCTGGTAGACTGGGACAATATCCTCAGAAATGAGAATACAGATAATAAATGGGAAATGTTTAAGAACATCCTAAATAGGCAGTGTAAGCGGTTTATACCTTGTGGGAATAAAAGGACTAGAAATAGGAAAAACCCAATGTGGCTAAACAAAGAAGTAAGACAGGCAATTAACAGTAAAAAGAAAGCATTTGCACTACTAAAGCAGGATGGCACCATTGAAGCTCTAAAAAACTATAGGGAGAAAAATACTTTATCTAAAAAACTAATTAAAGCTGCCAAAAAGGAAACAGAGAAGCACATTGCTAAGGAGAGTAAAACTAATCCCAAACTGTTCTTCAACTATATCAATAGTAAAAGAATAAAAACTGAAAATGTAGGCCCCTTAAAAAATAGTGAGGAAAGAATGGTTGTAGATGACGAGGAAAAAGCTAACATATTAAACACCTTCTTCTCCACGGTATTCACGGTGGAAAATGAAATGCTAGGTGAAATCCCAATAAACAATGAAAACCCTATATTAAGGGTCACCAATCTAACCCAAGAAGAGGTGCGAAACCGGCTAAATAAGATTAAAATAGATAAATCTCCGGGTCCGGATGGCATACACCCACGAATACTAAGAGAACTAAGTAATGTAATAGATAAACCATTATTTCTTATTTTTAGTGACTCTATAGCGACAGGGTCTGTTCCGCAGGACTGGCGCATAGCAAATGTGGTGCCAATATTCAAAAAGGGCTCTAAAAGTGAACCTGGAAATTATAGGCCAGTAAGTCTAACCTCTATTGTTGGTAAAATATTTGAAGGGTTTCTGAGGGATGTTATTCTGGATTATCTCAATGAGAATAACTGTTTAACTCCATATCAGCATGGGTTTATGAGAAATCGCTCCTGTCAAACCAATCTAATCAGTTTTTATGAAGAGGTAAGCTATAGACTGGACCACGGTGAGTCATTGGACGTGGTATATCTCGATTTTTCCAAAGCGTTTGATACCGTGCCGCACAAGAGGTTGGTACACAAAATGAGAATGCTTGGTCTGGGGGAAAATGTGTGTAAATGGGTTAGTAACTGGCTTAGTGATAGAAAGCAGAGGGTGGTTATAAATGGTATAGTCTCTAACTGGGTCGCTGTGACCAGTGGGGTACCGCAGGGGTCAGTATTGGGACCTGTTCTCTTCAACATATTCATTAATGATCTGGTATAAGGTTTACACAGTAAAATATCGATATTTGCAGATGATACAAAACTATGTAAAGCAGTTAATACAAGAGAAGATAGTATTCTGCTACAGATGGATCTGGATAAGTTGGAAACTTGGGCTGAAAGGTGGCAGATGAGGTTTAACAATGATAAATGTAAGGTTATACACATGGGAAGAGGGAATCAATATCACCATTACACACTGAACGGGAAACCACTGGGTAAATCTGACAGGGAGAAGGACTTGGGGATCCTAGTTAATGATAAACTTACCTGGAGCAGCCAGTGCCAGGCAGCAGCTGCCAAGGCAAACAGGATCATGGGGTGCATTAAAAGAGGTCTGGATACACATGATGAGAGCATTATACTGCCTCTGTACAAATCCCTAGTTAGACCGCACATGGAGTACTGTGTCCAGTTTTGGGCACCGGTGCTCAGGAAGGATATAATGGAACTAGAGAGAGTACAAAGGAGAGCAACAAAATTAATAAAGGGGATGGGAGAACTACAATACCCAGATAGATTAGCGAAATTAGGATTATTTAGTCTAGAAAAAAGACGACTGAGGGGCGATCTAATAACCATGTATAAGTATATAAGGGGACAATACAAATATCTCGCTGAGGATCTGTTTATACCAAGGAAGGTGACGGGCACAAGGGGGCATTCTTTGCGTCTGGAGGAGAGAAGGTTTTTCCACCAACATAGAAGAGGATTCTTTACTGTTAGGGCAGTGAGAATCTGGAATTGCTTGCCTGAGGAGGTGGTGATGGCGAACTCAGTCGAGGGGTTCAAGAGAGGCCTGGATGTCTTCCTGGAGCAGAACAATATTGTATCATACAATTATTAGGTTCTGTAGAAGGACGTAGATCTGGGTACTTATTATGATGGAATATAGGCTGAACTGGATGGACAAATGTCTTTTTTCGGCCTTACTAACTATGTTACTATGTTACTATGTTACTGATTTTGGTCAGGAGTTCAGCGGTTCGTTCAAAAAATCATGGTGGTGCCACGATATGCAGATGTCTTAATTCAGGCTTAAGCTAAGTTCATACTCATTTTCATCCCATGACCTATGAAATGTTTCCATGAAAGGAGAAAATAATGAAATCCAGCAACCGCAAAAAGAAAATCTAAAACATATTTATTAAATAATTTTAAAAAATAAGAATAATAAGAATTAAAATATATATTAGAGCTAAATCTCAACACTTTTTGAGCTTTGCAAGCTCTTTGTCTTGGTCAGGACAAAGAAGTGCTCCTGCACAGGAGCGCAATGGAGGACACTGTGTGGTTGATGTAGGACACGTCATCCATGTGAAGCAGGAAAAGAGGACAGCAATCACAAGAAGAAAGTAAACTCAGGATCAATACCAGACATGCCCATCGGATCAGGCCACGCCATCCGTGAATATATTAAAAGCTATTTTTGGGGGCCTTGCATAGTGGATTTGGGACATACCTAAAGCATTCTTGTACTGTATGCTGTAAAACAGGGCTTAAAGACGTTGGTTGTACTTTATAATAGGGAAAACCTAGTGACAGGTTTCCTTTAATAAAGATTTAGTAACCAGACAGATGCAAACAATGTAACATAATTTGAATTTTATTTTCTGCTGATTTTATCAATATTAAAATATTTTTTTTAATTTTTCTAAACAACATTGTACCAGCTCATATTCTGGCTCTTCATTTGTACAATCTGCCATGATTACTATGCTAATTTACTTGAACTAAACTTGCTTAAATATAAATCAAGCATTCAGTTTCAGAAAACAACACGAACAGCTCAAAGTATTTAAAATCCAAATAAAAAGCCATTATCGCAAATCTCCCTAGAGTCAACTCTGTTATATTTGTTGGTATTAATGCAGTTGTGCAGGGATGGGATTATTCATTTAGCGATTTTACAATATCCCACATTTATCTCTTCCATCATAATACAGCACTGATTTCTGACAAAGGACAGTTTTAGCATGTCAAATGGAATAATACAAATTAGAATTCAAACTATAGTAGTTTAGTTATCTTTAATTTATTAGAAAAGTTGGAAGCTATGTGACGAAATAGATTAATTCCTGATTACATCCTTGTAACAATGTAAACTTTATGTGGTTAAGGTTCAAGTTTTAATTATGCACAAAGTATAATCTTGTCGTCATAAGAATAGGAATAAAAATATTGTTTCCAAAAGTAAATTTTAAACATTCTAAAATTCCTAATTTTTAATGGGGCCCAACAGGTTTTTTTTCAAGTTATGGAGGTTTTATTGAGCTATTCTACATTATCATAGTTTTAATGGACTTGTTTTTAAAATAGCAAAACTATAATAGTAAGTGTATGTGCAAACAGGCTTTTTGATGCGGTTTTGGAGCAGAATCTTGCTATGCAGACATGATATCTTTTGAACTTATGTGATCCCAATGAGGTTTTCAAGCAGAAGACTCTACAGTAAACTGTAGAGATTTATTTTTGCAGTTATTGCGACGTACAGTATTTACGATTGTCTTTGCAATGTTTTTCAGATTTTTTTTCATCCAGTGTTTTCATGAAGGGTTTTTCCATGATTTTTGTGAAGTCTGTCATTTTCCATTCGTTCTTTTCACTACAATAAATTAAAAAAAATTATACATTCTGCATCAATACACTGTTATTAATAAATATATAAACTCTACTTAAAATTGTAAGGTACTATACAGTTTTTTTTATAAATGTGTGCAAATTCCATTCAACCACGTCAAGGTGTACCTAAATATGGATTGTCCCTATCAGTAATAGCCTACCCCTTCATGTGCTAGGCCACATTTAAAATGGAGAAGTGAAAGAAAGCCATACGTAACTCACAAATAAAATCTAGTTTGGGAAGGATGGGTGGATAAGATTACTGAGTTCTGGAGGGGGCCTCACCCTCCAATGTATACTGCAAAAAAAAAACCCACACACGTTTAGCATTAAATTAATGTACAGGTGCAGAAATACACTATGTTGCGTTGCCAATATAACATAACAACAATAACAGCAATAAACATACAGAATGACAGCCACATAACATACCATAAGAACAGATATACACACTGTGCATCAGCACACTGTGAATAATTAATACATGAACTTCACATATTGATATAAATGTTTAGAATGTAAGGTGCTTAGCGTTTTTTGATGAAAGAGTCCAAAAACCATCCAACCACTTCAAGGTGTACCTTTAATTTGGATGTTCCCTATTGCCAAAATCCTATCTCTCCGTGTGTCAAACCAGGTCTCATCTGAATGATGATCTTTGATAATGAACTGACTGGCGGTACTATACAATACAATCGCTAATAGGTAAACTTTTACCAATTGACAGTCGTTGGAATGACTGATTACATGAGCAGACCAAAGTAAGCGATATGCATAGACTGCTATACTTCATGGTTGTCAAAAATGGGGGGACTTCATGCCATTTTTTAATTATTAATTTATTTAAATAATTAAAAAATACGGCATGGGGACCCCTCTCTATTCTTGATAACCAGCCTTGCTGAAGCTGACAGCTGAAGGTTGCAGCCCCCAGCTGTGAATTTTGCCTGGCTGGTTATCAAAAATACAGGGAACCAAAGCAGGTTTTTTTTAATTATTTATTTACAGCACAGGAGTGGCTGATGAATACTCCCATCCACCGCTCCTGCTCTCACTGTTATTAATGGCAGCAGGTGTCAGCTTATAGGAGCTGTAGTCCCATCAACTGACACCAGTGACTGGAGGCAAACTTTATTCCTCCTATCACAGCTGAGCTCTCATGCTGACTTTTGACAGCATGGGAACCACGGCTATCTGACGGGGATGATATCACAGAAGCGCTACACCAGTGTCTCCCACACTGTCACACAGTGTGGGAAACACCAGCTTTTGTGCTGTGTATGTTCGGCTATATTCGGCGATTAAATTCAGTGATCGTGAGCCGAACCGAATATTGAAATATTTGCTCATCTCTAATTGTGAACTTTTCGAAAGTAGTATGACATCTGTTTGTGCAATATAAGATTTGCCTGTGATACACACATAATATATTTTTATCCATTTTTTATTTTACTAGCAGTGCAAAAAAATATATATTACATTTTCACTATATCAAAATCAATAGGATACAAATGGCATTTAACCACAGGGGGAAAATGTCTTAGGAAAATACACTATTTAGCTGAATTTGCAGTGGGTAACTAAAATGCATCATGAAATCAATTTCATATTCAGAACTCCCTAGAAAATAAACGAAAAAATAATGCAAAGGTTTCAAAACAAAAGTAAAACTGCAAAATAATTGTGACATGTGTAAGAGTTTGTTTAGTTAAAATAAATTTATCCAAGAAACATAGATACACGTAAATGAAGGTGACAAAACTGAGACTATGAAAACATTTAGTTACTCTTCCAAAGTTTATTTTATATTCTGAAATAATGGGATCATTAGGGTGCGTGTCCACGGTCCATAATGATGGCACTTTGGACGGAGCGGAAAACCCGCTCCGCCCAAAACATCGCCCCCTTCTGTACGCGCGGTTCATTTCACACATCCGGAATCTCTGCACCCCATACAGAGGGACCTATGATTTATCTTGCAGTGACGGTGCGTCGCCGCAAGGTAAACAGACATGCTTCATTCTAAAAAGATGCGCCGCATTTCCGTAAACGCAGGGCCGCCGGATGCGTGTTCGCACGCATAGTGAAGACGGGATTTCATAAAATCCCCTCCACTATGCTGTAACATCTGGATGCTGCAGGCTTGAACGCTGCGGCGGTATGCAGCGTTCAATCCGCAGTTAATCCGGATGTAATCCTGAATGTGGACACATACCCTTATATGGAGAGATCATTTTTAGAATGCACAGAGAAGCTTTATATTGTGTAAATATTTTACTTAAAATAAACTGATACCATTCTATTGGAATGGAATTTTTTTGTTTTTAGTTTTTTTTAGAAAACTTCATGGAGAGAGCACAACATCTGTTTCTTTTATGTCAAAGGCAGAAGCGAATTGCTGGCAGAATTGCTGTCTGTGGACCTAATTTCTTATACAGGAATGTAAGTCTTTGCTCCTTCTTCAAAATGGAAATGTAAAACGTGAGTAGTCTTGTAATATTTGATGGATCAATGCAGGATTAGGCATCCTAGCCGTATAAGGAGTATATCTTTGCATTTTTGCTGAAACTAGCTCTATGCTATTTTCACTGAAGCAAGGAGATGGGGGTGCCAAGAGGATGATGCACCAGAAAACTAACTAAGAGTTTTAAAATACCCAGACAATAGCTCCATAATGATGTTGCACCGAGTAAATCTAGATATTTATTATTGGTGCGTTCGCAGCCCGGGGTCCACTGTGCACGAGGAACCTGCTCCTAGCGAATGGTGGCACTATTTGGCGGTATAAGCTAGCTCTGTTACTTCACAGAATTGCCGTGAAAGGAAAGCACTGCGCCCTGTTAGACTCACAGGAGCACAAGCTAACTGCCGAGCTGATAGCAGTCAGTGGTCATGCAAGCACACAATCTCCTCACCGGAGGTGCTGGTATTCTAGGGGCTTATTTCAGCCGGCTCCCAGAATACATACACACATAACCACACTGGCGCAAAGCAAATTACTTAGATTGATACTAGCGCATGGCCGTGCGGTCATACCACCCTTTTATAGCTGCAGCGACTATAGGACCTTCCAAGAAGGACCAATGGGTGGCTGCCACAGAACTTGAGCAACTTCACGACCTTCCTAGAGGACCAATGAGAATTGCTGCAGTACCTGAGCATGTGACCCTTGATCTCCAATGAGAGATCTTACCCTGAGCATGCTCAGAAGGGGAAAAGTAGGACATAGTCCGACAGACGTCTGCTCGCCGCTGACCAGTACTGGCTACAATGGCAGAAGCTGGAAAGGCAGCAGTAACCCTTTGCATAGTGTCAGACTGAGCAAGATGCTGGGACTGACGCCTCCGCTGAGCAGGCTCCACTGTGGCAGGAGAAGAATGAGAGACTGCAGCGGAGATGGCTCAAGATTCCCTCTTTGCAGAGGCGGGAACTCGACCCCTAACATTACCCCCTCTAGAGCCCCCCCCTGGACCCCGCTATGCTCAAAGGCAGCAATGAGCTGTGGAGCCTGAATATTCTCAGCAGGCTCCCAGGACCTGTCCTAAGGACCATAACCCTTCCACTCCACCAAATAAATTTTTTGCCACGTAGCACCTTGCACCTTGGAATTGAGATGGGACGCCATGTTGCATTTGGAGAGCCACTAATGTGCCTAAACATTGAAACCCCCCACAAGTGACACCATTTTGGAAAGTATACCCCCTAAGGAACTTATCTAGATGTGTGGTGAGCACTTTGACCCACCAAGTGCTTCACAGAAGTTTATAATATAGAACCGTAAAAATAAAATATTTTTTCACAAAAATGATTTTTTCGCCCACAATTTTTTATTTTCCCAAGGGTACCAGAAGAAATTGTACCCCAAAAGTTGTTGTGCAATTTGTCCTGGGTACGTTGATACCCCATTTGGGGGGTAAACTACTATTTGGGTGCATGGCAGAGCTCGGAAGGGAAGGAGCGCTGTTTGACTTTTCAATGCAAAATTGGCTGGAATTAAGATGGGACGCCATGTTGCATTTGGAGAGCCCCTGATGTGCCTAAACATTGAAACCACCCTCAAGTGACACCATTTTGGAAAGTAGACCCCCTAAGGATCTTATCTAGATGTGTTGTGAGAGCTTTGAACCCTCAAGTGTTTCACTACAGTTTATGACGCAGAGCCTAAATGATGGAAATCCCCACTTCTAACTGAAACACACCCCTATTCCCAACCACTCCAATAACCCCAACCCTATCCACACCACTAACTCCAACACACCCCTAGCCCTAATCTCAACAATAACTCTAACCACACCCCTAACCCTGACACACCCCTAACCCTAATCCCAACCGTAAATGCAATACAAACCCTAACCCGAACGCTAACCCTAGCCCTAACCCTAGTCCTAACCCTAGCCCTTACCCTAGCCCTAACACTAACCCTAACCCTAACCCTAGCCCTAACCCTAGCCCTAACCCTAACCCTAACCCTAACCCTAGCCCTAACCCTAAACCTGATGAGAAAATGGAAATAAATACATTTAAAAAAATATATATATTTTCCCTAACTAAGGGGGTGATGAAGGGGGGTTTGATTTACTTTTCTAGCAGGTTTTTTAGCGGATTTGTTTGATTGGCAGCTGTCACACACTAAAAGATGCTTTTCATTGCAAAAAATATTTTTTGCGTTACCACATTTTGAGAGCTATAATTTTTCCATATTTTGGTCCACAGAGTCATGTGAGGTCTTGTTTTTTGCAGGACGAGTTGATGTTTTTATTCCAATTTTTGTAAGGCAGTATGACCAAAAACCAGCTATTCATGAATTTCTTTTTGGGGGGGGCGTTTATACCATTCCGTGTTTGGTAAAATGGATAGAGCAGTTTTATTCTTCAGGTTAGTACGATAACAGTGATAGCTCATTTAGATTTTTTTTATGTTTTGGTGCTTTTATACGATAAAAACTATTTTATTGAAAAAAGAATTATTTTTGCATTGCTTTATTCTGAGGACTATAACTTTTTTATTTTTTCACTGATGATGCTGGATCGTGGCTCGTTTTTTGTGGGACAAGATGACATTTTCAGCGGTACCATGGTTATTTATATCTGTGTTTCTTATTATGTGCTATTCCACTTTTTGTTCGGCGGTATGATAATAAAGGGTTGTTTTTTGCCTCGTTTTATTTTTGCTTTACGGTGTTCACTAAAGGGGTTAACTAGTGGGACAGTGTTATAGGTCGGGTCATTACGGACGCAGCGATACTAAATATGTGTACTTTTATTGTTTTTTTTATTTAGATAAAGGAATGTATTTATTGGAACAATATTTTTTTTATTATTTATTTAGGATTTTTTTTTTCTACGCATGTAAATATTTTTTTTTAAACTTTTTTAGTTTGTCCCAGGGGGGGCATCACCTTATATTGACAGATTGTTGATCTGACACTTTGCTGTGCACTGTGTCAGATCAGCGATCACACAGGCACAGCAGGGAGGCTTCCCGGCGCCTGCTCTGAGCAGGCGCTGGTAAGCCATCTACCTGCAGGACCTGGATGCAGCACCGTGGCCATTTTGGATCCGGGCCTGCAGGGAGGAGGAGGTAAGAGACCCTCGGAGCAACGCGATCACATCACGTTGCTCCGAGGGTCTCAGGGAAGCACGCAGGGAGCCGCCTCCCTGCGCGATGCTTCCCTATACCGCCGGAGCACTGCGATCATGTTTGATCACAGTGTGCCGGGGGTTAATGTGCCGGGGTGGTCCGTGACCACTCCTGGCACATAGTGCCGGATGTCAGCTGCGATAGTCCCCCCGTGACGGAGGCTGATCGCACTGGACGTACTATCCCATCACTGGGAATTAAGTCCCAGGTCACTTAGTCCAATGGGATTAAGGGGTTAAAATACATAAATACACAGGCTTAATTGCTAATGAAAAATGTTGGCTTTTTATTATTTTCTAATGAAACACAAATGCACATTAAATCACCCTAGGTGCCCTATTATTTCAGGCATAGGTTTCTTAACTAGCAGTTTTTCACATTTTCTTGACCTACACCTTCAGAAATGGATACACACTTTGTCATCTTATTTAAAGAATTCCACTCAACTTATTAACATACTGCAAAGTGTTATGGGTGATTATGATTATTAGGCTGACTTTAGTTTCCTCAAAACTGATATTATATCTCTTTATTCTAACATTCCATAAATACTTTACCTGCAAGCTTTCAATCATTTCTTGTCAAGTGCCCCACATATGACATCAGAGCAGTTAAAATTTCTCCTTGAAGGAATTTCCTTTGTCCTTCACATTAATATTTTTTAACGTAACTCCAGGTTGTTTAAGAATGTCAAGAACGAACCTAAGGGTTTTGCGATAGTGAGTAGATTTGTGACTTGGCATGATAATCTCTACATGGGGCATTTTGAAAAATTACATATTTCTGACAACAAATTTTTAATTCCTATCATTTTGCTTTATTATCGCCACACTGATGATCTGTTTTACTTACATAAGTGCAGTTAGTCAGAGGCCAATCAATTAATCGAGGGCCTTAACAAGTCTAATTTTGGACTTTCTTTTATACACCATTTCTATCATAGTGTGATTGAATTATTGGGCCAGCTTATTTTTCATAGCAACGAACATTAGCAAACCTGAATATTTTTCTAAGTATATGCTAGTTCATGCTTGAAGTCTGGTAGTAGTTACCATCCAGCATGGCTCAACTCAGAATCATGCTTTGTTCCTTTACAATGTTGTCTTTTAAAAAAAAAAGATCCTAAGCCTGGGTACCACCTGATTTTGGATTGTATGTGAACCGTTTTTTTTTCTTCCGTTGAATATCCATACATTTTGTTAAGTGACCCAAACCTGCAAGATCAGCTTCCCAACAAAGTAAGAATTACATTTAGGAACTTCCTATGTTATGAATAAATGCTGAGCAATATATTGTATATTTGCTGATATTAAGTCTATTTTGTTCTCCTCTCCCCAAGTACCAATCTACTTCATTTCTCTGTTGTCACGCTCATTTGTACAATTTGCTCGGTATTTCATTGCTTTTTATCTCTATTGCTATGGCAAAGCTGTGAGCTGTGATGTCCTTTCACTATGCAGATTGATCACAAAATGGCTGCTGCATTCCTTGCTTCTGCTTTTAAAATAACATCTATGATAGAGTCTTCTGATTTGATGTGCTATACTGTCTGATTTTTTTAATGCTGCAAATATTATGGGGAAGTCCTCCTGGCCGTGTCTGAGGTCATGTGAGTCTTCTCTGGCTGGTGCAATCTTCTACATTGAGTTAGCCGGTGGCAGCTCTGTTCACCACTAGACAGAGGAATACACACATCATAATACTGTTGAGTAAATTGAGCATGTCAGTTTTCAAAAATTCACACAGCAAGAAAATGGCAGCAGTATTTACCTGCCCAGGTCTCAGAACTAATGCAGGAAGCAGCAAACCCATGTAATAAAGATGGCGTCAGCACAGGTGCAAAATAACGATGAGACAACCACTGACAGCCTACCAGTTCATGAAGGGGGTGATTGCTTAGTATTAAAATTGCACAGAAGAAAAGACTTGTATAGTGCACTGGTCAGATATAGGTAGTTCACTTTGTCTGGCTTACAGTCTATTAGTGATTGACATACTATTAGATTAGGCTGGCTGCCCAGCACTATAAAAGTGCATCCCATTAGAAAAGACAGTCCATTTTACAAACCAACATAAATGGGCCTGGCTGTTCCCTGGATATAAATAAAATGCAAAAAATGCTGTATAAACAAGTTATATGAAGTATTGGTCGATATTTTGGCCAAGATATGAAGGCTCGCAATCCGTGTCAAGGGTCCTCACATTTGCGAATACCTACACTAAAATGAAAACAAAGCCACGATAAGAAGAATTAGAATTCCCATGTCAGTTTTCACAAATCCAAGCACAAAGTTACTGAAAATTAATATCCCAGTCAAATCAAATGACCTGTCTGCATAAATAGAGTGATAAATTAGTTTGGATCTGCTGACATCATTTATTTAGACTTCTATTCAGCTTTTGACACTGTTCTTCAAAGCAAGTTAATCTATAAATTACCAGGATTAGTATGTAATTTGAAAGCATTTTCATGGATACTCCATAAAGTTAAAGATAGGTGTCAGACTGTGGCAGTTAATGGAGTACATTCAGAGAATCAGCAGGTAACTATTGAAATGCCTCAGGGTTCTATGCAGGGAATGCGTTTTATTAAATGTTTTATGAGTGATATTATGGAGGGCTTGGAAGTAAAGAAATTACATTAATAAACTAGACATTTTAAAAATGACTGCTAATGTAGTAAAGAATCTTTCGAGTCAAACTAATCAAGATAGAGTCAAGACCTTGTGTGGTTATAAGTGGACATTGGGGGAAATAATATGGTTAATGTATGCAAAAGCATTGAAAACATTTAGTGCAGAAATCCTGCTAGTAACTAAAAATTATATTTTATACCTCAAGTTTAAATACAATATCTGCATTTGTCTACCAGATGTAGTCCAAGTCTCTAGTACATAGGTTACATCTAGTATTGCAGTTAAGGGTGATTTAACCCCTTAGTGACAGAGCCAATTTGGTACTTAATGACCAGGCCAATTTTTGCAATTCCGACCACTGTCACTTTATGAGGTTATAACTCTGGAACGCTTCAACGGATCCCGCTGATTCTGAGATTGTTTTTTTGTGACATATTGTACTTCATGGTAGTGGTAACATTTCTTCGATATTACTTGCGATTATTTATGAAAAAAATGGAAATATGGCGAAAATTTTTAAAATTTTGCAATTTTCAAACTTTGTATTTTTATGCCTTTAAATCAGAGAGATATGTCACGAAAAATAGTTAATAAATAACATTTCCCACATGTCTACTTTACATCAGCACAATTTTGGAAACAAAATTTTTTTTGTTAGGGAGTTATAAGGGTTAAAAGTTGACCAGCAATTTCTCATTTTTACAACACCATTTTTTTTAGGGACCACATCACATTTGAAGTCATTTTGAGGGGTCTATATGATAGAAAATAATGAAGTGTGACACCATTCTAAAAACTACACCCCTCAAGGTTCTCAAAACCACATTCAAGAAGTTTATTAACCCTTTACGTGCTTCACAGGAACTGAAACAATGTGGAAGGAAAAAATGAACATTTAACTTTAAAATTTTGTTATGCAATTTCTCTTGAATATGCCAATACCCCATATGTGCGGGTAAACCACTTTTTGGGCGCACTGCAGAACTTAGAAGTGAAGGAGCGCCGTTTGACTTTTTCAATGCAGAATTGGCTGGAATTGAGATCGGACGCCATGTCACGTTTAGAGAGCCCGTGATGTGCCTAAACAGTGTAAACTCCCCACAAGTGACACCATTTTGGAAACTAGACCCCTTAAGGAACTTATCTAGATGTGTGGTGAGCACTTTGAACCCCCAAGTGCTTCACAGAAGTTTATAACGTAGAGCCGTGAAAATAAAAAATCGCTTTTGTTTACACAAAAATGATCTTTTCGCCCACAAATTCTTATTTTCACAAGGTTAACAGGAGAAATTAGACCACAAAAGTTGTTGTGCGATTTCTCCTGAATATGTCGATAGCCCATATGTGAGGGTAAACCACTGTTTGGGCACACCGCAGAGCTTGGAAGTGAAGGAGCGCCGTTTTACTTTTTCAATGTAGAATTGGCTGGAATTGAGATTGGATGCCATGTCGCGTTTGGAGAGCCCCTGATGTGCCTAAACAGTGGAAACACCCCACAAGTGACCTCATTTTGGAAACTAGACCCCTTAAGGAACTTATCTAGATGTGTGGCGAGCACTTTGAACCCCCATGTGCTTCACAGAAGTTTATAACGTAGAGCCGTGAAAAAAAAATTGCATTTTTTATACAAAAATGATTTTTTTGCCCACAAATTTTTATTTTCACAAGGGTAACAGGAGAAATTAGACACTAAAGTTGTTGTGCAATTTCTCCTGAGTACGTCAATACCCAATATGTGGGGGTAAACCACTGTTTGGGCGCACCGCAGAGCTTGGAAGAGAAAGAGTGCCTTTTTACTTTTTCAATGTAGAATTGGCTGGAATTGAGATCGGACTCCATGTCGCGTTTGGAGAGCCCCTGATGTGCCTAAACAGTAGAAATCCCCCACAAGTGAACCCATTTTGGAAACTAGACCCCCCCCCATGGAACTTATCTAGATGTGTGGTGAGAACCTTGAATGCCCAAGTGCTTCACAGAAGTTTAGAATGCAGAGCCGTGGAAATAAAAAATATTTTTTTTTTCCACAAAAAAGATTTTTTAGCCCCCAAGTTTTTATTTTCACAAGGGTAACAGGAGAAATTGGACTGCAATAGTTGTTGTGCAATTTATCCCGAGTACGCTGATGCACCATATGTGGGGGTAAACCACTGTTTGGGCGCACGGCAGAGATCGGAAGGGAAGGAGCACCTTTTTGGAATGCAGACTTTGATAGAATGGTCTGTGGGCATTATGTTGCGATTGCAGAGCCACTGATGTACCTAAACTGTAGTAACCCCCCACAAGTGACCCCATTTTGGAAACTAGACCCTCCAAGGAACTTATCTAGATGTGTGGTGAGAACTTTGAATGCCCAAGTGCTGCACAGAAGTTTAGAATGCAGAGTTGTGAAAATAAAAATTTTTTTTTTTTCACAAAAAAGATATTGTAGCCCCCAAGTTTTTATTTTCACAAGGGTAACAAGAGAAATTGGACCCCAGAAGTTGTTGTCCAATTTATCCCGAGTACGCTGATGCCCCATATGTGGGGGTAACCCACTGTTTGGGCGCACGGCAGAGCTCAGAAGGGAGGGAGCACCATTTTACTTTTTGAGCGCAAAATTGGCTGTCGTGTTTGGAGACCCCCTGATGTACCTAAACAGTGGAAACCCCCCAATTCTAGCTCCAACCCTAACCCCAACACACCCCTAACCCTAATCCCAACCTGATCCATAATCCTAATCACTAACCCTAACCATAATCACAACCCTTACCCCAAAACAACCCTAATGTCAACCCTAACATTAACCCTAATCAAAACCCTAAATCCAACACACCCCTAATCCTAATCTCAACCCTAACCTCAAACCTAACCCTAATCCCAATACATCCCTAATCACAACCCTAACCTTAACCCTAATCCCAAACCTAACCCTAATCCCAAGCGTAACCCTAATGCCAACCCTAACCCTAATACCAACCCTAATCCAAACCCTAACCCTAATCCCAGCTCTAACCCTAACTTTAGCCCCAACCCTAGCCCTAACTTTAGCCCCAACCCTAGCCCTAAGGCTACTTTCACACTTGCGTCGTTTGGCATTCGTCGCAATCCGTCGTTTTGGACAAGAAACGGATCCTGCAAATGTGCCCGCAGGATGCGTTTTTTGCCCATAGACTTGTATTGCCGACGGATCGTGACGGATGGCCACACGTCGCGTCCGTCGTGCACTGGATCAGTTGTGTTTTGGCGGACCGTCGGCACAAAAAAAGTTCAATGAAACGTTTTTTTGTACGTCGCATCCGCCATTTCTGACCGCGCATGCGTGGCCGTAACTCCGCCCCCTCCTCCCCAGGACATAGATTGGGCAGCGGATGCGTTGAAAAACTACAGCTGCTGCCCACGTTGTGCACAATTTTCACAACGTGCGTCGGTATGTCGGGCCGACACATTGCGACGGCCCCGTACCGACGTAAGTGTGAAAGAAGCCTAACCCTAAATTTAGTCCCAACCCTATCCCTAAATTTAGCCCCAACCCTAGCCCTAACCCTAGCCCTAACCCTAGCCCTAACCCTACCCCTACCCCTAACCCTACCCCTACCCCTAACCCTACCCCTACCCCTAACCCTAACCCAACCCCTACCCCTACCCCTAACCCTACCCCTACCCCTAACCCTACCCCTAACCCTAACCCTACCCCTAACCCTACCCCTAACCCTAACCCTAGCCCTAACCCTACCCCTAACCCTAACCCTACCCCTAACCCTAATTTTAGCCCCAACTGCTGTTCTCCTGCCGGCCGGCAGATGGAGACAGATGGCGGGCGCACTGCGCATGCGCCCGCCATTTTCTTCTGCCGGCGGCCAGGAGGAGCAACAAGAGGATCCAGGGACACAGGTGAGTATTGTAGGGTCCCCGAATCCCCCTATTTCTCTGTCCTCTGATGTGCGATCACATCAGAGGACAGAGAATTACACTTTACTTTTTTTTTTTTTTGCGGTCGCCGGTAACCAGTTAATTACCGGCGATCGCAAAACAGGGGTCTGTAAAACCAACCCCGATCATGCTCTTTGGGGTCTCGGCTACCCCCGGCAGCCGAGACCCCAAAGATTCTCGCGGGGCTGGCCGGCGGGCGCACTGCGCATGCGCCCGCCATTTTGAAGATGGCGGCGCCCACTGGGAGACACGAGGAGCATCGGGGGAGATAGGTGAGTATCGGGGGGCTATCTGGGACCCCCTTTCTCTGTCCTCCAATGTGCGATCACATCGGAGGACAGAGAAATTAAAAAGAGATCGCGTTTTGTTTTTTTTTGCGATCGCCGGTAAACGGTTAATTACCAGCGATCGCAAATGCGGGGTGGGTTAAAAACCCCCCGAATCATGTTCTCTGGGGTCTCGGCTACCCCCGGCAGCCGAGACCCCGGAGAAAATCCGACTCTGGGGGGCGCTATTTACTTTTTCCACAGCGCCGTTAATTAACGGCGCTGTGGTTTAAGTACCCTCAGCGGCCGCCGTTAAAAGGCGTATCGGCGGTCGCTAAGGGGTTAAGTAAATAGGTTTGATCTGCAATGGAAAACACTATTTTTAAACAGGTTTTCCACTATCATGATGTTCATGATCTTTTTAGAATATGTCATCAATATAAGATCCGTGTTTTTCTGATGCCAAAAATTGCCAACAATTAACTGTTACTAGCTCCTGTAGTTGCAGGTTGTACAATGTATAAAGAGCAGAAGAAAAAGTGCTCTCACACTGTTTTGTGGTCATGCCAAGGCATGGAAGATCCATTCATTTCTATCTTATGTTCCCCATCTCACAATAATGATTATAATGGGGGTATGGCCACTGAGAAATAAATGAAAATGTCTAATAACAAATAGGTTGATTTAGAACAGTCCTGGGCAAAGTGCGGCTCACGGGCCACATCCGGCCTTCTGGCTGTCTAAGTTTGGCCCACGGACAGAGACAACCGTGGGGCTGGAAAACCAGAGGTCTCCGGGCCGCACCATGTCCACCTGCTCACAGTCTCCATCTGTACTGACTTCTTTGACTTCTTCATTGTGTCAGCTGCGTACTGTGGAGAGTCAGCGCACCAGAGTCAGGGAAAGAAGCAGAGCCCTGGGGAATGGGACTGAGGTGAGAATGTGGTGTTTTTTTTCATGTGTATGGGATGTTTGGATGGGCATGGGGGGAGGTTATGGGTGCGACACACTGCACATGGGGCTACAAGCTGCACATGGGGCGACGCACTGCGCATGGGGGCAATGCGCTGCACATGGGGGCGATGTGCTACGCATGGGTGTGACATGCTGCACATGGGAGTGGCGTGTCGCATATAAGGGGCTGTTGAGGGGCTCATATGATATATAAGGGGATGTCAGCATACTTAATTATGCTCAATATTAAGTGATACTATTAATATAATTATCAATTATCAATTATCAATTTGCCCCGTATTCACATGTAAAGCACCATGGAATAAATGGCGCTATAAAAATGTATAATAATAAAAAATAATAATAATATAATAATTCTAATATATTGATATTAATATTGAGTAGAATTAATTTTGGCCTATTGGTTCGATGATGGTCTCACATGTGGCCCCTCAGGAAAATTAATTGCCCACCCCTGGTTTACAATCTAGTATTTTACCTTAAGAAGGTAAAAATGCTACCCCGTTGGCCACTTAACCATATCTTACAACCATGCTTCATTTCTTAAAAAGAACATATCATCGTGGATTTTATACTCCAAACTAATTGCATGTATGTAAAGTTGCTTATGTTGATTAAATCTTTACCTTTCATGTAAAAATCTGTTTTGATGTTTTAAAGAAATTTACCAACACTCCATTCACTTGATAGACGTGCACTTTTCCAACATTACAATGATACAAAACTTGCATCTACTCTATTTCTAAAGAAGAATAGAGTGAAAGTAAATCAGAGATCAAGTGTCTCCTAATGTGAACCCAACTAAACACTTATGGGGAATATTGAAGAGTCAAGTTGAGCATCACTCTCCATCCAGCATTAAGAATGGAAAAAATAGGTGTTGCAATATGTTGCCAACTTGTTCATTTTATGTCTAAAAGACTTGGGGCTGTCCTTAAAAATCATGGAGGTCATACAAATTATTAGTGTTTTTGATGTGGTATGTATTCATTTTTGCATCAACCTCATTAAGTAAAACTGAAGATTTGTTAATGAAAGTTACTGTATATTATTAACCTAATGTTCATGATATGGGTTGAGAAAATTTCCTCAGAAATTATTCTCGGATTCAGTAAGATATTGAAATCACACTTTTTAAATGAGGAGTAGATGTACATTCAGGATTTCTCTATCAAGCAGGAAGTAGCTTCATGGAGTGGCAGTCTCCTGAAGGAGAGTCAGTCCGTTGGATGCTGAGCAGAGTTGAGTGTGCTACTGGTGAGTGGCCAGCCAAAATGTGAGCTGTAGCTGAGAGAAAGACATGCCGGTGTCTCTCTGTGATTGGAGACTGTGCTAAGCATCTAATTGCAAGAGCTGCAGAGAACCATGTCGAAGTTGTAGCCTGTTCAGTGAGCACTATACCAGGAGTTGCACACTTATGCTTGGCCTGGAAGCTGATGCAGGTTGGTCTGAAGGGGATACCACAACTGGTGGGATTGTGCCTCTTCTGTTTATGAAGTATGCTCCAGGAGAAAAGACTGCAATTTGTTTGGGTTTGGAGACATATGTGATCATGATTAAATGCCCAGCAGGGAACCGCAAGTATCAGTGGTTGCTATGTAAAATAGCAGTTTTGTTTAATTGCGTTTGGGATAGCTCAGCTGTGTATGAGCAGCCAGGGTCTGTTCTGTTTAACCCCTTCACCCCAAATCCTGTTTTCACCTTCCAGACCAGGCCAATTTTTTAAAATCTGACCAGTGTCAATTTATGAGCTAATAACACTGGTGTGCTTCAATGAATCCTTGTGATTCGGAGAATATTTTCTCTTGACATATTGTGTTTAATGATATTGGTAAAATGTGTTTGAAATTACTTTTGCTTATTTGTAAAAATATCAGAAGTATGGCAAAAATTTGGAAAATGTTGCAATTTTCAATTTGCTTTAATTTTTATGCCCTTAAATCAGAGAGGTATGTCAGGCAAAATAGTTAATAAATAGCATTTCCTACATGTCTTCTTTATATAAGCACAATTTTTGAAACATATCTTTTTTATTAGGAAGTTCTAAGGCTTGGAAGCTGACCCACGATTTCTCATTTTTACAACAAAATTAACAAAATCAGTTTTTTATGGACCACATTATAATTAAACTGACTTTACACCATTCTAAGCTGCACCCCCAAGGTCCTCATAACCCCATTCAAAAAGTGTATTCACCCTTCAGGTGCTTCACAGGAATTATTGGAATATGGAAGGATCCAGGGGTTAATTTGCAAGTTCCTGGGACATTCTGGGAAGAGTGAAGATTTGATGCGAGTCTGAAGATGTTTGGGTGTAGCTGGAATGAGCTGCTAAAAGGAAATCATCAAACGGTAATTTCACAGAAATTTGTTTTGTTCAATATGGCAAAGGAAATTACCCACATGGTGTGCTGCAATGTGTGCTATATGTTTACAGACTTACAAGAGGAAAAGACAAACTTTACGTGTCAGAAATGCAAGCTTGTGACTCGGCTAGAGAAAAAGGAGCAAAGTTTTCAGGAGAGAATAGCTACATTGATGTTCATCAAATAAGATAAGGATTTCCTTGACAGAGCAGAAGAATCACTTCAGAATAGTGCAAGTGAAAAACTTTTCAGTGTTCCTGCAGAAGCTAATGACATAGTAGAAATAACTATTCAGAATGTACCAAGAGAAGCACCTTTCAATGTACCTGCAGAAGATGAGAAGTTGAAGCATGTGACCCAAAAAACAGGAAGATGAGGAGGCAGTCAACACACATACCGCTGGAGAACTGCTATTAGGCTCTTACGCGGGACAATTATGAAGATGTACAGTACAGACCAAAAGTTTGGACACACCTTCTCATTTAAAGCTTTTTCTGTATTTTCATGACTATGAAAATTGTACATTCACAGTGAAGGCATCAAAACTATGAATTAACACATTTGGAATCATATACTTAACAAAAAAGGGTGAAACAACTGAAATTATGTCTTATATTCTAGGGTCTTCAAAGTAGCCACCTTTTGCTTTGATGACTGCTTTGCATACACTTGGTATTCTCTTGATGAGCTTCAAGAGGTAATCACCAAGCATGGCCTTCCAACAATCTTGTAGGTGTTCCCAGAGATGCTTAGCACTTGTTGGCCCTTTTGCCCTCACTCTGCGGTCCATCTCACCCCAAACCATCTTGATTAGGTTCAGGTCTAGTGACTGTGCAGGCTAGGTCATCTGGCATAGCACCCCATCACTCTCCTTCTTGGTCAAATAGCCCTTACACAGCCTGGAGGTGTGTTTGGGGTCATTGTCCTGTTGAAAAATAAATGATGGTCCAACTAAATGCAAACCCGATGGAATTGCATGCCACTGCAAGATGCTGTGGTAGCCATGCTGGTTCAGTATGCCTTCAATTTTGAATAAATCCCCAACAGTGTCACCAGCAAAGCATCCCCACACCATCACACTGTTGTGAATTTTGTTGTCGGGCTCCCTCCTGTGGTCATGAATGGTACTTCGGCTGGTTCTGCCCATGGACTTTCTCTGGTGGCTGTGGGTGTTTCTGAGTTTCCTTCCACAGGTGACGAGGTTAATTCGTTAGCTGGCTCCTCTATTTAACTCCACTTAGATCTTTGCTCCATGCCACCTGTCAATGTTCCAGTATTGGTCTAGTTCACTCCTGGATCGTTCTTGAGACCCGTCTTCCCAGCAAAAGCTTAGTGACTGCTTGGTTTTCTCTGGTTTGCTATTTTTCTGTCCAGCTTGCTATTTGGATTGTTGTCTTGCTTGCTGGAAGCTTTGGGACGCAGAGGGCGCAAAAAGACCCTCTGCACCGACTCATGGTGCGGAGGCGCTCCCTCTGCGTCCCAGAGCTTCCAGCAAGCAAGACAACAATCCAAATAGCAAGCTGGACAGAAAAATAGCAAACCAGTGAAAAACAAGCAGTCACTTAGCTTGTGCTGGGAAGACAGGTCACAAGAACGATCCAGGAGTGAACTAGACCAATACTGGAACATTGACAGGTGGCATGGAGCAAAGATCTAAGTGGAGTTAAATAGAGGAGCCAGCTAACGAATTAACCTCGTCACCTGTGGAAGGAAACTCAGACACACCCACAGCCACCAGAGAAAGTCCATGGACAGAACCAGCCGAAGTACCATTCATGACCACAGGAGGGAGCCCAACAACAGAATTCACAACAGTACCCCCCCTTGAGGAGGGGTCACCGAACCCTCACCAGAGCCCCCAGGCCGACCAGGGCGAGCCAAATGAAAGGCACGAACCAGATCGGCAGCATGAACATCAGAGGCAAAAAAACAGGAATTATCTTCCTGACCATAACCCTTCCACTTGACCAGGTACTGGAGTTTCCGTCTCGAAATACGAGAATCCAAAATCTTCTCCACAACATACTCCAACTCCCCCTCAACCAACACCGGGACAGGAGGATCAACGGATGGAACCACAGGCGCCACGTATCTCCGCAACAACGACATATGGAACACATTATGGATGGCAAGAGAAACAGGAAGGGCCAAACAAAATGACACAGGATTGATAACCTCAGAAATCTTATACGGACCAATGAAACGAGGCTTAAACTTAGGAGAGGAAACCTTCATAGGAACATTACGAGACGACAACCAAACCAAATCCCCAACACGAAGTCGGGGACCCACACAACGCCGGCGGTTAGCGAAACGTTGAGCCTTCTCCTGGGACAATGTCAAATTGTCTACCACATGAGTCCAAATCTGCTGCAACCTATCCACCACAGTATCTACACCAGGACAGTCCGAAGACTCAACCTGCCCTGAAGAGAAACGCGGATGGAAACAAGAATTGCAGAAAAACGGCGAAACCAAACTAGCCGAGCTGGCCCGATTATTAAGGGCGAACTCAGCCAACGGCAAAAAGAACACCCAGTCATCCTGATCAGCAGAAACAAAGCATCTCAGATATGTTTCCAAAGTCTGATTAGTTCGTTCGGTTTGGCCATTTGTCTGAGGATGGAAAGCCGAGGAAAAAGACAAATCAATGCCCATCCTAGCACAAAAAGATCGCCAAAACCTCGAAACAAACTGGGAACCTCTGTCAGAAACAATGTTCTCCGGGATACCATGTAAATGAACCACATGCTGGAAAAATAATGGCACCAAATCAGAGGAGGAAGGCAATTTAGACAAAGGTACCAAATGGACCATCTTAGAAAAGCGATCACAAACCACCCAAATGACCGACATCTTTTGAGAGACGGGGAGATCCGAAATAAAATCCATAGAAATATGCGTCCAGGGCCTCTTCGGGACCGGCAAGGCCAAAAGCAACCCACTGGCACGAGAACAGCAGGGCTTAGCCCGAGCACAAGTCCCACAGGACTGCACAAAAGAACGCACATCCCGTGACAAAGACGGCCACCAAAAGGATCTAGTCACCAAATCTCTGGTACCAAAGATTCCAGGATGCCCAGCCAACACTGAACAATGAATATCAGAGATAACTCTACTAGTCCATCTATCAGGGACAAACAGTTTCTCTGCTGGGCAATGGTCAGGTCTATCAGCCTGAAATTTTTGCAGCACCCGCCGCAAATCAGGGGAGATGGCAGACAAAATTACCCCCTCTTTGAGAATACCCGCCGGCTCAGGAACACCCGGAGAGTCAGGCACAAAACTCCTTGACAGGGCATCAGCCTTCACATTCTTAGAGCCCGGAAGTTACGAAACCACAAAATCAAAACGGTAGAAAAATAACGACCATCGAGCCTGTCTCGGATTCAACCATTTGGCAGACTCAAGATAAGTCAAATTCTTGTGATCTGTCAAGACCACCACGCGATGCTTGGCTCCTTCAAGCCAATGACGCCACTCCTCGAATGCCCACTTCATGGCCAACAACTCTCGATTACCAACATCATAATTGCGCTCAGCAGGCGAAAACTTTCTAGAAAAGAAAGCACATGGCTTCATCACCGAGCCATCAGAACTTCTTTGTGACAAAACAGCCCCAGCTCCAATCTCAGAAGCATCAACCTCAACCTGAAACGGGAGCGAAACATCTGGCTGGCACAACACAGAGGCAGAAGAAAAACGACGCTTCAACTCCTGAAAAGCCTCTACAGCTGCAGAAGACCAATTGACCACATCAGCACCCTTCTTGGTCAAATCAGTCAACGGTTTAGCAACACTAGAAAAATTAGCAATGAAGCACCGATAAAAATTAGCAAAGCCCAGGAACTTTTGCAGGCTCTTCACAGATGTCGGCTGAGTCCAATCGTAAATGGCCTGGACTTTAACAGGGTCCATCTCGATAGTAGAAGGGGAAAAAATGAACCCCAAAAATGAAACCTTCTGAACTCCAATGAGACACTTTGACCCCTTCACAAACAAGGAATTCGCACGAAGGATCTGGAACACCATTCTGACCTGCTTCACATGAGACTCCCAATCATCCGAAAAGACCAAAATATCATCCAAATACACAATCAGGAATTTATCTAGGTACTCTCGGAATATGTCATGCATATAGGACTGAAATACTGATGGAGCATTGGAAAGCCCGAATGGCATAATCAAGTACTCAAAATGGCCCTCGGGCATATTAAATGCTGTTTTCCATTCATCGCCTTGTTTAATACGCACAAGATTATACGCCCCTCGAAGATCTATCTTGGTGAACCAACTAGCCCCTTTAATACAAGCAAACAAATCAGACAGCAACGGCAAAGGATACTGAAATTTGACTGTAATTTTATTGAGAAGGCAGTAATCAATACAAGGTCTCAAAGAACCATCCTTCTTGGCCACAAAAAAGAACCCTGCTCCTAACGGTGATGACGACGGGTGAATATGGCCTTTCTCCAAGGATTCCTTTATATAACTCCACATAGCGGCGTGTTCTGGCACAGATAAATTGAACAATCGTCCCTTGGGAAACTTACTACCAGGAATCAAATTAATTGCACAATCGCAATCCCTATTAGGAGGTAGGGCACTGGCTTTGGGCTCATCAAATACATCCCGATAATCCGACAAAAACTCTGGAACTTCAGAAGGAGTGGAAGACGAAATAGACAAAAATGGAACATCACCATGTACCCCCTGGCAACCCCAGCTGGACACAGACATAGATTTCCAGTCCAATACTGGATTATGAACCTGTAGCCATGGCAACCCCAAAACGACCACATCATGCAGATTATGCAACACCAGAAAGCGGATATCCTCCTGATGTGCAGGAGCCATGCACATGGTCAATTGGGTCCAGTACTGAGGCTTATTCTTGGCCAAAGGCGTAGCATCAATTCCTCTCAATGGAATAGGATACTGCAAGGGCTCCAAGAAAAAACCCCAGCGCCTAGCATACTCCAAGTCCATCAAATTCAGGGCAGCGCCTGAATCCACAAATGCCATAACAGAATAGGATGACAAAGAACAAATCAGAGTAACGGACAATAGAAATTTAGACTGTACCGTACCAATGGTGTCAGACCTAGCGAACCGCTTAGTGCGTTTAGGACAATCGGAGATAGCATGAGTGGAATCACCACAGTAAAAACACAGCCCATTCCGACGTCTGTGTTCTTGCCGTTCAGCTCTGGACAAAGTCCTATCACATTGCATAGGCTCAGGCCCATGCTCAGATAGTACCGCCAAATGGTGCACAGCTTTACGCTCACGCAAGCGTCGATCGATCTGAATGGCCAAAGACATAGACTCATTCAGACCAGCAGGCATGGGAAATCCCACCATGACATCCTTAAGGGCTTCAGAGAGACCCTTTCTGAAGATTGCTGCCAGGGCACATTCATTCCACTGAGTGAGCACAGACCACTTTCTAAACTTCTGACAATATATCTCCGCTTCATCCTGACCCTGACACAGAGCCAGCATGATTTTCTCTGCCTGATTCACTGAATTAGGTTCGTCATAAAGCAATCCAAGCGCCAGGAAAAATGCATCAGCCTCACGCAATGCCGGATCTCCTGGCGCAAGGGAAAATGCCCAGTCTTGAGGGTCACCATGTAACAAAGAAATAATGATCTTTACTTGTTGAACAGGGTCACCTGAGGAGCGAGGTTTCAAGGCAAGAAACAATTTACAATTATTTTTGAAATTCAAGAACTTAGATCTATCACAAAAAAACAAATCAGGAATTGGAATCCTAGGCTCTGACATCGGATTCTGAACCGCAAAATCCTGAATGTTTTGTACCCTTGTAGTGAGATTATCCATCCAAGAGGACAGACCTTGAATGTCCATGTCTACACCTGTGTTCTGAACCACCCAGATGTAAAGGGGAAAAGAGAGACAAAACACACTGCAAAGAAAAAAAAATGGTCTCAGAACTTCTCTTATCCCTCTATTGAGATGCATTAGTACTTTGGGCCACCTGTACTGTTATGACCTGGTGGTCAGTACAATAATGGACCTGGTGGTTAAGAGCACACGGAATGACCTGATAGTTACTGATAATATAGGACGAGCTCTGGGACGTGGGAACTCTGCTGACCGCAATCCCTAATCCTATCAACCACACTAGAAATAGCCGTGGATAGCTCCTAACGCTCCCTATGCAACTCGGCACAGCCAAAGGAACTAGCTAGCCCTAAAGATAGAAAAATAAAGCCTACCTTGCCTCAGAGAAATTCCCCAAAGGAAAAGGCAGCCCCCCACATATAATGACTGTGAGTAAAGATGAAAATACAAACACAGAGATGAAATAGATTAAAGGGAACCTGTCACCTGAATTTGGCGGGACTGGTTTTGGGTCATATGGGCGGAGTTTTCGGGTGTTTGATTCACCCTTTCCTTACCCGCTGTCTGCATGCTGGCTGCAATATTGGATTGAAGTTCATTCTCTGTCCTCCGTAGTACATGCCTGCACAAGGCAAGATTGCTTTGTGCAGGCGTGTACTATGGAGGACAGAGAATGAACTTCAATCCAATATTGCAGCCAGCATGCAGCCAGCGGGTAAGGAAAGGGTGAATCAAACACCCGAAAACTCCGCCCATATGACCCAAAACCAGTCCCGCCAATTTCAGGTGACAGAGTCCCTTTAAGCAAAGTGAGGCCCGACTTACTGAACAGACTGAGGATAGGAAAGGTAGCTTTGCGGTCAGCACAAAAACCTACAAAAAGACCACACAGAGGGCGCAAAAAGACCCTCCGCACCGACTCGCGGTGCGGAGGCGCTCCCTCTGCGTCCCAGAGCTTCCAGCAAGCAAGACAACAATCCAAATAGCAAGCTGGACAGAAAAATAGCAAACCAGAGAAAAACAAGCAGTCACTTAGCTTGTGCTGGGAAGACAGGTCACAAGAACGATCCAGGAGTGAACTAGACCAATACTGGAACATTGACAGGTGGCATGGAGCAAAGATCTAAGTGGAGTTAAATAGAGGAGCCAGCTAACGAATTAACCTCGTCACCTGTGGAAGGAAACTCAGAAACACCCACAGCCACCAGAGAAAGTCCATGGACTGAACCAGCCGAAGTACCATTCATGACCACAGGAGGGAGCCCGAAAACAGAATTCACAACACACACCTCCTCCTCCATGCTTCACGGTGGGAACCAGACATGTAGAGTCCATCCGTTCACCTTTTCTGGGTCGCACGAAGACACAGTGGTTGGAACCAAAGATCTCAAATTTGGACTCATGAGACTAAAGTACAGATTTCCACTGGTCTAATGTCCATTCCTTGTGTTCTTTAGCCCAAACAAGTCTCTTCTGCTTGTTGCCTGTCCTTAGCAGTGGTTTCCTAGCAGATATTTTACCATGAAGGCCTGCTGCACAAAGTCTCCTCTTAGCAGTTGTTGTAGAGATGTCTCTGCTGCTAGAACTCTGTGTGGCATTGACTTGGTCTCTAATCTGAGCTTCTGTTAACCTGCAATTTCTGAGGCTTGGATAAACTTATCCTCATAAGCAGAGGTGACTCTTGGTCTTCCTTTCCTGGGGCAGTACTCATGTGAGCCAGTTTCTTTGTAGCGCTTGATGGTTTTTGCCACTGCACTTGGGGACACTTTCAAAGTTTTCCCAATTTTTCGGACTGACTGACCTTCATTTCTTAAAGTAATGATGACCACTCATTTTTCTTTACTTGGAATTTGTATTATGGCAAGAAAAAAGCAGCTAACAGTCTATTCAGTAGGACTATCAGCTGTGTATCCACCAGACTTCTGCACAACACAACTGATGGTCCCAACCCCATTTACAAGGCAAGAAATCCCACTTATTAAACCTGACAGGGCAAACCTGTGAAGTGAAAACCATTCCCAGTGACTACCTCTTGAAGCTCATCAAGAGAATGCCAAGAGTGTGCAAAGCAGTCATAAAAGCAAAAGGTGGCTACTTTAAAGAACCTAGAATATAAGACATAATTTCAGTTGTTTCACACTTTTTTGTTAAGTATATAATTCCACATGTATTAATTCATAGTTTTGATGACTTCAATGCGAATTTACAATTTTCATAGTCATGAAAATACAGAAAAATCTTTAAATGAGAAGGTGTGGCCAAACTTTTGGTCTGTACCGTACATCAAAAAAGTACTTTCCCCACAAAGAACACTCCAGTAAGAAATCAAATACCTCTTGAAGGGAGAATAACAAGCACTGTGGTGAAGAAGGAAAGGAGAGTGGAGGTCATGGAGGATTCCTTACTGATTGTAGCAGAAGCTGCTATCTGCTGACTGGACATTACCTGATGAAAAATGTGCTGTCTTTCAGGTGTCCAAATCAAAGATGTGTCTGATAGGGTATGAAGACTCTTCAGTGCTACAGATGACTACCCATGTCTACTAATGCACTTAGAAACAAATTGCACAGCAAAAAAGGACCTGGAGACTATATGTAGAGACTTTGAAGACCTAGGCCGGAAAATGAAGTTACTGGTCATCTTCTCATCCATCCTCCCAGTGGATGGACATGGACCGAGGAGATTGAACAGGATTCTACAGGTGAACAACTGGCTTCATCGATGATGCAGTGAGCAACCTTTTAGGTTTGTTGACCATGAAGTGAATTACCTGTATGATGGACTCCTTGCTAGACATGGATTGCATCTTACGAAACAGGTAGTACATGTTTAGTAGATGCCTTGCTACACTCATTAGGAGAGCTTTAAACTAGACGAATATGAGATGGGAAATATATGGCCAGAAAAAACATACAGCTAATAAATTCTTTACAGAACTCTGCTATTAGAAGTGTAAATAAAGAACAAAAACAATCCATTCTGCATGAAAATAGAGGAGCAAGAGAAACAGACTGCAAACTAAAATGTGTCTATACAAATGCACAGAGCATGGTAAACAAACAAGGAGAATTGGAAAAACAGGCAGAGAGATATGATGTCATAGGGATCACTGAAACTTGGCTGGATAATACACATGATTGGAATATGAACCTTGAAGGCTACAACTTATTTATTAGAAACAAGATTAACAAGTGGGGAGGAGGTGTTGCATCGAATGTTAGGAAAATGTATATTTCCACAGAGATCGAAGCTTCAGGAAATGATAGCTCTGCAGAAATTGTTAAGGTAAGAATACAAGGAGAAAATAGCATAAAGGGCACTAATGTATGTGTTACTATAGGACACCTGAACAGACTGAAGATATGGATGAACTCTTTTTACATCAGATGTTTCTGTTCTCAAAAAATGATGACATAATGATCATGGGAGATTTTAAATATTTAGATATTTGTTGATAATCTATCTCAAACAAAAGTAATGGATCCAGAAAATTCTTATCTTCTCTTCCTGACAACTTTATCTTTTAAAATGTGGAAGAGAGAATAAGAGCATCTGCAATCTTGAAACTACTTTTTACCAACAGGGAGGAAATGGTTGAAGAAAGGGTGGCTGGGAAGTTATGAGGCAACGATCACGCTATCGTCGAATTTTGGATTGCAAGAGGAGGAAGACCAGCGGCAACTCAGACTTTAAGGTTGGACTTTAGAAATGCAGATTTTAATGGACTCAGAACTAGGGTACGAAAGGTCCAATGGCTGGATTTTCAAAAGGACAGAAATGTCCAAGAAGGATGGAAGATTTAGCAAAATGAAATTCTCACTGCACAATCAGTAACAATCCCGAAAATAAGAAAGAATTACAGTAGAAGCATTTAAAGACCTGACCACTCATGTGACCGCGACATCATCGAAGGTCCTTCACTCACTGCATTCTTAGGAACGGAGGGAGACGCTAGCAGCGCTGTGAGCCAGGGGCTGTCCGAGGGTGAGTATATCCATGTTTTTTATTTTTATTCTTTATTTTTTACATGAGTATGAATCCCAGGGCCTGAAGGAGAGTCTCCTCTCCTCCAGACCCTGGGAACCACACGCCGACATCCAGGATCGCTCCCTGCACACGCCGTACCCGGCGTATAAGACGACCCCAGACTTTTGGGACAATTTTTAGGGGTCAAAAAGTCGTCTTATATGCCGGAAAATATGGTATTTATCGCAATCTACTCCTACTTTGTCAGTACAGTGGTAACCACCACAAGTTATTCCATTTTGGAAACTAGACTCATCAAGGAACTTATCTAGATGTGTGGTGAGCACCTTGAACCACTAGATGATTCACAGAAGTTTATAACATTGAGCCATGAAAATAAAAAATCAAATTTTTCCATCTAAAACTTTCTTTTAGCCCCATTTTTTTATTTTCAAAAGGGTAACAGGAAAAAATACACTATGCTGTTTGTGGGGCAATTACTCCTGAGTATGCCGATACCAAACATGTGGAGGAAAACTACTGTTTGGGGGCACAGTAGGGCTCAGAAAGGATGGAGTCCCGTTTTGCATCTCATATTTTGATGGAATATTCTGCTGGCATTATGTAGCATTTAAAGAGCCTGTGATGTGCATAAACAGTGGAATCCCCTTCAAGATACCACATTTTGGAAACTAAACCCCTCAAAAAATGTATTTAGATTTGTGGTGAGGACTTTGAAGCCACAGATGCTTCACAGAATTTTCTATCTTTGATCTGTTAAAATGAAGAAAAAATCTTTTTCCCACAAAAATATTGTTTTAGACCCATTTTTTTCATTTTCACAAGGATAACAGAGAAAATGAACCCTGAAATTCATTGTACAATTTCTCCTGAGTTTATTGATACCTTGTATGTGGTCGAAAACTGCTTTTGAGGCACAGTGCAAAGCCTAATAGAGAAGAAGAGTCATGTTGGAGTTCAAAATTTGCTGGATTGGTTTGAGGGTGCCATGTCACATTGGTAGAGCCCCTGAGGTGCTAGAATAACAGAACCCCCATAAATGATGTCCCTTTACAAACTACATCTTTCAATGAATTCATCTAGGGATGTAGTGATAATAGTAGTGATAATATTGGCACCACAAGTGTGTCACAGAATTTTACACTACTGGTCAGTGAAGAAAAATATTAATATAATATATTATATTATTATAATATATTTTTACCACCAAAATATTGTTTAGCCCCAGAGTTTACATTTTCACACAGACAAATTGGTAAAGATGGCACCAAAATATATCCTACAATTTCTGCTGAATGTAGAAATATCCCATATGTGGCTGCACAATACTGCTTAGCCACAAGATGAGACTTGGGAGTAAAAAAGCGCTCTTTGCCTCCTGGAGTGCATATTTTCCTAGAATAGTTTGTTGACTCAATATACAAAGACACTAAGTGCTTAAAAAGCAGAATCCACCCTCAAGTGGCCCCATTTTTAAATTATACCTCTTTGGCAATTTATTCCATGGTTGATTTCCAAAAACAAGCAGCAGTGGAAGTTGCTGAATGAAAATTGCAGACTGACGCTGTAGTGCCCAGTAAGTTGTAGGCACAAGTACGTTGTAGTGCGTAGTATGTTGTGATGTCCACTTCATCCTCCTTGAGACATGCACCAGAAAATTAGGTGGGCTCTCATTGCTAGAGAATTGCCAAGCATGTGGGCACTAAATGTGGTTTTTGCACACTGTGAGGCTCAGAAGGGAGGGGACCTTTGAATTTGGGAGTATAGAATATGCTGATTTTTTTTTTTTTTTGGGGGGGGGGAATGAGCCATAGCACTCTTCCAGAGCCTTTGTACTAAAAGTGACATGGAAGCCCCCTATATTTCTGTTAACAGATGATGGACCTGAGTGGGGACTTGATTTTTGAGGATTGAGCTGAAGCTTTTATTGGGAACATTTTACTTAACATTTGGGATCACATTTATCCTTCGCTTTACGCTGAGCACTTATATTGGGATTTCCATCTAAATCTCTGAGTTACATAATTCAAATGAAATCCCTGAGGTAGCAACTCACTATAATGATGCCGCAGAGTTACTCTGGACTGTTGAACAGTGTCCTTCTTTTCAGAAGTGAACAAAACTGTGGCTGACCGAGCTTTTATGCACATCTAAAAAGACAGACACCACCAGGTCATAGCCCAGATGGTGTCCACAGCGTCTCCATCTGCTTCATTATATGGAATCTTCCACTGGGCATTCCATCTGAATGATGCATTTCAGAGATTTCCATGGAAACCCTGGTGTAAGTGCTCAGCTTAGAGGGCAGAATACATCTTTTGAAGGCAGATTGAACAAATCAACAGCATGTGAAGAATTGGTTTTATTTATTTTTATACTGTTGCTTGTGCAGTAGTGAGATTAAACGACTTGAAATGCAGGTGTGAAGCCCAGAGAGCATATTCATTTGTATTGTAAGGATTTGATGTCCTGGATAAAGGTGGATACAGTATTTCAGATGAGGTCGGAAAGCATGGAGGAGTTGTCCTGCCGAAGGTGACATGTCCTCTGTTTTATGGCACAGGTACTAATTTAAAACAGCCTTAGGCTGATGGGAGGAGTGCTCATTTAGAAGAGAAGGTAGTCAAAACCCCAAATAGTATAATACAAACAGGCTACGAAAGGCTCAAAATTTAAAAAGTCCATGAATTTCATGTTTATCATTTATCTAATTTACCTTCCTTCTTATTTTAGCTGATTTTTGTGGGGTATTGACTGGTGTGAATTGCTTGGTAGACTATTGTGCAAGATTGAGCTCATGCACAAGACTGGAAATAAAAGACTAAAATATAAAGACTAAAATGTAAAACAAAAATACATGGCTTATTTGATTACTATTTTGTTTACCATAATCCTGATTTTTTGTTGAAAAAAAATAATATATATATTTTTTTAGCCTTGACTGATGTGAATTCCCTTGCTAGGAATCTGTGCAGGACTTGGCCTCTGCACAGGACCTGGCACAAAAGGCTAAAATTGAAAAAAAAAATTGAATGGCTTGAATGACTATTCAATTACTTTATCATCTTCATATTTGAAAATTATTTTTTGGAGGTATTGATTTGTGTGAGTTCCCTAGGTCCCTACATAAGATTTAGCAGTATTCTTTTTCATCACTACCTCACCAGGTCTGAGACTACTAGGAGTCAGGAATCAAATTATGATTCTATATTACTGTAGTATTGATTAGGGTTGAGCGAAACGGGTCGAACATTTTCAAAAGTCGCCGACTTTTGGCTAAGTCGGGGTTTCATGAAACCCGATCCGACCCCTGTGCGGGGTCGGCCATGCGGTACGCGACTTTCGCGCCAAAGTCGCGTTTCAATGACGCGAAAAGCGCCATTTCTCAGCCAATGAAGGTAAACGCAGAGTGTGGGCAGCGTGATGACATAGGTCCTGGTCCCCACCATCTTAGAGAAGGGCATTGCAGTGATTGGCTTGCTGTCTGCGACGTCACAGGGGCTATAAAGAGGCGTTCCCGCCGACCGCCATCTTACTGCTGCTGATCTGAGCTTAGGGAGAGGTTGCTGCCGCTTTGTCAGAAGCAGGGATAGCGTTAGGCAGGGTCCATTAACCACAAAACCGCTTGTGCTGCAGCGATTTGCACTGTCCAACACCACCCTCGGTGTGCAGGGACAGTGGAAGTTTTTTTTTTTTTTTTTTTCCCCTCAGCGCTGTAGCTCATTGGGCTGCCCTAGAAGGCTCCCTGATAGCTGCATTGCTGTGTGTACGCCGCTGTGCAAACCAACTGCTTTTTTCAAAGCACAAATCCTCTTGTTCCTTCCTTTCTGCACAGCTATCTTTTTTGTTTGTCCACACTTTTTATTTCATTTGTGCATCAGTCCACTCCTTATTGCTGCCTGCCATACCTGGCTGAGATTACTGCAGGCAGGGAGATAGTAGCTGCCTGCCATACCTGGCTGAGATTACTGCAGGCAGGGAGATAGTAATTGTAGGACATTCCCTGTTTTTTTTTTTTTTTTTTTTTTGGTGGGAGATTAAGATTGGCAATTTGGCATTTCTGCTAGAGTGCCATCCCTGTGTGTGCCATCTCTCTCACATAGTGGGCCATAGAAAGCCTTTTCATTTTTCTGTATTTTTTTTTGTGGGGTGTATAAATTCTCCCTGATAAAAATACAGTGGGAGATTAATATTGGCCTTTGGGCTTGTGTGCCAGTCCTGAGTGTGCCATCTCTCTCACAAATAGTGGGCCATAGAAAGCCTATTTTATTTTTTTTGGGGTTTTATAAATTCTCCCTGAAAAAAAGGGAGATTAATATTGGCCTCTGGGCTTGTGTGCCAGTCCTGAGCGTGCCATCTGTGCCAGCCCTAGGCGTGCCATCTCTCTCACAAATAGTGGGCCATAGAAAGCCTATTTATTTTTTTTTTTGGTTTTATAAATTCTCCCTGAAAAAAAGGGAGATTAATATTGGCCTCTGGGCTTCTGTGCCAGTCCTGAGCGTGCCATCTGTGCCAGTCCTGAGCGTCCCATCTCTCTCACAAATAGTGGGCCATAGAAAGCCTATTTTATTTTTTTTGGGGGTTTTATAAATTCTCCCTGAAAAAAAGGGAGATTAATATTGGCCTCTGGGCTTGTGTGCCAGTCCTGAGCGTGCCATCTGTGCCAGCCCTGAGCGTGCCATCTCTCTCACAAATAGTGGGCCATAGAAAGCCTATTTAATTTTTTTTTTTGTTTTATCAATTTTCCCTGAAAAAAGGGAGATTAATATTGGCCTCTGGGCTTGTGTGCCAGTTGTGAGCGTGCCATCTGTGCCAGTCCTGAGCGTGCCATCTCTCTCACAAATAGTGGGCCATAGAAAGCCTATTTAAATATTTTTTTGGTTTTATAAATTCTCCCAGAAAAAAAGGGAGATTAATATTGGCCTCTGGGCTTCTGTGCCAGTCCTGAGCGTGCCATCTGTGCCAGTCCTGAGCGTCCCATCTCTCTCACAAATAGTGGGCCATAGAAAGCCTATTTTATTTTTTTTGGGGGTTTTATAAATTCTCCCTGAAAAAAAGGGAGATTAATATTGGCCTCTGGGCTTGTGTGCCAGTCCTGAGCGTGCCATCTGTGCCAGCCCTGAGCGTGCCATCTCTCTCACAAATAGTGGGCCATAGAAAGCCTATTTAATTTTTTTTTTTGTTTTATCAATTTTCCCTGAAAAAAGGGAGATTAATATTGGCCTCTGGGCTTGTGTGCCAGTTGTGAGCGTGCCATCTGTGCCAGTCCTGAGCGTGCCATCTCTCTCACAAATAGTGGGCCATAGAAAGCCTATTTAAATATTTTTTTGGTTTTATAAATTCTCCCAGAAAAAAAGGGAGATTAATATTGGCCTCTGGGCTTCTGTGCCAGTCCTGAGCGTGCCATCTGTGCCAGTCCTGAGCGTCCCATCTCTCTCACAAATAGTGGGCCATAGAAAGCCTATTTTATTTTTTTTTGGGGTTTTATAAATTCTCCCTGAAAAAAAGGGAGATTAATATTGGCCTCTGGGCTTGTGTGCCAGTCCTGAGCGTGCCATCTGTGCCAGCCCTGAGCGTGCCATCTCTCTCACAAATAGTGGGCCATAGAAAGCCTATTTAATTTTTTTTTTTGTTTTATCAATTTTCCCTGAAAAAAGGGAGATTAATATTGGCCTCTGGGCTTGTGTGCCAGTTGTGAGCGTGCCATCTGTGCCAGTCCTGAGCGTGCCATCTCTCTCACAAATAGTGGGCCATAGAAAGCCTATTTAAATATTTTTTTGGTTTTATAAATTCTCCCAGAAAAAAAGGGAGATTAATATTGGCCTCTGGGCTTGTGTGCCAGTCCTGAGCGTGCCATCTGTGCCAGTCCTGAGCGTCCCATCTCTCTCACAAATAGTGGGCCATAGAAAGCCTATTTTTTTTTTTTTTTGGGTTTTAGAAATTCTCCCTGGAAAAAAAAAGGGAGATTAATATTGCCCTTTGGGCTTGTGTGCCAGTACTAAGCGTTCCATCTCTCTCTCTCTCTCTCAGTCAGTGGGCCATAGAACGCCTATTTTTGGTTTTATTTGTTTTCTAAATTCTCCCTGAAAAAATCATTTTATTTTATTTGGTTTCTAAATTCTTCCTGATAAAATCATATTTTTTTTATTATTTTTTTTTCTAAAGTCTCCCTGAAAAAAAAAAAAAAAAAAAAAAAAAAAAAAAAAACAGTGGGAGATTAATATTGGCCTTTCTGCTTGTGTGCCAGTCTTGACTCCTGGGTGTGCCATCTCTCTCTCTCTCTCTCTCCAATTGTGGTCCATAGAAAGCCTACATTTTTTTTCCTTGATTTGGGTTCCAAAATCTACCAGAGAAAATAACTCCATCAATCATTGGTAGAAAAATATTGGCCTCTGGGTTTGTGTGCCACTCCTGACTCCTGTGTGCGTCATCTCTCAGTCAGTGGGCCATAGAACGCCTATTTTTGTTTTTATTTGTTTTATAAATTCTCCCTGAAAAAATCATATTATTTTATTTGGTTTCTAAATTCTTCCTGATAAAATCATATTTTTTTTATTATTTTTTTTTCTAAAGTCTCCCTGAAAAAAAAAAAAAAAAAAAAAAAAAAAAAAAACAGTGGGAGATTAATATTGGCCTTTCTGCTTGTGTGCCAGTCTTGACTCCTGGGTGTGCCATCTCTCTCTCTCTCTCTCTCCAATTGTGGTCCATAGAAAGCCTACATTTTTTTTCCTTGATTTGGGTTCCAAAATCTACCAGAGAAAATAACTCCATCAATCATTGGTAGAAAAATATTGGCCTCTGGGCTTGTGTGCCACTCCTGATTCCTGTGTGCGTCATCTCTCACTCAGTGGCCCATAGAAAGCATATAGTTTGTTACATTTGTTTTCTAAATTCTCCCTGCAAAAATCTATTTTTTTTTTTTTGGGGGGTTTCTAAAGTGTTCCTGAAAAAAAAAAAAATAAAAAAAAAATAATAGTGTGACATTAATATTAACATTTGTGCTTCAGTGACAGTCCTGCGTGTGGGGCATCTCTCTAATTTGCAGCCACCAAAAAAAGAGTGTGTAACATTGGGCCTGATTTTCGCTGTGGTCTCACCAACCTGTAAAGGGGTAGCTAAATCATACTGAAGTTATAGCTCACCGTGTAAGTTGTGTGACTGCAACAAATAACGTTAGTTTGGTTACGTTTTTAAAACAATGAGGAAGTCTAGTGGAAGAGGTCGTGGCCGGGGGCGTTCATTGTCAGCTGGTAATGAGGGTAGTGGTAGTGGTGGAGCATCAGGTGGTCGTGGGGGAAAAAATATTGCACCTAAGTCTGGAGCTGTGGAGCCAGGTTCGTCGTCCGGCTACACAAGGCCTCGAACGCTCCCTTTTCTGGGATTAGGAAAACCACTTTTAAAGCCGGAGCAGCAAGAGCAAGTTTTGGCTTATCTTGCTGACTCAGCCTCTAGCTCTTTTGCCTCATCTCGTGAAACTGGTAAAAGTAAAAGCAGCGCGTCGTTAGTGGATGTTCACGGTCAGGGACAAGTCACTTCCTTGTCCTCTTCAGCAAAAACAACAACAGAGAAGAATGCAGCAGGCGACACAACGGGTTACTCCATGGAGCTCTTTACACATACCGTCCCTGGCTTAGAAAGTGAAGCAGTTAACAGTCCATGCCCATTACAAATTGAATCTGACATGGAGTGCACTGACGCACAGCCACAGCCAGACTACTATGCTGGTCCTTTGACTCAGACCACAACATTGCCCTCGCAGGGTGCTGATCAAGAATCAGACCCTGATGAGACTATGTTGCCCCATCACGAACGCTATACCACCGAACGACACGGTGACACAGACGAAGTTGCGCAGGAGGTACAAGAAGAGTTATTAGATGACCCAGTTCTTGACCCCGATTGGCAGCCATTGGGGGAACAGGGTGCAGGCGGCAGCAGTTCTGAAGCAGAGGAGGAGGAGGGGCCGCAGCAGGCATCAACATCGCCACAGGTTCCATCTGCCGGGCCCGTATCTTGCCCAAAACGCGTGGCAAAGCCAAAACCTGGTGGAGGACAGCGTGGCCATCCGGTTAAAGCTCAGTCTGCAATGCCTGAAAAGGTATCCGATGCTAGAAAGAGTGCAGTCTGGCATTTTTTTAAACAACATCCAATTGATCAGCGCAAAGTCATCTGTCAAAAATGTTCTACTTCCTTAAGCAGAGGTCAGAATCTGAAAAGTCTCAATACTAGTTGCATGCATAGACATTTAACCACCATGCATTTGAAAGCTTGGACTAACTACCAAACGTCCCTTAAGGTTGTTGCACCCTCGGCCAATGAAGCTAGTCATCAACGCAACATCCCTTCCGGCAGTGTAGGACCACCATTTAGCGCACCACCTGCTGTATCTGTGCAGGTATCTTTGCCAGGCCAAAGCAGTCAGGGTCAGGGAATCACCAGTTTCGTAGTAGGAAACACTGCATCTAGGGCACCGGCGGCAACAATACCATCTCCCACCGTCTCTCAGTCTGCCATGTCCACCGGCACCCCCGCTAGTTCCACGATCTCCAGCTCTCCAGTCCAGCTCACCCTACATGAGACTATGGTTAGAAAAAGGAAATACTTAGCCTCGCATCCGCGTACACAGGGTTTGAACGCCCACATAGCTAGACTAATCTCGTTAGAGATGATGCCCTACCGGTTAGTTGAAAGCGAAGCTTTCAAAGACCTGATGGACTACGCTGTACCACGCTACGAGCTACCCAGTCGACACTTTTTTTCCAGAAAAGCCATCCCAGCCCTCCACCAGCATGTTAAAGAGCGCATCGTCCATGCACTCAGGCAATCTGTGAGCACAAAGGTGCACCTGACAACAGATGCATGGACCAGTAGGCATGGCCAGGGACGTTACGTGTCCATCACGGCACATTGGGTAAATGTGGTGGATTCAGGGTCCACAGGGGACAGCAAGTTTGGGACAGTTCTGCCTAGCCCACGGTCTAGTAAACAGTTGTCTGTAGCCGTTCGCACCCCCTCCTCCTCCTCCTCCTCGTCCTCCTGCAGAAGCAAGAGCTCGTCCACAGACCGCAGTCGCACAAACACTCCATCCGCACCTGCCACTGTTGCACACCAGGTCTCCCATTATGGGGCAGCTACTGGCATACGTCAGCAGGCTGTATTGGCTATGAAGTGTTTGGGCGACAATAGACACACCGCGGAAGTTCTGTCCGAGTTCTTGCAGCAAGAAACGCAGTCGTGGCTGGGCACTGTAGATCTTGAGGCAGGCAAGGTAGTGAGTGATAACGGAAGGAATTTCATGGCTGCCATCTCCCTTTCCCAACTGAAACACATTCCTTGCCTGGCTCACACCTTAAACCTGGTGGTGCAGTGCTTCCTGAAAAGTTATCCGGGGTTATCCGACCTGCTCCTCAAAGTGCGTGGACTTTGCGCACATATCCGCCGTTCGCCTGTACACTCCAGCCGTATGCAGACCTATCAGCGTTCTTTGAACCTTCCCCAGCATCGCCTAATCATAGACGTTGCAACAAGGTGGAACTCAACACTGCACATGCTTCAGAGACTGTGCGAACAGAGGCGGGCTGTTATGTTTTTGTGGGAGGATACACATACACGGGCAGGCAGTAGGATGGCAGACATGGAGTTGTCAGGTGTGCAGTGGTCGAAGATTCAAGACATGTGTCAAGTCCTTCAGTGTTTTGAGGAATGCACACGGCTGGTTAGTGCAGACAACGCCATAATAAGCATGAGCATCCCCCTAATGCGTCTGCTGATGCAAAGTTTGACGCACATAAAGGATCAGGCGTCTGCACCAGAGGAAGAGGAAAGCCTTGATGACAGTCAGCGATTGTCTGGTCAGGGCAGTGTACATGACGAGGTACCGGGCGAAGAGGAGGTGGAGGATGAGGAGGATGATGGGGATGAGTATATTTTTAATGAGGAAGCTTTCCCGGGGGCACGGGAAATTGGTGGCGTGGCAAGGCCGGGTTCTGGTTTTTTGAGGGACACAAGTGACGTAGATTTGCCTGCAACTGCCCCTCAACCAAGCACAACCGCAGATTTGACAACGGGAACTTTGGCCCACATGGCGGATTATGCCTTGCGTATCCTCAAAAGGGACACACGCATTACAAAAATGATGAACGATGACGATTACTGGTTGGCCTGCCTCCTTGATCCTCGCTATAAAGGCAAATTGCAAAATATTATGCCACATGAGAACTTGGAACTAATATTAGCAACAAAACAATCAACTCTTGTTGACCGTTTGCTTCTGGCATTCCCTGCACACAGCGCCCGTGATCGTTCTCACACGAGCTCCAGGGGCCAGCAGACCAGAGGTGTTAGAGGGGCAGAAATCAGAAGTGGCGTTGGACAGAGGGGTTTTCTGACCAGGTTGTGGAGTGATTTTTCTATGACCGCAGACAGGACAGGTACTGCAGCATCAATTCAAAGTGACAGGAGACAACATTTGTCCAGTATGGTTACAAACTATTTTTCATCCCTTATCGACGTTCTCCCTCAACCGTCATTCCCATTTGATTACTGGGCATCCAAATTAGACACCTGGCCAGAATTGGCAGAATATGCATTGCAGGAGCTTGCTTGCCCGGCAGCTAGTGTCCTATCAGAAAGAGTATTCAGTGCTGCAGGTTCAATACTAACAGAAAAAAGGACTCGTCTGGCTACCCAAAATGTAGATGATCTAACCTTCATTAAAATGAACCACAACTGGATTTCAAAATCTTTTGCCCCACCCTGCCCGGCTGACACCTAGCTTTCCTATGAAAAGGTCTTGCCTGTGGACTATTCTGAATGACTTTTCCAATCTCGTAATTTTCTTCACCTGATTGTCCAGCATACGACATGTTTCCACCTCACGAAATGGCCAAACTCCCCACACGGGGCCGTGCTATCGCCACTTTGCGCTTGGACCCTTGAGAGTGCTGTTTGTCTGAAGAGGTGGGTGTGGCCGCTTTTGGTCGACGGCACTGCCACTGGGTCCCTCATAGTACAATAAAGTGTCTCTGGCGGTGGTGGTGCGCACCCAACGTCAGACACACCGTTGTAATATGAGGGGCCCTGTGCCTGTACCGCCGGCCACAAGACAGTTCCCCCCCCAGCTCAAACAGTGCTCTACCACTAGCAAAATTATCTCTCACAGCTTCACCAATGTGTAGTCTAGCCGCTGACATCCTTCAATGCCTGGCACTGACAATACCATTGTTTTGACATTTTTGTTATGTTAGGCCTTCGAAGCCTGTCTGCGGTCCCTTCTTTCTACAACTACTACACTGACCAGGCCACTGCTGGCCGTGTTACCCTGGAACCAATTTAAAAGTGCCTACAGTCAGCCCAATTTTGTTATGTTAGGCCTTCGAAGACTGTCTGCCGTCACTCCTTCCACTAGACTTCCACTGACCATACACTGCTGCCCATGTACCCCTGGAACCAATTTAAAGTGCCTACAGCCAGCCCAATTTTGTTATGTTAGGCCTTCGAAGCCTGTCTGCGGTCCATTCTTTCAACTACTACTACACTGACCAGGTCACTGCTGCCCGTGTACCCCTGGAACCAATTTAAAATTGCCTACAGCCATGTGTTATTATTTTAGGCATTCGATGCCTGTCTGCGGTCCATTTTTTCAACTACTACTACACTGACCAGGTCACTGCTGCCCGTGTACCCCGGGAACCAATTTAAAATTGCCTACAGCCATGTGTTATTATTTTAGGCATTCGATGCCTGTCTGCGGTCCATTTTTTCAACTACTACTACACTGACAAGGTCACTGCTGCCCGTGTACCCCTGGAACCAATTTAAAATTGCCTACAGCCATGTGTTATTATTTTAGGCCTTCGATGCCTGTCTGCGGTCACTCCTTCCACTAGGCCTCCACTGACCACACCACTGCTGTCCGTGTACCCCTGGAACCAATTTAAAATTGCCTACAGCCATGTGTTATTATTTTAGGCATTCGATGCCTGTCTGCGGTCCATTTTTTCAACTACTACTACACTGACCAGGTCACTGCTGCCCGTGTACCCCTGGAACCAATTTAAAATTGCCTACAGCCATGTGTTATTATTTTAGGCCTTCGATGCCTGTCTGCGGTCACTCCTTCCACTAGGCCTCCACTGACCACACCACTGCTGTCCGTGTACCCCTGGAACCAATTTAAAATTGCCTACAGCCATGTGTTATTATTTTAGGCATTCGATGCCTGTCTGCGGTCCATTTTTTCAACTACTACTACACTGACCAGGTCACTGCTGCCCGTGTACCCCTGGAACCAATTTAAAATTGCCTACAGCCATGTGTTATTATTTTAGGCCTTCGATGCCTGTCTGCGGTCACTCCTTCCACTAGGCCTCCACTGACCACACCACTGCTGTCCGTGTACCCCTGGAACCAATTTAAAATTGCCTACAGCCAGCCCAATTTTTTTATTTTAGGCCTTCGATGCCTGTCTGCGGTCCATTCTTTCAACTACTACTACACTGACCAGGTCACTGCTGCCCGTGTACCCCTGGAACCAATTTAAAATTGCCTACAGCCATGTGTTATTATTTTAGGCCTTCGATGCCTGTCTGCGGTCACTCCTTCCACTAGGCCTCCACTGACCACACCACTGCTGTCCGTGTACCCCTGGAACCAATTTAAAATTGCCTACAGCCAGCCCAATTTTTTTATTTTAGGCCTTCGATGCCTGTCTGCGGTCCATTCTTTCAACTACTACTACACTGACCAGGTCACTGCTGCCCGTGTACCCCTGGAACCAATTTAAAATTGCCTACAGCCATGTGTTATTATTTTAGGCCTTCGATGCCTGTCTGCGGTCACTCCTTCCACTAGGCCTCCACTGACCACACCACTGCTGTCCGTGTACCCCTGGAACCAATTTAAAATTGCCTACAGCCATGTGTTATTATTTTAGGCATTCGATGCCTGTCTGCGGTCCATTTTTTCAACTACTACTACACTGACCAGGTCACTGCTGCCCGTGTACCCCTGGAACCAATTTAAAATTGCCTACAGCCATGTGTTATTATTTTAGGCCTTCGATGCCTGTCTGCGGTCACTCCTTCCACTAGGCCTCCACTGACCACACCACTGCTGTCCGTGTACCCCTGGAACCAATTTAAAATTGCCTACAGCCAGCCCAATTTTTTTATTTTAGGCCTTCGATGCCTGTCTGCGGTCCATTCTTTCAACTACTACTACACTGACCAGGTCACTGCTGCCCGTGTACCCCTGGAACCAATTTAAAATTGCCTACAGCCATGTGTTATTATTTTAGGCATTCGATGCCTGTCTGCGGTCCATTTTTTCAACTACTACTACACTGACCAGGTCACTGCTGCCCGTGTACCCCTGGAACCAATTTAAAATTGCCTACAGCCATGTGTTATTATTTTAGGCCTTCGATGCCTGTCTGCGGTCACTCCTTCCACTAGGCCTCCACTGACCACACCACTGCTGTCCGTGTACCCCTGGAACCAATTTAAAATTGCCTACAGCCATGTGTTATTATTTTAGGCATTCGATGCCTGTCTGCGGTCCATTTTTTCAACTACTACTACACTGACCAGGTCACTGCTGCCCGTGTACCCCTGGAACCAATTTAAAATTGCCTACAGCCATGTGTTATTATTTTAGGCCTTCGATGCCTGTCTGCGGTCACTCCTTCCACTAGGCCTCCACTGACCACACCACTGCTGTCCGTGTACCCCTGGAACCAATTTAAAATTGCCTACAGCCAGCCCAATTTTTTTATTTTAGGCCTTCGATGCCTGTCTGCGGTCCATTCTTTCAACTACTACTACACTGACCAGGTCACTGCTGCCCGTGTACCCCTGGAACCAATTTAAAATTGCCTACAGCCATGTGTTATTATTTTAGGCCTTCGATGCCTGTCTGCGGTCACTCCTTCCACTAGGCCTCCACTGACCACACCACTGCTGTCCGTGTACCCCTGGAACCAATTTAAAATTGCCTACAGCCAGCCCAATTTTTTTATTTTAGGCCTTCGATGCCTGTCTGCGGTCCATTCTTTCAACTACTACTACACTGACCAGGTCACTGCTGCCCGTGTACCCCTGGAACCAATTTAAAATTGCCTACAGCCATGTGTTATTATTTTAGGCCTTCGATGCCTGTCTGCGGTCACTCCTTCCACTAGGCCTCCACTGACCACACCACTGCTGTCCGTGTACCCCTGGAACCAATTTAAAATTGCCTACAGCCATGTGTTATTATTTTAGGCATTCGATGCCTGTCTGCGGTCCATTTTTTCAACTACTACTACACTGACCAGGTCACTGCTGCCCGTGTACCCCTGGAACCAATTTAAAATTGCCTACAGCCATGTGTTATTATTTTAGGCCTTCGATGCCTGTCTGCGGTCACTCCTTCCACTAGGCCTCCACTGACCACACCACTGCTGTCCGTGTACCCCTGGAACCAATTTAAAATTGCCTACAGCCAGCCCAATTTTTTTATTTTAGGCCTTCGATGCCTGTCTGCGGTCCATTCTTTCAACTACTACTACACTGACCAGGTCACTGCTGCCCGTGTACCCCTGGAACCAATTTAAAATTGCCTACAGCCATGTGTTATTATTTTAGGCCTTCGATGCCTGTCTGCGGTCCATTTTTTCAACTACTACTACACTGACCAGGTCACTGCTGCCCGTGTACCCCTGGAACCAATTTAAAATTGCCTACAGCCATGTGTTATTATTTTAGGCCTTCGATGCCTGTCTGCGGTCACTCCTTCCACTAGGCCTCCACTGACCACACCACTGCTGTCCGTGTACCCCTGGAACCAATTTAAAATTGCCTACAGCCATGTGTTATTATTTTAGGCATTCGATGCCTGTCTGCGGTCCATTTTTTCAACTACTACTACACTGACCAGGTCACTGCTGCCCGTGTACCCCTGGAACCAATTTAAAATTGCCTACAGCCATGTGTTATTATTTTAGGCCTTCGATGCCTGTCTGCGGTCACTCCTTCCACTAGGCCTCCACTGACCACACCACTGCTGTCCGTGTACCCCTGGAACCAATTTAAAATTGCCTACAGCCAGCCCAATTTTTTTATTTTAGGCCTTCGATGCCTGTCTGCGGTCCATTCTTTCAACTACTACTACACTGACCAGGTCACTGCTGCCCGTGTACCCCTGGAACCAATTTAAAATTGCCTACAGCCATGTGTTATTATTTTAGGCATTCGATGCCTGTCTGCGGTCCATTTTTTCAACTACTACTACACTGACCAGGTCACTGCTGCCCGTGTACCCCGGGAACCAATTTAAAATTGCCTACAGCCATGTGTTATTATTTTAGGCATTCGATGCCTGTCTGCGGTCCATTTTTTCAACTACTACTACACTGACCAGGTCACTGCTGCCCGTGTACCCCTGGAACCAATTTAAAATTGCCTACAGCCATGTGTTATTATTTTAGGCCTTCGATGCCTGTCTGCGGTCACTCCTTCCACTAGGCCTCCACTGACCACACCACTGCTGCCCGTGTACCCCTGGAACCAATTTAAAATTGCCTACAGCCATGTGTTATTATTTTAGGCATTCGATGCCTGTCTGCGGTCCATTTTTTCAACTACTACTACACTGACCAGGTCACTGCTGCCCGTGTACCCCGGGAACCAATTTAACATTGCCTACAGCCATGTGTTATTATTTTAGGCCTTCGATGCCTGTCTGCGGTCACTCCTTCCACTAGGCCTCCACTGACCACACCACTGCTGCCCGTGTACCCCTGGAACCAATTTAAAATTGCCTACAGCCATGTGTTATTATTTTAGGCATTCGATGCCTGTCTGCGGTCCATTTTTTCAACTACTACTACACTGACCAGGTCACTGCTGCCCGTGTACCCCGGGAACCAATTTAAAATTGCCTACAGCCATGTGTTATTATTTTAGGCATTCGATGCCTGTCTGCGGTCCATTTTTTCAACTACTACTACACTGACCAGGTCACTGCTGCCCGTGTACCCCTGGAACCAATTTAAAATTGCCTACAGCCATGTGTTATTATTTTAGGCCTTCGATGCCTGTCTGCGGTCACTCCTTCCACTAGGCCTCCACTGACCACACCACTGCTGCCCGTGTACCCCTGGAACCAATTTAAAATTGCCTACAGCCATGTGTTATTATTTTAGGCATTCGATGCCTGTCTGCGGTCCATTTTTTCAACTACTACTACACTGACCAGGTCACTGCTGCCCGTGTACCCCGGGAACCAATTTAAAATTGCCTACAGCCATGTGTTATTATTTTAGGCATTCGATGCCTGTCTGCGGTCCATTTTTTCAACTACTACTACACTGACCAGGTCACTGCTGCCCGTGTACCCCTGGAACCAATTTAAAATTGCCTACAGCCATGTGTTATTATTTTAGGCCTTCGATGCCTGTCTGCGGTCACTCCTTCCACTAGGCCTCCACTGACCACACCACTGCTGCCCGTGTACCCCTGGAACCAATTTAAAATTGCCTACAGCCATGTGTTATTATTTTAGGCATTCGATGCCTGTCTGCGGTCCATTTTTTCAACTACTACTACACTGACCAGGTCACTGCTGCCCGTGTACCCCGGGAACCAATTTAAAATTGCCTACAGCCATGTGTTAATATTTTAGGCATTCGATGCCTGTCTGCGGTCCATTTTTTCAACTACTACTACACTGACCAGGTCACTGCTGCCCGTGTACCCCTGGAACCAATTTAAAATTGCCTACAGCCATGTGTTATTATTTTAGGCCTTCGATGCCTGTCTGCGGTCACTCCTTCCACTAGGCCTCCACTGACCACACCACTGCTGTCCGTGTACCCCTGGAACCAATTTAAAATTGCCTACAGCCAGCCCAATTTTTTTATTTTAGGCCTTCGATGCCTGTCTGCGGTCCATTCTTTCAACTACTACTACACTGACCAGGTCACTGCTGCCCGTGTACCCCTGGAACCAATTTAAAATTGCCTACAGCCATGTGTTATTATTTTAGGCATTCGATGCCTGTCTGCGGTCCATTTTTTCAACTACTACTACACTGACCAGGTCACTGCTGCCCGTGTACCCCGGGAACCAATTTAAAATTGCCTACAGCCATGTGTTATTATTTTAGGCATTCGATGCCTGTCTGCGGTCCATTTTTTCAACTACTACTACACTGACCAGGTCACTGCTGCCCGTGTACCCCTGGAACCAATTTAAAATTGCCTACAGCCATGTGTTATTATTTTAGGCCTTCGATGCCTGTCTGCGGTCACTCCTTCCACTAGGCCTCCACTGACCACACCACTGCTGCCCGTGTACCCCTGGAACCAATTTAAAATTGCCTACAGCCATGTGTTATTATTTTAGGCATTCGATGCCTGTCTGCGGTCCATTTTTTCAACTACTACTACACTGACCAGGTCACTGCTGCCCGTGTACCCCGGGAACCAATTTAAAATTGCCTACAGCCATGTGTTATTATTTTAGGCATTCGATGCCTGTCTGCGGTCCATTTTTTCAACTACTACTACACTGACCAGGTCACTGCTGCCCGTGTACCCCTGGAACCAATTTAAAATTGCCTACAGCCATGTGTTATTATTTTAGGCCTTCGATGCCTGTCTGCGGTCACTCCTTCCACTAGGCCTCCACTGACCACACCACTGCTGCCCGTGTACCCCTGGAACCAATTTAAAATTGCCTACAGCCATGTGTTATTATTTTAGGCATTCGATGCCTGTCTGCGGTCCATTTTTTCAACTACTACTACACTGACCAGGTCACTGCTGCCCGTGTACCCCGGGAACCAATTTAAAATTGCCTACAGCCATGTGTTATTATTTTAGGCATTCGATGCCTGTCTGCGGTCCATTTTTTCAACTACTACTACACTGACCAGGTCACTGCTGCCCGTGTACCCCTGGAACCAATTTAAAATTGCCTACAGCCATGTGTTATTATTTTAGGCCTTCGATGCCTGTCTGCGGTCACTCCTTCCACTAGGCCTCCACTGACCACACCACTGCTGTCCGTGTACCCCTGGAACCAATTTAAAATTGCCTACAGCCATGTGTTATTATTTTAGGCCTTCGATGCCTGTCTGCGGTCCATTCTTTCAACTACTACTACACTGACCAGGGCACTGCTGGCCGTGTACCCCTGGAACCAACATCAGAAAATATAAAAATAAGTATTTTGCTTATAAAAAAGAAAATACTGGTGAGATATCAAATGCAGACATTTTAACATTAAAAACAAACACACAACTAAAATCTGGTACAGTACTAAAAATGGCCACCAGCTACAATTACTTTCTCCTGCAAGTAGTTAACTGAAAGTTTTTTTAAATTGAAAACACACATATGGCATCCACCGAGTGTTGTCCTGTCGCGTCTTCTTTATATTATTGCCGAGAAGATGCAAAATAATGAAAATAATAAAATCATTAATTACCAAAATAATAGAGAAAGTCAACACCACATTGCAAATAAACATTCATTCCAAATAAAGAAGCAGGGCGCGTCCGATGGTGAGTATATACCTAATAAGAATATAATCACCCTCGGACGCGCAATGCTTATTTCCAACAGCCTTCCTTCCTAAGAATCAGCCCTTCCGTCGTGTAGAGAGACGTTGTGTTACACTCCAAGGTGTTCCCCAGGTTGCCTTTCCTGAGCTTCGATCTTCCGGCTCTCGTTTAGTAGTTCTTGGAAACTACTCTGCATTAGGCCTTCAAATTGGGTATGGGGTGTAGAGAGATGGTGTGTTCCACTCCAAGGTGTTCCCCAGGTTGCCTTTCCTGAGCTTCGATCTTCCGGCTCTCGTTTAGTAGTTGTTGGAAACTATGCTGCATTAGGCCTTCAAATTGGGTATGGGGTGTAGCGAGAGGGTGTGTTACACTCCAAGGTGTTCCCCAGGTTGCCTTTCCTGAGCTTCGATCTTCCGGCTCTCGTTTAGTAGTTCTTGGAAACTACACTGCATTAGGCCTTCAAATTTGGTATGGGGTGTAGAGAGAGGGTGTGTTACACTCCAAGGTGTTCCCCAGGTTGCCTTTCCTGAGCTTCGATATTCCGGCTCTCGTTTAGTAGTTGTCGGAAACTACGCTGCATTAGGCCTACAAATTGGGTATGGGGTGTAGAGAGAGGGTTTGTTACACTCCAAGGTGTTCCCCAGGTTGCCTTTCCTGAGCTTCGATCTTCCGGCTCTCGTTTAGTAGTTCTTGGAAACTACACTGCATTAGGCCTTCAAATTGGGTATGGGGTGTAGAGAGAGGGTGTGTTACACTCCAAGGTGTTCCCCAGGTTGCCTTTCCTGAGCTTCGATATTCCGGCTCTCGTTTAGTAGTTGTCGGAAACTACGCTGCATTAGGCCTACAAATTGGGTATGGGGTGTAGAGAGAGGGTTTGTTACACTCCAAGGTGTTCCCCAGGTTGCCTTTCCTGAGCTTCGATCTTCCGGCTCTCGTTTAGTAGTTGTTGGAAACTACGCTGCATTAGGCCTTCAAATTGGGTATGGGGTGTAGCGAGAGGGTGTGTTACACTCCAAGGTGTTCCCCAGGTTGCCTTTCCTGAGCTTCGATCTTCCGGCTCTCGTTTAGTAGTTCTTGGAAACTACACTGCATTAGACCTTCAAATTGGGTATGGGGTGTAGAGAGAGGGTGTGTTACACTCTAAGGTGTTCCCCAGGTTTCCTTGCCATTGCTTCGGTCTTCCGACTCTCGTTTAGTAGTTGTAGAAAAGTACACTGCATTAGGCCATACAAAATGGGTATGGGGTGGAGAGAGATGGTGTGTTACACTCCAAGGTGTTCCCCAGGTTGCCTTTCCTGAGCTTCTATCTTCAGGCTCTCATTAAATTGTGGTTAAATGGAACAACTGCATTTGGCGTACTAGTTGGTTTGGGGCCTACTATCGGTGTCTGCCACTCCTTGCTGTTCTCCTCCACTGAACAAAGCTGTGCCGCCTGTTTACTACGGTTGCCAATTTTGAACTGCATTTCGACTACTTACTGATTTGGCCCTACTCTCTGTGTCAGCCTCTCATTCCAGTTGTCCTCCACTGCAATGCCCCCTGGTTATTCCTGTGTTACCAATTTTGAACTGCATTTAGCCCACTTTCTTCTTTGGGCCTATATCTGTGTTTCCACTTCATCGTGCCCATTGCCCAGCCAGTGATAGATGAGTCTGCTGGTACATTGACCCATAACGCAACATTCCCCGTGCACGCTACACAACAACATTGTGACCCTGCTGAAAGTCAGGTTGCTCTTCCCGCATACCATACCACCTTACACGGGGACAAAGAGGAAGGTGCAGATGAAAGTGCAGGTTCCTTCATCAGGTGGGGGGAGGAATACTAGTTGGCGACGTCACTGGCACAGGGCCTCTCATAGTACGCAAAAGTGTTGCTGCCGGTGGGAGGCGCCCCCGCCGTGCAAACACACCGCTGTACTTTGAGGGGCCCTGTGCCAGTGCCAATGCCAACGAGTGGGCCCCCCCTGCTTGCTCAGGTTCACAGCACTTGCAAAGTTGAAATACTTACCTCTCCCTGCTCCACTGCCGTGACGTGGTCCAGATTTCCTGGGCCCACTAATTACTTGAACCAGCCCTACCCCCCACAACTTTAGCCAAATGACCCCCAATTTCAAATGCCTTCCAATTATTATAAGGTAAATTACGCTTGACAAGCTTCATTAAGAAGAATGGATGGTTTTGACATTAAAATGGCCACTCTAGGTGTTTTCCTGGCCCCCACTCACTGCCGACTATGCTGCCCCATTGACTTGCATTGGGTTTCGTGTTTCGGTCGATCCCGACTTTACGTCATAATCGGCCGATTTCACTCGACCCGACTTTGGACATAGTCGGGTTTCGCAAAACCCGGCTCGACTCTAAAAAGGTCAAGGTCGCTCAACTCTAGTATTGATGTGTTAATTCATTTCATTCATTTTAGCCACAGAAAGTAACATACAAAGTTGATAGGGCAGACAATGACACCAGAATGGCCCATGCCCTGTGTTCATCATTTTTAAAATTCTTGGTCCAACCTGATGTTGCCTGGGCTGCAGACCAAGGCAGGTGAATTCCACCATTAGGACTCTGCTAAGACATTTCAATAATTCTTCCTGTCTACCTGACCACAAAAAAGGGATAATGTTTTAGATTTGTATTTTTGAAAAACATTAAAAGTCTATCAGTGTAATGTTTTATTAAATACGAAGTTAGTGAGCACCAGAGGCCTGTTTACCCATAGCTGTATATGTTGAAAATACTCACTTTGACATTCCTAAGGCTGGTTTCACTCATCTCTGAATCATGAATCATATTGTGATTAGAAGACCAGTCCAAACCACCATGTTTCCTGAAATGAGATAACTTCTTCTGGCCAGATCTTCCAATGTGAATAGGGTCTATGTTTCACAGATGTGTGAAACTTGACTAAAATGAATGGCTTATTAACAGCCATGCAACTTGTAGACCACTACTAATATCAAAGCCTGTCTTAGATAAGATAACTAGTTTTAATTAGGAAATGCTTCAATATTTCTGCTTAATTTCAGTATTACTTTTGTCATTTTCTTTCTTGCTTTGTGCTTTACTTATTTTCCGGTTTCTAAATTTCTTCTGTATGTCTCCCTGTGGCTTGCAATCTGCAAAGAAGGATTGCTAACATCCGTTGCCCATGGATATCAAGCATGGTTCTTCTTTTGTACATTCAGAACAAAATGTATTCGCAAAATTGGTTTATATCATACCTAAAGAAAACCAAAAAAACAAACACTTTTGCCTAGAGCATGTGAAATCTGTAGTGAGAAAGTGCAGAATAAAGCTAAAAACATATATTAGTGTCTTATTGATTTTTACATGCTTGTTCTGTAATAATATTTTTCTGCGTTTCAAAAAATATTGCATGGCTTTTCACAATAGTAGAGTTTCTTTCAAATACAAGTCTCAAATCACATCAGTCATGGATACCAGAACAAATGTTCTGTAAAGATGTATTGTACTACTGTTGTGCCTAGTTTCTCATTTCATAGATGGAAATGACAAGGGTGGGGGGCCCTGTTACCGGTGACTAGAGCTTTAACCTAGACAAATGTCTGTGAAACGAAGGTAATGGCTAGCTAAAAAAAAATATAGTTTTTTAAGGATATATTATTTAAGTTTTAAAATTCTGAATTTGGTTTTACATAACACACAGGCCCAATATTCAATATATAGAACACATTATCCAGAAGGACTAATAGATTATTATATTTACTCCCATAATCAACATCCCCTAGTAGCAATTGTATTAAAACTCAGCCCCAAGTGATTAAATCTTCCATTCAGAGTTTGGAATAAAAATGAAACATACATGGAATTGTAATCAAAAATGACATTTTAATTCTTCAATGAAAGTTCTCTTTTAAAAATTTTCTTTGCTTTAAGGGAACCTGTCAGTATGATCAACACTCCTAAGCAGTCTATATGGGCATGTAGGTCATAGAAGGCTAAATAAAATGATGCCTTAATATCTGCAATCCTGTTTCTTATTCCAGGAAAATCCAGGTATTTATATGTAAATTTGTTGTTAAAAACAATGGACAGGACACTGATCTGCATAAGAATCTATCTCAGTTGAACTCAGAATGTTTTGCTCTTTGCCATTGCCTGACTATTAAAACTAGGTTGCTGACTTCTCTTGCTTTGACTCGGCTTATATGACTCTTGTCTGCCACCCTGCTTAATCAGCCAGCTGCCCCTCTGTTGACCCAACCTAGGGGGCTGTGTGTCGGTCCAGAACCCTGTAGAAGGGTCAAAGGGTGAAGGCCAGGGTTTCCCTTGGACCTGATAGAAGGGCTGACTTGCACAAAACTTGGACATAGAATCTCTATTAAGAGCTGTCAGGCTATCATGAATAGAGCTACATTAGACTAAGGAACATAGAATGTTATAAACACTGAATTAAAATTATTCAGTTATTTCAGTCTATAAAAGGACCATTACTACCAATGAGAAAGCAAAGAATTTGGGGCAAAAAATAATAAATATTACTATCAGGGTGCCTTTTTATTTCTACACTGTTAAGAAGAAAACTTCTGGAAAAGGGGAAGATTAATTGGGACCTTGGTATTTTTGCCTCTCAATCAGAAAGTGATCAAGTATGTTTAGGCTATGTGCACACGTTGCGGATTAGGCTTAAGAATTTCTGGTGCGGATTCTGCCTCTCCTGGCAGAAAACGCACCTGCGGATTTGTCGCTTTTTTGTGCGTTTCCGCAGCATTTTTTGTGCGTTTTTGCTGCGGTTTTCTTGCGGATTTGCTGCGTTTTTTACCCCTGTGGTTTTCTATAATGGAATGGGTACAAAAACGCTGCAGATTCACAAAAAGAAGTGGCATGCTACTTCTTTTAAACTGCAGCGTTTCCGCAGCGGATTTTTGGCAAAGTGTGCACAGCTTTTTTTTTTTCTCATTGATTTACATTGTACTGTAAATCAATTGCGGATCTGCAGCATTTCTGCACCTCAAAAAATGCTGCGGATTCGCAGAGAATCTGCAACGTGTGCACATACCCTAACTCTTTAGTGAAAGGTGAAAAACAGATGTATTGTCTCAGGGTAAATAAAGCTGTTTCAAAGTCTATTTAGATATTTTCTTAATATTATTACTATTAGGTAGTTATCTACTATCAAAAATTGTTGTTTCTTTGCAATATGCAGAATGGTATTTGATATCAGTTGTAGAAAACACTGGCTCTATACATTTTACAGCTTCGGAGTATGGACTGGTGAGTATGTTACTGTGACAACACAGTTTTTAATCTTAACTATCAAGATGTCTATTTCAGTAGTCCAGGAAGCATAGACTATTATCTTTAAGTTGACTTTTTAATTTATGTGTTTTTCTTTGGTTGGTCAAGAAACAGACTATTGCTCATATGAACCTTTAACGTTGACTCTTTAGTTGATGCTTGCTGCAGGATATTGTAGGATATATGTTATCTTAGATGACAGGGACTCAGGATAATTGAACAATTGATTTTTGTTTGATAGCAGGAAGCTGACGAGGGGAAGAGAAAACAAGAGAGCACTACCTAAGCACAGTAAAAAAAGCTTTAAAATGACATGGGTGATGCATTCAATATATGCTCAACTGTAGGGGTTGGGCAGAATAGGCACAAATCTATGAATGATTTTGTTAAATGTTTAATTCCAACTTCATGGCTTGCTGCCCATCTGAATAGGGTGGAGAAGTATTAGTCCTGCTCCATTCACTGCTCCAAATAAAGATATACTGGAAAAATATTTTTGGGAGGCGCCTCCCTCTGTTGTAGCTTGAATCCCAAAATGACCTTGATTCTGGAATGACCTGAAGGAGCTGTGTAGACTAGGCACAACTATATGAATGATTTTATTAAACGTTGGATTCCAACTTCATCGCTTGCTGCCCATCCGAATAGAGTGAAGAAGACACAGCAGAACATAGGTGAGGAATACACAGCAGGTTTCTACCATCACCATGTCCAACCCATTATCTCGGCCTTGGGAGAAGGCCCAAAGGGGAAATACAGCTGCAGAAAGGGTGACTATAGGAGTTCTGGCAGCTTCGACAGATCAAAACCTGGGCAATCAACACTCGGCCAGATTTAATACAGGAATTGGTCTGTTGGGAAGCCCAGAACTTTGTGGAGGAAGATGAAAACTTCACTGAAGTGGATCCAGAGGAATTAAACTGGTTGTTAAATCCAGGATTCAGTTGTAGTCTGGAATCAATTTCCTAGTCACAAGCAGCCCATATCCAGAAAATGTTGATCACATTGGGACCTGGGGCCTCCAGCAAGGATAGGGCTAGTGTTATTGAATTATTGAATCAGTTTTCACAGATAAGGAGAACTTGTTAATAATCTGCGCTACTGGAATCCCATATAATAAATCCAAATGCAGAAATGATTCTTCTATTGTCCTAATGAAGAAGTCTGTAGTACTTAGAAACGTTGATTAAATAAAGAAAAAACGCATGTACTTTCTGTCTAGATTTATGTCCTTCCTGACCTTTCTGTTTAGACCAATATTTACTCTAGCATAAACCAAGATTTTGAGCCCATTTTTTTAGGCTAAAAGAGCCCATCTCGGCTTATACTTGAGTCATTGTCCCAGGTGGTCGGCGGGGGAGGGGGAGCGGTGGCTGTCACATCATGCTCACCTGCTTCTGGTGCAGTCCCTGCTTCTCAGTTTGTCTCTGACCCTGGCAGTTTTTTCCTGTGTTCAGCGGTCATATGGTACCGCTCATTAAAGTAATGAATATGGATGCGACTCCGCTCCCATGGGGGTGGAGCGCATATTTATTACTTTAATGAGTGGTACCATGTGACTGCTGAACACAGGAACAAGCTACCAGCGCCAGAGACCATCGCATTGGAGAAGTAGGGACAGCATCAGGAGGGGGTCAGTATGACGGGGGAGGGTGAGCCATGCAATATTCACTGGTCCCCATTCCACCGCTGGGCTCTGTCTTCCACATCCTCTGGCTGTGACGTTCAGGTCAGAGGGCATGATGAAGTGTTTAGCACACACCCTCTGCCTGAACAGTCACTGCAGAGAGCTGGAAGACATAGTGGCACGTGGTGGTGGAATGGGGACAGTTGAATATCGCAAGTGTCGGGGGCCTGAGCGACGAGAGGTGAGTATGTCATTTTTTTTATCACAGCATATGGGGCATATTATTGTATGGAGCATCTTATGGGGCCATCCACTTTTGTGCAGCATTATATTGGGCATAATCTATGGAGCATCTTATGGGGCCATCAACCTTTGTGCAGCATTATATGTGGCATAATATTTTATGGAGCATCTTATGGGGCCATCAACCTTTGTGCAGCATTATATGGGGCATAATATTCTATAGAGCATCTCATGGGGCCATCATTAACCTTTGATGCAGTATTATATGGGGCATATTTTAATATGGTCCATCATGAACTTTATGGAGCATTATATGGAGCGTATTTTGTATGGAGCATATTATGGGGCCCATCATGAACTGTTTGGAGCATTATATGGTGCTCCTGATTCAATATGGATATTCAAAAACACTTAACCTACTGATGTCCCAATCAATTTTACTTTATTGGTATCTATTTTTATTTTTGAAATTTACCAGTAGATGCTGCATTTTCCACCCTAGGCTTATACTCGAGTCAATAAGTTTCCCCAGTTTTTTGTGGCAAAATTAGGGGTCTCGGCTTATACTCGGGTCGGCTTATACTCGAGTATATACGGTATATACGGTACAAAGCTTTGTCCTCAAATATTTTCTAAATACATTTTTGGACTTTTAGAAGTTGGAAGGTTTATTTATTTTCTGAGTTGATGAAATCCATCCTGTGGTTGATGTTTAATCTGTATTTTTAGTTTTCACCTAATGAGATTCTCGTGCTTTGGTGCTCTGTCCTGATATTCATACTTATTAGCATAAAGTGACAAGTAACTGAACCTTCAGTAACTTGCTGTCTCCCATTTTAAATACTGCACTTGCGCAGTTCATATTGTGGTCTTTGATTAAAAAAGGTGCTGGTGGCGTATGCGCAGTAGCATCTGTCAGTTGCCTATAGATGCTACTGTGCATGCACTTCCGCGCGTGCTTTATTGTTGTGGGAAAAAAATTGGCTGCAGCAAAATGGCTCCAGCATTTTGCTATAATTTATTTTTTAAGTCTACAATAGGAACTATTCAATTGCAGAATTTAAAACAGGAGTCAGAACACTGACGGTTCAGTGACCCATCATTCAAACCAATAGACATTAAAAAGAGAACCGAGCACCTAAAAAAGACCCGCCCGCAGGCCACTCCAAAACATGTGAATCTCATTAACTGAAAAATACAGATACAGATTAAACAATAATCACAAAAAGGATTTCATCAACCCAGAGATCACCTTAATCAATGTAACGGCGCCAACCTGGCAATGCCTGTTGTTGAAAATCCTGATGACAGGGTCACTTTAACCCCTTAGTGACAGAGCCAATTTGGTACTTAATGACCAGGCCAATTTTTACAATTCTGACCACTGTCACTTTATGAGGTTATAACTCTGGAACGCTTCAACGGATCCCGCTGATTCTGAGATTGTTTTTTCGTGACATATTGCACTTCATGTTAGTGGTAACATTTCTTCGATATTACTTGAGTTTATTTATTAAAAAAACGGAAATATGGCGAAAATTTTGAAAATTTTGCAATTTTCAAACTTTGAATTTTTATGCCCTTACATCAGAGAGATATGTCACACAAAATGGTCAATAAATAACATTTCCCATATGTCTACTTTACATCAGCACAATTTTGGAAAAAAAAAAAAAATTATTAGGGAGTTATAAGGGTTAAAATTTGACCAGCAATTTCTTATTTTTACAGCAAAATTTACAAAACCATTTTTTTTAGGGACCACCTCACATTTGAAGTCAGTTTGAGGGGTCTATGTAGCAGAAAATGCCCAAAATTGACACCATTCTAAAAACTGCACCCCTCAAGGTGCGCAAAACCACATTCAAGAAGTTTATTAACCCTTCAGTTGCTGCACAGGAACTAAAGCAATGTGGAAGGAAAAAATGAACATTTTACTTTTTTTCACAAATATTTTACTTCAGAATCAATTTTTTTTATTTTCACATGTGTAAAAAAAGAAAATGAACCACATAATTTGTTGTGCAATTTGTCCGGAGAATGCCGATACCCCATATGTGGGGAGGGACCACTATTTGGGTGCACAGTAGAGCTCAGGAGGGAAGGAGCGCCATTTGGCTTTTTCAACATAGAATTCCCTGGAATTGAGATCGGACACCATGTCGCGTTTGGAGAGCCCCTGATGTGCCTAAACAGTGGAAACCCCCCACAAGTGACACCATTTTGGAAACTAGACCCCCTAAGGAACTTATCTAGGTGTGTGGTCAACACTTTGAACCCCCAAGTGCTTCACACAAGTTTATAACGTAGAGCCGAAAAAATAAAAAATCATTTTTTTTTCACAAAAATGATCTTTTCACCCCCAATTTTTTATTTTCCCAAGGGTAGCAAGACAAAATAGACCCCAAAAGTTGTTGTGCAATTTGTCCTGAGTATGTCGATACCCCGTATGTGGGGGTAAACCTCTGTTTGGGTGCACAGTAGAGCTCAGAAGGGAAGGAGCGCCATTTGACTTTTTCAACATAGAATTCTCTGGAATTGAGATAGGACACCATGTCGCGTTTGGAGAGCCCCTGATGTGCCTAAACAGTGGAAACCCCCCACAAGTGACACCATTTTGGAAACTAGACCCCCTAAGGAACTTATCTAGGTGTGTGGTCAACACTTTGAACCCCCAAGTGCTTCACACAAGTTTATAACGTAGAGCCGAAAAAATTAAAAATAATTTTTTTTTCACAAAAATGATCTTTTCACCCCCAATTTTTTATTTTCCCAAGGGTAGCAAGACAAAATAGACCCCAAAAGTTGTTGTGCAATTTGTCCTGAGTATGTCGATACCCCGTATGTGGGGGTAAACCTCTGTTTGGGTGCACAGTAGAGCTCAGAAGGGAAGGAGCGCCATTTGACTTTTTCAACATAGAATTCTCTGGAATTGAGATCGGACACCATGTCGCGTTTGGAGAGCCCCTGATGTGCCTAAACAGTGGAAACCCCCCACAAGTGACACCATTTTGGAAACTAGACCCCCTAAGGAACTTATCTAGGTGTGTGGTCAACACTTTGAACCCCCAAGTGCTTCACACAAGTTTATAACGTAGAGCCGAAAAAATTAAAAATCATTTTTTTTTTCACAAAAATGATCTTTTCACCCCCAATTTTTTATTTTCCCAAGGGTAGCAAGACAAAATAGACCCCAAAAGTTGTTGTGCAATTTGTCCTGAGTATGTCGATACCCCGTATGTGGGGGTAAACCTCTGTTTGGGTGCACAGTAGAGCTCAGAAGGGAAGGAGCGCCATTTGACTTTTTCAACATAGAATTCTCTGGAATTGAGATCGGACACCATGTCGCGTTTGGAGAGCCCCTGATGTGCCTAAACAGTGGAAACCCCCCACAAGTGACACCATTTTGGAAACTAGACCCCCTAAGGAACTTATCTAGGTGTGTGGTCAACACTTTGAACCCCCAAGTGCTTCACACAAGTTTATAACGTAGAGCCGAAAAGATTAAAAATCATTTTTTTTTCACAAAAATGATCTTTTCACCCCCAATTTTTTATTTTCCCAAGGGTAGCAAGACAAAATAGACCCCAAAAGTTGTTGTGCAATTTGTCCTGAGTATGTCGATACCCCGTATGTGGGGGTAAACCTCTGTTTGGGTGCACAGTAGAGCTCAGAAGGGAAGGAGCGCCATTTGACTTTTTCAACATAGAATTCTCTGGAATTGAGATAGGACACCATGTCGCGTTTGGAGAGCCCCTGATGTGCCTAAACAGTGGAAACCCCCCACAAGTGACACCATTTTGGAAACTAGACCCTCTAAGGAACTTATCTAGGTGTGTGGTTAACACTTTGAACCCCCAAGTGCTTCACACAAGTTTATAACGTAGAGCCGAAAAAATTAAAAATCATTTTTTTTTCACAAATATGATCTTTTCACCCCCAATTTTTTATTTTCCCAAGGGTAGCAAGACAAAATAGACCCCAAAAGTTGTTGTGCAATTTGTCCTGAGTATGTCGATACCCTGTATGTGGGGGTAAACCTCTGTTTGGGCGCACTGCGGAGCTTGGAAGGGAAGGCGCGCCGTTTGACTTTTTAATCTCTTAATTGTGAGAGCGGACGTCATTTTGGGTTTGTAGATGTGCCTAACAGCAGAAACCCCCCACAACTGACCCCGTTTTGGAAACTACACCCCTCAAAGATTTTAATCAGGGGTATATTGAGCAATTTGAACCCACATGTATGACACAGAGTTTGATAACATTAGGTTGTCATATTGAAAAAATTCATTTTTTTCCACGAGAATCTTGTTTTAGACCTGAATGTCTCGATTTTTCAGAAATAACATCAAAAAGTGGACCCCACAATTCGTTACCCACTTTATTATGAGTGCAGCAATATCCCATATGTAGTAAAAAAGTTCTGTTTGGACAAATGGCAGGGCTTGGACAGAAAGGGGCACAATGTGACAAATTTGGCTTTATTTGAAATTGAAGATCCAGGACCCATTCAAAGCTTCTAGAGACATTGAGCAAAAAAGAAAATCCTTCCAGGAATTATTACTCACAGAGGGAGGCATGCTCCTAAAACACAATGGCTGACTATAAAATTGGTCTTGCTAACAAAACAGTTGTCCCGCATTTGCGTATATTGTAGCAGGAAGAATAAACTGTACTGGAATGAAGGGCAAAATGTGTAGGAAAATGCAGCCATCTATGTGGCAAAGCGGAGTTTGTTCCAAAGATGAAAGAACACCATCAGGGCTAGAATGGCAGACACTTTCAGAGACTGGTCGTACAACGTCCTTTTAGCTCCATCAATCCCTATATGAGAGACGAATGTGCCAATAGACGTGGTACACCATAGCAAGCTCCCACCCGCCAAGGTCAGAACCGCTATATGCACAAAACAACCAGTTCTCTATAGAAAGTATTGTCTGGTACCAGAGGTTCGGCAAGAACCATAAAGTAAAGCCCATAGTGTATAAGTACGGAACTTCCTCATTTTTTAGAAATCCTACAATAAAATGATCATGCCCGTATCATCAACATAAATATAAGTAATATAAATGGAAGCCAAAGTTTTGTGTAGCAAGACAGTTATAAAAACAGTCAAAGTTAGATAAATGGTCAAAAATGTTTGAGTAATAAAGTCCTAGAATTCATTTTCAGATAATCTCACTTTGCAAGAACATTTGTGGGGTCCACACTCTAGAGCGTACAGACGTGGGTACGTGGATGAGAATTTGTTGGAATAGTAGTTTGGTATGGGATTGATCGAGTCGTAGAATTTTCAGATGACCTGACTTTGCAAGAACATTTGTGGGGTCCACACTCTAGAGCGTACAGACGTGGGTACGTGGATGAGAATTTGTTGGAATAGTAGTTTGGTATGGGATTGATCGAGTCGTAGAATTTTCAGATGACCTGACTTTGCAAGAACATTTGTGGGGTCCACACTCTAGAGCGTACAGACGTGGGTACGTGGATGAGAATTTGTTGGAATAGTAGTTTGGTATGGGATTGATCGAGTCGTAGAATTTTCAGATGACCTGACTTTGCAAGAACATTTGTGGGGTCCACACTCTAGAGCGTACAGACGTGGGTACGTGGATGAGAATTTGTTGGAATAGTAGTTTGGTATGGGATTGATCAAATTCTGGAATTAATTGTGAAATGGGGTAAAATGGGATCTACTAATTAAAATATTTATCAATTGTTCCAAATTGTACTACTGGGGCCACTAAGCAGAAAATAAAAATGATTGAAAAAAAAAACAAACTAATAATTGTAGGTGGTGTGGTAGGTCTCAAAACAGGGGGAGATACAAAGGCCTGGTTGGGATGGGCATGTGGGGCAATAAAATCGGGAATCACTCCGCCTGCCATGCTTTCTGCAAACTCGGCACCTTTTTTGAGGATACCTTTGGGTGGGAGTGACAGGGACAGGGTGAGGAAAATGGCGTTCTGACAGTCTCCGGGAATCCTCAGAGTCGAAGGCTTCCCCCGGTGCCATGGACTCAAATATGAGGCTCTCTACTACTTTTTCCTGAAAGTGCAGGAAAGTTAGTGGTCCTTGAGATTTTTTGTATAGGACAAAACTGTTGTAGGTGGCAGTCTGAATTAGATAGATTCCCACCTTTTTATACCACGCCCTGGTCTTCCTCTTGACCAGGTATGGTTGCAGAACCTGGTCTGACAGGTCTACGCCACCCATATGTCTATTATATTCTGTGATGCAGACAGGTTTTTCTTTGTCCCTGGTGGCACCCCTCTCTCTGACCGTCACAGTGGTGTCCGTATGCAGTGTGGAAAGCATATAGACGTCCTTCCTGTCTTTCCACTTCACTGCAAGTAGTTGGTCGCTTGCAAGTGAAAATGACGCCCCCCTCTCCAAACGTCTGGACACCAACTGTGACGGAAACCTCACTCTGTTTTTCCTCACTGTCCCACAGGCCCCTGTACTTGCAGCATGGAGGGATTTGTATAGGGGGATACTCGTGTAATAATTATCTGTGTACACGTGGTACCCTTGATTGAGAAAGGGCGTCATTAGCTCCCAGACAATTTTGCCTGGGATACCAATTGTCTGGGGGCAGTTTGGGGGGTTTATTTGGCGGTCCCTACCTTCGTAAATTAGGAAGGTGGACGTGTACCCTGATGAGCTCTTGCAAGCTTTATATAATTTTACGCCGTATTTGGCTCTCTTGGAGGGAATAAATTGGCGGAATGAAAGACGGCCCTTGTAGCTCATCAAGGACTCGTCGACTGCCATATTTTGCTCTGGGGTATAGGAATTTAGAAAGGAAGTTTTTAGGAGGGAAATTAGGGGTCTTAATTTATTTAGCCGATCGTAGTTGGGGTCAGTTCTTGGGAGAGCTTGGGCATTGTCACTGAAGTGGAGGAATCTCATCAGGGCTTCGTAACGGGCTCGGGACATGATGGCTGCAAATACAGGGGTGCAGTGGACAGATTTTGTTGCCCAGTAAGAGCGGAGAGTGGGTTTTTTTACTATACCCATATTCAGGGTGAGGCCTAAGAATTTTTTAATTTCGGGGACATTTGTGGGGATCCAGGAACGGGAATGAAAGGCAGTGGGTTTTTGGGAAATATATTGCCGGGCATATAGGTTAGTTTGGTGGACGATTAATTGCAGGACTTCGGGGCTAATGAAAATTTCAAAAAAATCAATGGGGGTAAAATTGGCGACATCTACTTTTATTCCAGGGACTGCAGAAAAAGGGGGAATTTGAGGGGAAAATGAGGTGTCATTATACCACAGCGGTGGGGGGACTGCGGTACTTGGTCATGCCTCTGAAGCTTCAGCAGTGACGACCGACTCCGCTACCACCGGGCTGGGGGATCCCGTGGAGGAAGAGTCGTCATCACTGTCTGAAAACTGCTCAACTTCAGGGGCAGAATCTGTTTCGCTGCCGGAGCAAAGCAGGCTGCAAGCATGCTCCGCGCTAAAAGTTCTGCGAGCCATTTTATCTAATTCCTCCCCTAACCCTAACCCTAACCCTACCCCTAACCCTAACCCTAACCCTTAACCCTAAAAAAAATTTAAAAAAAAAATTATAATTTTTTTTTTTTTTTTTTTTATAATCCTCTGCTGGTGATGCAGGGATTACGGAGAACGGGGGTGGGTAAATGGGATGCTGGCGGAGGCAGATATTATGTTTTTTGTCACTGACAGAGCAGCACTTGAACTGTAGTCTCTCTCTCTTCTCTCCTAGAACAACTACAAGGAGAGAAGAGAAAGGTACAGCCCAAGTGCTGCCATGTTTATCAAATATTAGGGGTTTTGATCACTGTAATTGGACATATTACAGTAATCAAAACCCAGCAGCCAATGAGAAAATTCTCATAGGTTGCTGGGTCTCTGCTGGCAGATCATGGCAGGCGCACTGCGCATGCGCCCGCCATTTTCTTCCAGCAGAGAAGAAGAAGGGGGGCCAGGAGCAGTGGGCTGGGGACCGGGGACCACTACTGAGGACCGGGGACCACTACTGAGGACCGGGGACAGGAGCAGGCGGTATGGTGGGGGGCTCGGGGGCTCTATTTCTCTCCCCTCTGATGTGCGATCACATCAGAGGGGAGAGAAATGCAAAGCATTTTTTTTTTTTACAAACTATTTGCAGCGATCGCAATCCCGGGGGTCTGTAAAGACCCCTGGGATTGCGATCGCTCCAGGGGGTCTGCGATCGCTCCAGGGGGTCTGTAAAAACAGACCCCAATACACCGGGGGAAGCTAGGCTTTGGCGGGCGCATCTGCACATGCGCCCGCCATTTTGGAGCCCGGGCAGGAAGGAGGAGGGTCGGGGACCGGGGGGGCACCTTCTCCGGTACATAAGGTACCGTGGGGGGCTCGGGGGACCCTATTTCTCTCCCCTCTAATGTCCGATCACATTAGAGGGGAGAGAAACACAATACTAATCGCGTTTTTTTTTTTTTTTTTTGCGATCGCCGGTAAACGGTTAATTACCGGCGATCGCAAAAGCGGGGTCGGTGAAAACCGACCCGAATCATGTTCTCTGGGGTCTCGGCTACCCCCGGCAGCCGAGACCCCGGAGAAAATCGGCCTCTGGGGGGCGCTATGTACTTTTTCCACAGCGCCGTTAATTAACGGCGCTGTGGCTTAAGTACCCTTAGCGGCCGCCGTTAAAAGGCGTATCGGCGGTCGCTAAGGGGTTAAGGGAATTATACTTGGCTAGAATAAAAAACTAGCAAAAAGTTTAGCAAAATTGCTTTTTCCTAAAAATTTTTTAATATACCGACTAATGGAACTAATCTGATCACAATGCTACTGAAGCTATAAATCCAATGCTTTCCATTTTTCTTTTCTATAACAATGTTCCCATTATATATCTACTTCTAACCACTCTTTACCAGAGGCATGCGATCATTTTTCTATTGTTCACCTAATACATAACTTGTGAATATTTTTTTGTATCTAGGCTATTATATAGTCCTTGAACACCATGCTGTTATCCATTTTATGTTAATTTCTCCCTCTTTCAAATTTTTTATACTTGCAGAACATCAACTCATTCAAGTGGCTGAGAGTAACATATGTTCATCAAGGACACACTATTGAAAGTAGCTAAAATAAATGCAGCTACTTTCTAAAAAATGGATTTATAAATTCTGAAACTTTCAACACTTTTGTATGATCATGTTTTTGGACAAAAGTATCTATGACACTGCATATACTGTAAGTAACGCTGTAATGATTCAGTGTTACAAAGTTGAAATTTATATTTTAACCTTTCTTTAAAGGTCCATTTCTATTGCAAAAATGTGTAATATATATATATATATATATATATATATATATATATATATATACAAACACACACACATTTTTTGCAATAGAAATGGAGCTTTAACGAAAGGTTAAAATATAAATTTCAACTTTGTAACACTGAATCATTACAGTGTTACTTACAGCAATATATACATTGTGTAAGCAAATTGATTTTATATTTGTACATGTATCAGATTTGTATGTTAATTATCCTATCATTTTATGCTGCATGCAGCTTTATTATGTTAGCACTAAAGACATAAAAGAGAAAATTGGAGATTTATGACAGTTTCTGGTGAGTGACATGATCCTCCCAATTTTTTAATTTGGTGTAGAATATTATTATGAAGAAAATTGTGGTCATCCATGTCAATCACTGAGCAATTGGAAACCCCGCTAAACAGAGTGAAAGAGGACTAAGTTCAGAAATACAAGTCCACTAATATTGCTGCATCAGTTTTTGTGGTAATGGCAAAAATATGATAGCTAAAAAAGATTGGACAGTCACTTCAAAAATCGATACTATCTGGGCTGATCATCTTGCCACATTTTGTAGTGCCCAATGAAATATAGAGAGTATGATCTTCGGCAAAGTGCATGCCGCATTTGTACACATTTTTTTATGTATAGTTTAATGATCACGTAGTTCCCCATCTGGTCAGTTTGTGTCTACATAGCAATTACTGAACTCTGTAGGAAAGTGCAACAGTCTATGCTTTCCTTTATAGAAGTCCCAATGGAAAATTAATTACATAGTTACATAGCTACATAGTTATTAAGGTTGAAGGAAGACTATATGTCCATCTAGTTCAACCCATAGCCTAACCTAACATGCCCTAACATGTTGATCCAGAGGAAGGCAAAAAAACCCCATGTGCAAAGAGTAAGCTCCACATTGGGGAAAAAAATTCCTTCCCGACTCCACATACGGCAATCAGACTAGTTCCCTGGATCAACGCCCTATCAAGGAATCTAGTGTATATACCCTGTAACATTATACTTTTCCAGAAAGGTATCCAGTCCCCTCTTAAATTTAAGTAATGAATCACTCATTACAACATCACACGGCAGAGAGTTCCATAGTCTCACTGCTCTTACAGTAAAGAATCCGTGTCTGTTATTATGCTTAAACCTTTTTTCCTCCAACCGCAGAGGATGCCCCCTTGTCCCTGTTTCAGGTCTATGATTAAAAAGATCATCAGAAAGGTCTTTGTACTGTCCCCTCATATATTTATACATTAAAATGAGATCACCCCTTAGTCTTCGTTTTTCCAAACTAAATAGCCCCAAGTGTAATAACCTATCTTGGTATTGCAGACCCCCCAGTCCTCTAATAACCTTGGTCGCTCTTCTCTGCACCCGCTCCAGTTCAGCTATGTCTTTCTTATACACCGGAGACCAGAACTGTGCACAGTATTCTAAGTGTGGTTGAACTAGTGACTTGTATAGAGGTAAAATTATATTCTCCTCATGAGCATCTATGCCTCTTTTAATGCATCCCATTATTTTATTTGCCTTTGTAGCAGCTGCCTGACACTGGCCACTGAATTTAAGTTTGTCATCCACCCATACACCCAGGTCTTTTTCATTGACGGTTTTGCCCAGAGTTTTAGAATTAAGCACATAATTATACATCTTATTACTTCTACCCAAGTGCATGACCTTACATTTATCCCCATTAAAGCTCATTTGCCATTTATCAGCCCAAGCTTCTAGTTTACATAAATCATCCTGTAATATAAAATTTTCCTCCTCTGTATTGATTACCCTGCAGAGTTTAGTGTCATCTGCAAATATTGAAATTCTACTCTGAATGCCCCCTACAAGGTCATTAATAAATATGTTAAAAAGAAGAGGGCCCAATACTGACCCCTGTGGTACCCCACTGCTAACCGCTACCCAGTCCGAGTGTGCTCCATTAATAACCACCCTTTGTTTCCTATCCCTGAGCCAGCTCTCAACCCACTTGCACATATTTTCCCCTATCCCCATTATTCTCATTTTATGTATCAACCTTTTGTGTGGCACCGTATCAAAAGCTTTTGAAAAGTCCATATACACTACATCCACTGGGTTCCCTTGGTCCAATCCGGAACTTACCTCTTCATAGAAACTGATCAAATTAGTCTGACATGAACGGTCCCTAGTAAACCCGTGCTGATACTGGGTCATGAGGTTATTCCTCTTCAGATACTCCAGTATAGTGTCCCTTAGAATGCCCTCCAGGATTTTACCCACAGTAGAGGTTAAGCTTACTGGCCTATAGTTTCCGAGTTCAGTTTTTGTTCCCTTTTTGAATATTGGCACCACATTTGCTATACGCCAGTCCTGTGGCACAGACCCTGTTATTATGGAGTCTTTAAAGATTAAAAATAATGGTCTATCAATGACTGTACTTAATTCCTGCAGTACTCGAGGGTGTATCCCATCCGGGCCCGGAGATTTGTCAATTTTAGTGATTTTTAGACGCCGCCGCACTTCCTGCTGGGTTAAGCAGGTGACATTTAATTGGGAATTTTTATCACTAGACATTTTGTCTGCCATGGGATTTTCTTGTGTAAATACTGATGAAAAAAAGTCATTTAGCATATTGGCTTTTTCCTCATCCTCATCCACCATCTCACCCAGACTATTTTTAAGGGGGCCAACACTATCATTTTTTAGTTTCTTACTATTTATGTAGTTAAAGAATATTTTAGGATTATTTTTACTCTCTCTGGCAATGAGTCTCTCTGTCTCAATCTTTGCTGCCTTGATTTGCTTTTTACAGAATTTATTTAATTTTCTGTATTTATTTAATGCCTCCTCACTACCTACTTCCTTTAATTCTCTAAATGCTTTCTTTTTGTCCCTTATTGCGCCCCTTACAGCTCTATTTAGCCATATTGGTTTCCTCCTATTTCTAATATGTTTATTCCCATACGGTATATACTGTGCACAGGTCCTATCCAGGATGCTAATAAACGTCTCCCATTTTCTCTGTGTATTTTTGTGTCTCAGGATATCGTCCCAGTTAATTGCACCAAGATCCTCTCTCATCCGTTGGAAATTTGCCCTCCTGAAGTTTAGTGTCCTTGTAACCCCTCTACTACACATCTTTTTAAAGGATACATGAAAACTTATTATTTTGTGATCGCTATTTCCCAAGTAACCCCCAACCCTTATATTTGATATGCGGTCTGGCCTGTTGCTTAATATTAGGTCTAGCAGTGCCCCCCTTCTTGTTGGGTCCTGAACCAGTTGTGAAAGGTAATTGTCTCTCATAATTGTCAAAAACCAATTACCTTTGCTGGAACTGCAGGTTTGTGTTCCCCAATCTATTTCAGGGTAGTTGAAGTCCCCCATAATAATGACTTCTCCTTGAGTCGCAGCTTCATCTATTTGCTTTACGAGGATATTCTCCATTGCTTCCATTATTTTTGGAGAGTTATAACAAACCCCTATCAGTAATTTATTATTTTTTCCCCCTCCCCTTATCTCCACCCACAGGGATTCTACATTTTCATTAAATTCACCTATATTATCGCGCAGGATGGGTTTTAAGGATGATTTTACATATAGACACACCCCTCCCCCTCGCTTATCTGTACGGTCATTTCTGAACAGGCTATAGCCCTGCAAGTTAACAGCCCAGTCATGGCTCTCATCCAGCCACGTTTCAGATATCCCCACCATGTCATAATTATGCTCCAACAACATTAGTTCTAATTCGTCCATTTTGTTGGCGAGGCTTCTGGCATTAGTATACATGCACTTTATGTTCCTCTCTGTACTTCTATTTCTTAAATTATTAACTGTTCTGACCCCACCCCCCATGCCACCGCCACCCCCAACTTCCTTATTTGTGCCCAGGACTCTGTCTGCACTATCTTCCCCTCCTATAAAATGAATACCCTCCCCCCCAATTCCTAGTTTAAACACTCCTCCAACCTTCTAGCCATTCTCTCCCCCAGCACAGCTGCACCCTCCCCATTGAGGTGCAGCCCGTCCCTAGCGTAGAGCCTGTAGCCAACTGAGAAGTCGGCCCAGTTCTGCAGGAACCCAAACCCCTCTTTCCTACACCAATTCTTGAGCCACTTATTAACCTCCCTAATCTCCCGTTGCCTCTCTGTCGTGGCACGTGGTACCGGCAGTATTTCGGAAAATACCACGTTGGAGGTCCTTGCTTTCAGCTTGCAGCCTAATTCCCTGAAATCATCTTTAAGGACCTTCCACCTACCTCTAACTTTGTCATTAGTGCCAATGTGCACCATGACCGCTGGGTCCTCACCAGCCCCTCCCAATAATCTGTCCACCCGATCAGCGATGTGTCGGACTCGAGCGCCAGGTAGGCAGCACACCGTTCGACGATCCCTGTCTTTGTGACAGATTGCCCTATCTGTTCCCCTAATAATTGAGTCGCCCACTACCAGCACCTGTCTGGCCTGCCCTGCTCTCCTATTTCCCTCCTTACTGGAGCAATCACTCCTCCGGCTTTCAGAGGACATGCCTGGCTGCAGCAGTGCTATCCCTGTACTGGCACCCCCCTCATCTGCCAACTTAGCAAACTTATTGGGGTGTTCCAGATCAGGACTAGCCTCCCTGGCACTCTTCCCTCTACCCCGCTTCCTAACTGTCACCCAGCTTGCTACTTCATCGTCCTGCAGCTCCATCCTACCATCCCCCCCCTATCTGTCCCATTGAGCGTCTGCTCCGTGAGCAGAAGACTCCTCTCCATATTGTCTATGGATCTCAGTGTTGCCAGCTGCACATTTAGAGTCAGAATCTGGGTTTCCAAATGCACAACGTGCTCACATCTCGCACAGCAGTATGCACCCTCGATCGGCTGCTCAAGGATTGCATACATGTGGCAAGATGTGCACTGGATGGCATTAACAATCGTGGAGCACATTTCCTAATGGGGATTGCACCAGACAGAACAGTTCAATAAAAAAAATAAATAAATACAAAGTATTAATAAAAATCAGACAGCAATTCAGTAATTCCTCCCCTGAAAACTCCCTGACTCCAAAGTCACTGAATCACAAGTCACACTTACCGCCGTCCACACTTATGCTCTGGTCACACTCAGCTCGCTCACACTTGCTCTGCTGAAGATTTATAGAGATTTTTTTTTTTTCCTAGTTCCCCTCAACAGCAATCAACCTTGCTGTTCAAATGCACTTCCAAAAAGGACTTGAGCCCCAAACAGCTGCCCCTTATAAACCCTTAACTATGAGCCCCCACCCTAAGTTAACCCTTATGAATATAGCTACCCCCAATTCAGCAACTCACACCAATTCACACAGGTATTTGTTAAAGGCTTTCCAAATACCTCTTCACTGAATCACAAGTCACACTTACCGCCGTCCACACTTACGCTCTGGTCACACTCAGCTCGCTCACACTTGCTCTGCTGAAGATTTATAGAGATTTTTTTTTTTTTTTTTTCCTAGTTCCCCTCAACAGCAATCAACCTTGCTGTTCAAATGCACTTCCAAAAAGGACTTGAGCCCCAAACAGCTGCCCCTTATAAACCCTTAACTATGAGCCCCCACCCTAAGTTAACCCTTATGAATATAGCTACCCCCAATTCAGCAACTCACACCAATTCACACAGGTATTTGCTAAAGGCTTTCCAAATACCTCTTCACTGAATCACAAGTCACACTTACCGCCGTCCACACTTACGCTCTGGTCACACTCAGCTCGCTCACACTCGCTCTGCTGAAGATTTATAGAGATTTTTTTTTTTTCCTAGTTCCCCTCAACAGCAATCAACCTTGCTGTTCAAATGCACTTCCAAAAAGGACTTGAGCCCCAAACAGCTGCCCCTTATAAACCCTTAACTATGAGCCCCCACCCTAAGTTAACCCTTATGAATATAGCTACCCCCAATTCAGCAACTCACACCAATTCACACAGGTATTTGTTAAAGGCTTTCCAAATACCTCTTCACTGAATCACAAGTCACACTTACCGCCGTCCACACTTACGCTCTGGTCACACTCAGCTCGCTCACACTCGCTCTGCTGAAGATTTATAGAGATTTTTTTTTTTTTTTTTTCCTAGTTCCCCTCAACAGCAATCAACCTTGCTGTTCAAATGCACTTCCAAAAAGGACTTGAGCCCCAAACAGCTGCCCCTTATAAACCCTTAACTATGAGCCCCCACCCTAAGTTAACCCTTATGAATATAGCTACCCCCAATTCAGCAACTCACACCAATTCACACAGGTATTTGTTAAAGGCTTTCCAAATACCTCTTCACTGAATCACAAGTCACACTTACCGCTGTCCACACTTACGCTCTGGTCACACTCAGCTCGCTCACACTCGCTCTGCTGAAGATTTATAGAGATTTTTTTTTTTTCCTAGTTCCCCTCAACAGCAATCAACCTTGCTGTTCAAATGCACTTCCAAAAAGGACTTGAGCCCCAAACAGCTGCCCCTTATAAACCCTTAACTATGAGCCCCCACCCTAAGTTAACCCTCATGAATATAGCTACCCCCAATTCAGCAACTCACACCAATTCACACAGGTATTTGTTAAAGGCTTTCCAAATACCTCTTCACTGAATCACAAGTCACACTTACCGCCGTCCACACTTACGCTCTGGTCACACTCAGCTCGCTCACACTCGCTCTGCTGAAGATTTATAGAGATTTTTTTTTTTTCCTAGTTCCCCTCAACAGCAATCAACCTTGCTGTTCAAATGCACTTCCAAAAAAATTGCTAAAAATCAGTACAGACTTTAGTCACTGTCAGGCATACAGTTGTGCTCAAAAGTTTACATACCCCAGCAGAAATTTTGCTTTCATGGCCTTTTTTTTAGAGAATATGAATGATGACACCAAAACTTTTTCTCCAGTCATGGTAAGTGGTTGATTGAAAACATTTATTGTCAAATTACTGTGTTTTCTCTTTTAAAAATCATAATGACAACCCAAAACATCCAAATGACCCTGATCAAAAGATCACATACCCCATTTATTAATACTGTGTATTGCCCCCCACTAATATCAATGACAGCTTGAAGTCTTTTGTGGTATTTGTGGATGAGGTTCTTTATTTTCTCAGATGGTAAAGCTGCCCATTCTTCTTGTCAAAAAGCCTCCAGTTTCTGTAAATTCCTGGGCTGTCTAGCATGAAAAGCGCGGTTGAGATCTCCCCAGAGTGGCTCAATGATATTGAGGTCAGGAGACTGAGATGGCCACTCCAGAAACTTCACTTTGTTCTGATGTAGCCAGTGAAAGGTCGACTTTGCCTTGTTTTTTGGATCATTGTCATGTTGGAACATCCAAGTACGTCCCATGCGCAGCTTTCGGGCTGATGATTGCAAATTTGCCTACAGTATTTGCTGATAATGTGCTGCATTCATTTTTCCAATCAACTTTGACCAAGTTTCCTGTGCCTTTGTAGCTCACACATCCCCAAAACATAAGTGATCCAACTCCGTTCATTACAGTAGGAATGGTGCTCTTTTATCACATGCCTTGTTGTCCTCTCTCCAAATGTAATGTTTATGGTTACCTTGTTTCAGAAGTTTTGAGGCTTGTCTCTGTGCTGTTTTGCATATTGTAGGAAAAATAATTTGTGGCATTTGCACAGTAATGGATTTCTTCTGGTGACTCGACCATGCAATTTATTTTTCTTCAAGTGCCTCCTTATTGTGCATCTTGAAACAGCCACACAGATAGTTTTCATAGAGACCTGGATTTGAGCTGATGTTATTTGTGAGGGTTTTTTGCATCCTGAACAATGTTCCTGGCAGTTGTGGATGACATTTTTGTTGGTCTACCTGACAGTGGTTTTGTTTTTGCAGAGCCTCTGATTTTCCATTTGTTAATCACAGTTTGAATGCTGCTGACTGTCATTTTCAATTCCTTGGATATCTATTTTAATCCCTTTCCTATTTTATACAGTTCAATTACCTTTTCCCATAGATCTGTTGACAATTCATTTGCTTTCCCCATGACTCACAATCCAGAAATGTCAGTGGCTGGATGAAAGATGCAAGAGTCTGTCTGAATCCCAGAAACTCAATCTGCTTTTATGCACAAACACTGATTACAAGCTAACAGGTCACAGTTGAGGATGTTACCTTTAGTAGCAATTCAAACCCATTTGTGTCAACTTATTTGCATGTTTTCAGGCCAAAATCAACAGGGTATGTGAACTTTTGATCAGGGTCATTTGGATGTTTTGGGTTGTTATTATGATTTAAAAAGAGAAAACACAGTAGCTTGACAATAAATGGCTTCACACAACCACTAACCATGAGTGGAGAAAAAGTTTTGGAGTTATCATTCATATTCTCTGAAAAAAGGCCAAGAAAGTAAAAAATCTGCTGTGGTATGTAAACTTTTGAGCACAACTGTATACCTCCCAAGCTTATATATTAATAGCTGTGAAATGTAAAATGCACCTTGGCCTTAGTAAGTCCAATAGAGAAGGGAATTAAATCTTTGCAGTAGCTCTCCTGTATGAGCTACCATTGGCAGGTTCCAAACACGGACCCACTCCTGTAGTTCTTTTATTAGTATTCTGTCTAACAGGCCTTTATTTTCAGATATTCTGCAATGGATTATCTCACAGGTCTTCAAGTTATTTCTAAAACAAATTTTTCAGGCTACTTGTTAAAAAAAATCTTCTGAAACAATGACATGCTACATATGATGTCCAACTGGCCATATGCCTATGTGAAAGACCAGAAACAATTCACTCCCAAGAACATTAATCATACACAGAACATTGAGTCAAAGTCCACAGAATATACTAATATCAAAAAACGTTTATTCAAGCAATAAGGCAATATGGTTATAAGAGCTAATCCATTTTGTATCTACAGATTGCAAGACGAAAGAGAAAAAGTTGCAGCGGTCTATGGAGTGCTGAGATAAGGCATAATTATAGGGACAGCAATGTGGTTAACAAACCTTTATTAACCCTTCAATCTCCACAATGCGTTTCGATAGTATAACACCACCTGATGAAGATAGTGTTAAGCTTTCAAAACGCATTATGGAGATTGAACGGTTAATAAAGGTTTGTTAACCAGATTGCTGTCCCTATAATTATCCCTTATCTCAGCAATCCATAGACCGATGCAACTTTTTCTCCTTCATCATTCCATATCCCTACTCCTGAGGGTTTGCGGCAGGAGCAGCTGCAAACACAGTCAATTCACTTGAGAAGCTTAAGGATCGGCACTGTCCGGGCAATGCTGGATCCACACTTCCCAGGTTAAGGACCTGTGTTGATGCGTATCCTGTTCCCTGATCACGTGACCAGAACCCGGAAGTGCTGGCCAGCAGCGGTGGTGCATGGCAGTCTCCAACGGTCCTCAGGGATCATCCCTTCAAGTGGAAACTGGGGTTGTGCAGGGGTGCACAACCCCATTAGGTGAGAGGCCACTTGGCCTCTGCTTGATAATCCACTTAATCACAAGGTTTCACACATTTGCACTCCTTATTTATTGATCTCATTGCATATAGATTGCAAGAGACAGACACAATGATGGAAACCAGAAAGACCCCATTACAGTCAATTGTATCATTAGATTAGAAGCTTTCAGTGTCTGAAAAAATTCAAGACAGAAGAAGAATCAATGACTTTCAAATGCAATGTTTTGCTGGAGAAGGATGTTATCAATACCATGGATGGCAAGAAGAAAAAACAATCAATATTGAAACAAATCAAGCCAGACATGTCACTGGAAGCAAAGATCACCAAGCTAGGACTTGCCTACTTTAGACACATCATACAAAGAGAGCAATCAACGGAGAAGGATATCATGGTTGGGAGAATAGAAGGAACAAGGTAAAGAGGAAGAACAGCTGTGGGATGTCTTGATACTATCAAGGTAATGGCAGAGAAGACCCTGGTACACCTAGGATTCAATCTTCCTACATAGTGTTCAACCATCAATTCAACATGGCTTGAGATTGAGCTGAATGCTGCCAAATAATAAAATAATAAAATGTGATGCATGCAACAGTGCTGTCATTTTCTTTTTTTCTGCTCCTACTATGATCAGTGCATTAAATACATAATGTACTGTAATCTTCTTGGTCTTTCAATAGTAAAATTAGAAATAAAGTCATGACTGACACATGATAAGAGAACATTACACAAGAATCTTTATAGAAAAAAAAAGTCTAATACTGCATTTGGTAGAGTGTTAATAAATACCATACCATGTTCACATAAACTCCTTTAATTAATTAGTCAATGATTAATACAGGAGTTTTCCAATTAAAAGCAATGTAATCCATGTAGCAGCAGGCTTCATTTTACCTCTTCCAATTCAAGGAAACTGATTTAAGTCTGCATTTATGACTGCAATGACATCTGTTTCCACTGAGTGTGGCAATCTATGCCAATATTCATAAGGAAGGCTTAAATTCTCATCCGGTCATCTATTAATTTCAGTATACAGTGCAAGGTTGAAGGCACTCATGACCAATAATATGAAAATGAACTATTCATTTCATGAAGGAGGACATCTTATGAATGTTACACTTGCCTTAGAGTAAAAATATTGTAAATTCTGCAGATTTTGGGCAATAAAGTCTACAGATGTCTCATAACCTGCCGTTATTTTTCAGATTTTATACAATAAATATAAACTACAACACAAATTCTATGGGACGGGCAAGCATGTGCCCAGAAAGTGCCAAGATGTGCTAAATTGCTAAGATTATTTAATACTCAAAATAGTTTTTACTTTATTCATGGCAGCCAAGTTTCAGATCTTGGAGTATAATTGGAATATTGCTATTTGACTTTCTGGTAATTTATAAAGATATTATACAATTTCAAAAATATTCTGAAAAAAACAACAACATTGTTTTACATAGTAACGTTGCTTGCAAGGTTGAAAAACAAAAGTCCAGTTAAGCATATTATACTGAAATATTGATCCATAAAAGGACAAAAAACTAATGGGGCAAAATATAGTTTTCTTCATCTAAGAAATTTCCTTCCCAACCCCAAGTATGACAATGAGAATACATTTCTGGATCAATGAACCCGCCTTTAGAAATTTAGTAACCAATCAAACACATGTACTTAAATTCTATTTATTTCATTTTTTAAGGAATATTTATGTATGACTTAGAATTACCAATTCTAGATGTAAAAGCACAAACATAAGCGACAAAAGGGAAAATGAGTGGACACCTTTGGCACATGATCATTACACTACTAGGACTTCAAGAATCGTTTGAGTTGATCTACTCTAGGAGAAGAATATATATAATGAATGGATTTTAATATTTTCTGGATAATCAAGAAACCATAGGATGAAAAAAATGTTCCATCAGAAGTTGAATCTATTTCATATGTTGATTGATATCACAAAACCAATCATCCACTCCTAAATATGTCTTAAGAAATCTTCCAAGTGGGCACTCCTCTTTATGAAATATTGATAAATATGTAAGGACAGATGCATCTTTATTTTTACATTTATATTTACTAGTAGTAATAGACTTTAATTCTACATTTTTGGGGCATTATGCTCTCTTTGTCACTGCTTTTTGGAGTTCTCATGCTTGTGTAATGGTTTGTGTTGAGCGATACCTTCCGATATTCAAAGGTATCGGTATCGGATGGTATCGGCCGATATCCAAAAAATATCGGATATCGCCGATACCGATACCCGATACCAATGCAAGTCAATGGGACACAAATATCGGAAGGTATGCTGGATGGTTACCAGCGTCTGAAGGAGAGGAAACTCTCCTTCAGGCTCTGAGATCCATATTCATGTAAAAAATAAAGAATAAAAATAAAAAATATTGATATACTCACCCCTCCGAAGGACCCTGGCTGTCACCGCTGCTAGCATCTGCCTCCGTCCCTAAGAATGCAGTGAGTGAAGGACCTTCGATGATGTCGCGGTCAGGTGACCGGTCACCTGACCGTTCTCGTGACCGTGACATCATCGAAGGTCTTTCACTCACTGCATTCTTAGGAACGGAGGCAGATGCTAGCAGCGGTGACAGCCAGGGTTCGCCGGAGGGGTGAGTATATCCATATTTTTTATTTGTATTCTTTATTTTTTACATGAATATGGATCCCAGGGCCTGAAAGTGAGTCTCCTCTCCTCCAGACCCTTGGAACCATACGCACCGCACACGTCGATTCCGATTTCCGATATTGCAAAAATACTTGCAGTATCGGAATGCTCAACACTAGTAATGGTATGTGTACTTTTCTTAGTGTTGTTAAAATACAACATGATATTAATAGAATTAATATTTTTTTTATCACTTTCCTACTATGGTCATCCTTTTTTCATCATTACATAATTCAGTACATTGTAGTTTTCACACTCACATCTTAGAACACCTTATGATCGCCTTTTCAGTTATTTATAATCACCAATTTCCCTTTCACATCTAAATATATAGGGATGAAATTTATCACTTAAAACAGGGGACCTATCTAATTCTAAGGTATCAGTATTTTGTTATGCTCACTCACCTGGTTCATTGAATAATTATGCTTTACGTAGTATAGTGTCCCTATACATATCACCTTCCATCTTGTCCAAGGTATTCATACAATTAAAGTCAATGCATCTCACTGTTCATTTATTTTGAAGGTACACTCAGGGGTTGCGGCCTTATCACCTTATTCACGAGGTTTTAAAATCATGACCTATGTTATCAACACATTCCATCATATATAGTTCTGCTTTAAATGTAATGTCACACTAGTTATGTTTGACTTCTCTAATATATTAATTAGTTTCATTATTGTTAATATTTTTATTTATTATTCATTATTTATAATGTTCTATTATTTTATATTTATTATTCATTAATTTTTCATTGTGTACAATTATTATTTACAATTATTTTATGTTTTTCATTTTTTTCTATTATTTTCACTTATTCATTATTTATTAATTTTCTATTATTTGTTTCTATTATTCCTAATTTATTTATTTGGCATTTTCTTTTCATAAACATAATGTTAGGGCTGGCAGAATGCACCGAGTAAATATAGAGATAGTATAGGTGCCTTCGCAGCCTGGGGTCCACCGAGCAGGAGTCGAACCTGCTGCTAGTAAATGGCGGCACTAAATGGCGGTACTACGCCTGAATTGACACGGGTTCCGTCAGTATAGAAGCGAACTCTGTTTCTTCACAGAGTCACCAGGATAAAAGATAATGCAGTGCCCTGCTAACCTCACAGGGGATCGAAGCTCACTAACGGAGCTAGTAGCATACAGTGGTCATACAGTCAGCAACAGCACTCAAACAACTCCTCTCTGGAGGTGCCGGAATTCTAGTGGCTATACAGCCAACCCTGAGCACATGCTGACACGGACCACAAAGTAGCAAAGCTCATGCACACATGAACATAAATTGATACTAGCGCATGGCCATGCGGCCATGCGACCCTTTTATAGAGGAAGCTCTCCAGGACTTTCCTAGTGGTCCAAAAGGAACTGCTTCAGGACCTGAGCATGTGACCCCTGACCTCCAATGTGAGGACGTCCCTTCGGCATGCTCAGTAAAGGAAAAGCAGGACTTAGTCCCAGGAGCATCTGATGCTCGCCGCAGAACAGTGCTGGTTAAAACGACTGAGCCTGGACGATCAGCAGTAACCCAGCGCACAGTATCTGCCTGAGCCAGATGTTGGGACCGATGTCTCCACTGAGCAGGTTCCACTGTAGCTGGAGAAGAATGGGAGAACACAGCGGAGGTGGCTCGAGATTCCGCCTGTGCAGCGGCGGGAACTCGACGCCTAACACAAAATGCCTCAATATCCACTATTTAAGTTTAGGATAACCAGTTTTTCTATACTTTTTGTGAATACTTAATGCCCCTTGCACTCATAGTCCTAACTTGCCTCACAGTAACCACACTCATTCATTCATTCCTTGCAGGATGTTGTAATTGGTTGCTGTTTTTAACAGCATAGTCATGCCCCTCTAGTTCTCATTTTAGCTAGTAAACTGTGTCTCATCCCACTCCCGCAACATCATTCAGTATCACAGTGTGCATGCACAGTCTAGAACTACCAGGCTCCACTTCATGCCCTACCACATAACAGGATGCAGGCGCATACGCTGGCGCAGTGGTACTAGGTTGTCATGGCGTCCATGCCTGGCTTTGCGCTTCTATGAATGGAAACAGGAAGGGGACTATACACCTTAGTTTGAGCCGGCATGCTATGCATCATAAACACAACCTATGCATTGAATGATCACAGCTGGGATTGCAGTTTTGTTCTCCTCCCATTGGTAAATGAACAGTACTTTAACCCCTTTACCCCTAAGGGTGGTTTGCACGTTAATGACCAGGCCAATTTTTACAATTCTGACCACTGTCCTTTTATGAGGTTATAACTCAGGAACGATTCAACGGATCCTGGTGATTCTGACATTGTTTTCTCGTGACATATTGTACTTCATGGTAGTGGTAAAATTTCTTTGATATTACCTGCGTTTATTTGTGAAAAAATGGAAATTTGGCAAAAGTATTGAAAATTTCGCAATTTTCCAAATTTGAATTTTTATGTAATTAAATCACAGAGATATGTCACACAAAATACTTAATAAGTAACATTTTCCACATGTCTACTTTACATCAGCACAATTTTGGAACCAAAATTTTTTTTTGTTAGGGAGTTATAAGGGTTAAAATTTGACCAGCAATTTCTCATTTTTACAACACCATTTTATTTTAGGGACCACATCTCATTTGAAGTCATTTTGAGGGGTCTATGTGATAGAAAATACCCAAGTGTGACACCATTCTAAAAACTGCACCCCTCAAGGTTCTCAAAACCACATTCAAGAAGTTTATTAACCCTTCAGGTGTTTAACAGGAATTTTTGGAATGTTTAAATAAAAATGAACATTTAACTTTTTTTCACAAAAAAATTTATTTCAGCTCCAATTTGTTTTATTTTACCAAGGGTAACAGGAGAAAATGGACCCCAAAAGTTGTTGTACAAATTGTCCTGAGTACGCTGATACCCTATATGTGGGGGTAAACCACTGTTTGGGCGCATGGGAGAGCTCGGAAGGGAAGGAGCGCCGTTTGACTTTTCAATGCAAAATTGACAGGAATTGAGATGGGACGCCATGTTGTGTTTGGAGAGCCACTGATGTGCCTAAACATTGAAACCCCCCACAAGTGACACCATTTTGTAAAGTAGACCCCCTAAGGAACTTATCTAGAGGTGTGGTGAGCACTTTGACCCACCAAGGGCTTCACAGAAGTTAATAATGCAGAGCCGTAAAAATAAAACAAAAATTTTTTCCCACAAAAATTATTTTTTAGCCCCCTGTTTTGTATTTTCCCGAGGGTAACAGGAGAAATTGGACCCCAAAAGTTGTTGTCCAATTTGTCCTGATTACGCTGATACCCCATTTGTGGGGGGGGACCACCGTTTGGGCGCATGGGAGGGCTCGGAAGGGAAGGAGCGCCATTTGTAATGCAGACTTAGATTTCATGGTCTGCAGGCGTCACATTGCGTTTGCAGAGCCCCTAATGTACCTAAACAGTAGAAACCCCCACAAGTGACACCATTTTGGAAAGTAGACCCCTTAAGGAACTCATCTAGATGTGTTGTGAGAGCTTTGAACCCCCAAGTGTTTCACTACAGTTTATAACGCAGAGCCGTGCAAATAAAAAATATTTTTTCCCCAAAAAATTATTTTTTAGCCCGCAGTTTTGTATTTTCCCAAAAGTAACAGGAGAAATTGGACCCCAAAAAGTTGTTGTCCAATTTGTCCTGAGTACGCTGATACCCCATATGTGGGAGGAACCACCGTTTGGGTGCATGGGAGGGCTTGGAAGGGAAGGAGCACCATTTGTAATGCAGACTTAGATGGAATGGTCTGCAGGCGTCACATTGCGTTTGCAGAGCCCCTAATGTAACTAAACATTAGAAACTCCCCACAAGTGACCCCATATTGGAAACTAGACCCCCCATGGAACTTATCTAGATGTGTTGTGAGAACTTTGAACCCCCAAATGTTTCAGTACAGTTTATAACGCAGAGCCGTGAAAATAAAAAATCTTTTTTTCCCACCAAAATTATTTTTTGCCCCCAGTTTTGTATTTTCCCAAGGGTATCAGGAGGAATTGGACCCCCAAATGTTGTTGTCCAATTTGTCCTGAGTACGCTGATACCCCATATGTTGGGGTAAACCCCTGTTTGGGCACACGGGAGAGCTCGAAAGAGAAGAAGCACTGTTTTACTTTTTCAACGCAGAATTGGCTGGAATTGAGATCGGACACCATGTCGCGTTTGGAGAGCCCCTGATGTGCCTAAACAGTGGAAACCCCCCAATTATAACTGAAACCCTAATCCAAACACACCCCTAACCCTAATCCCAACGGTAACCCTAACCACACCTCCAACCCTGATACACCCCTAACCCTAATCCCAACCCTATTCCCAACCGTAAATGTAATCCAAACCCTAACCCTAACTTTAACCCCAACCCTAACTGTAGCCTTAACCCTAGCCCCAACCCTAACCCTAACCCTAGCCTTAACCCTAACCCTACCTCTAACCCTAACCCTAACCCTAGCCCTTACACTAGCCCTAACCCTAGCCCTTACCCTAACCCTAGCCCTAACCCTAGCTCTAACCCTACCCCTAGCCCTAACCTTAGCCCCAACCCTAGTTCCAACCCTAGCCCTAACCCTAACCCTAATGGGAAAATGGAAATAAATAAATTTTTTACATTTTTTAATTTTTCCCTAACTAAGGGGGTGATGAAGAGGGGTTTGATTTACTTTTATAGCGGGTTATTTAGCTGATTTTTATGATTGGCAGCCGTCACACACTGAAAGACGCTTTTTATTGCAAAAAATATTTTATGCGTTACCACATTTTGAGAGCTATAATTTTTCCATATTTGAGTCCACAGAGTCATGTGAGGTCTTGTTTTTTGTGGGACGAGTTGACGTTTTTATTAATAACATTTTCAGACACGTGACATTTTTTGATCGCTTTTTATTCCGATTTTTGTGAGGCAGAATGATCAAAAACCAGCTATTCATGAATTTCTTTTGGGGGAGGCGTTTATACCGTTCCGCGTTTGGTAAAATTGATAAAGCAGTTTTATTCTTCGAGTCAGTACGATTACAGCGATATCTCATTTATATCTTTTTTTATGTTTTGGCGCTTTTATACGATAAAAACTATTTTATAGAGAAAATAATTATTTTGGCATCACTTTATTTTCAGGACTATAACTTTTTTATTTTTTTGCTGATGATGCTGTAGGGCGGCTCTTTTTTTGCGGGACAAGATGACGTTTTCAGCGGTACCATGGTTATTTATATCTGTCTTTTTGCTCGCGTGTTATTCCGCTTTGGTTCGGCGGTATGATAATAAAGCGTTGTTTTTTGTCTCGTTTTTATTTTCTTACGGTGTTTACTGAAGGGGTTAACTAGTAGGGCAGTTTTATAGGCTGGGTTGTTACGGACGTGGCGATACTAAATATGTGTACTTTTATTGTTTTTTTTATTTAGATAAAGAAATGTATTTATGGGAATAATAATTGTTTTTCTTTATTTAGGAATTTATTTATTTTTTTTACACGTGGAAATTTTTTTTTTCAATTTTCTACTTTGTCCCAGGGGGGACATCACAGATCGCTGATCTGACAGTTTGCACAGCACTCTGTCAGATCAGCGATCTGACTTAGAGCACTGCAGGCTTACCAAGCACCTGCTCTGAGCAGGCACTTGGTAAGCCACCTCCCTCCCTGCAGGACCCGGATGCCGCGGCCATTTTGGATCCGGGCCTGCAGCGAGGAAGGAAGGTAAGAGACCCTCGCAGCAACGCAATCACATCGCGTTGCTGCAGGGGTCTCAGGGAAGCCCGCAGGGAGCCCCCTCCCTGCACGATACTTCCCTATACCGCCGGCACACCGCAATCAAACATGCCGGGGGTTAATGTGCCGGGGGCGGTCCGTGACCTCTCCTGGCACATAGTATCGGATGTCAGCTGCGATAGGCAGGTGACACCCGGCCGCGATCGGCCGCGCTCCCCCTGTGAGCGCGGCCGATCGCATATGACTTACTTTCCCGTCGGTGGTCATATGGGCCCACCCCACCTCGACGGGATAGTACGTCATACGTCAGAAAGGGGTTAATCCATGACTCCTTCCCTCTCCACACATGCCCCCTGAGGAAGCAGGGTGAAACATGGGTTGGAGCTTGGGACTGAAACTGGTGAAGCCTATTTTCTTTACTGACATGCATGGAACCTGTTTATTTAAAGTTTGGCTATGAAACCAATTGTAATTAGTCTAACCGTATGCATGGATAATCAATCTCTTAGCACTATACAGTTTTGAATCCATGACCAGGTGACTTATGAATATACTGTGGCAATTGATTTAATATTTTTCCCTTCATAGAGGCAATTGCTGACTGGGACATGTAGTGATTTATTGACTGATATTAAGCACATTTATGAAAGGGTATACTGCTTATAAGTAGTGTTGAGCGATACCTTCCGATATCGGAAAGTATCGGTATCGGATTGGATCGGCCGATATTCAAAAAATATCGGATATTGCCGATACCGATACCCGATCCCAATGCAAGTCAATGGGACCAAAATATCGGAATTAAAATAAACCCTTTCTTTCCTTGTAGGTTAATTCTACATGAAGGAAAACAACTAAGAATAATGCAGGATGTATTTGGGGAGGTGGCGGAGACATTAAAGTCATAGAGGTTTAGCCCAATCAAATAGAATAGCATGTTTTTGTTTTTTTTAAAGACGTTCGGAGTGACAAAGATATTGACTATGTAAATATTTTTTTTATTTTGTCAGATATTGATGTTTCACTATTCCACGCCCTTCCCCTTCTTTTTTTTTTACTTTTCCCACACTTTCATCTTCATCATCATCAGCATCTTTGACATCAACTTCTTCTTCACCTTATTCATCTTCTTCTTCATCCTTTACCTTTTTTTTTTTATTACATTCTTCATATTCATTTTATTCAACTATTATTATTCTTCCTATTCTACATATTCATTTTATTCAACTGTTATTATTCTTCCTATTCTACTTCTTCATCATATTCTCATTTGTGACAGGCATTCCCGTAGTTATCTATAAAAGTTGGAAGATTACACCTTCCGTTCTGCCAGTCACAAAAGTTACATTTGTCCGCGTTCAGTTTGGCCTGCAGCATCAGGCTTTATCCAGGGGCACCACGAGAAGGAACGGACTCACCCCCATACACTGCTTAGTCTTCTTCTGCATATAATTTAGATAATATCTTTTGCTCTGATATTAAGTGTTATGCTTAATGTTCTTCTGCTCTTTGTTCTGCAGCCTCTTGTTCTTCTGCTTCTCGGTCTTCCATGTCGTCGTCTCCAGGGTCGTCGTCTCCAGTGTCGTCGTCTCCGCCGTCGTCGTCTCCGCCGTCGTCGTCGTCATCGGGGTGGTCTTCCGGGTCGTTGACTTTAGGGTCTTCAACTTGGAAATGTAGCAGAAAGTACAAGAAGGCTGAGAAAATGCCAAGAACCAGCTGATGGAACTGGAACTGGGATGGCTACCCGAAGGTTCAAGAGCCTATGGAACTACCGAGGACCAGCTGACGTTACTGGAACCCGGTTACTAAGCAGGAGGTACCAGTGCTAAAAAGCACTACTAAGGACCGCCTGATGTTGGCGGAACTCGGATACCCAGAAGGAGGCACCTAAGCCAAAGGCTCTGCCCGGAACCAGCTGACGTTACTGGAACCAGGATGGGGAGCAGAAGGTACAAGAGCAAAAGACACTGCCGAGAACCAGCTGACGGTACTGGAACCCGGATGGGTAGCCGAAGGTCCAAGAGCCAATGGAACTACCGAGGACCAGCTGATGCTACTGGAACCCGGTTACTAAGCAGGAGGTACCCGTGCCTGAAAGCACTACCAAGGACCACCTGACGTTGGTGGAACTTGGATACCCAGAAGGAGGCACCTAAGCCAAAGACTCTGCCCGGAACCAGCTGAGGGTACTGGAACCAGGATGGGGAGCAGAAGGTACAAGAGCAAAAGACACTGCCGAGAACCAGCTGACGGTGCTGGAACCAGGTGGTGGACCTGAAGGCCCACAGGAGAGGAGAGAACAGCTAGGCCGCGAGGCAGCCGCAGTTACCGAACACCAACAGTCCTACAGGGGGAGCTTGGCCTACTGGCACTACAGAACCAGCCTTGACTACCAATTCACGCAGCCCACATAGGAAGCTCCTAAACTGGAGGCACCCTAGAGTTGGCTAACCCGACCGCACCACGACGGGGCAAGCATAGGCGTCTCAGCGAGCTTGACACAACCCGGAAACAGCTGACGGTGCTGAAACCAGGCTTGGCACGAGGGAGTACCTGTGACAAAAACACTGCCGAGAACCAGCTGGCGGTGCTGGAAACCGGATGCGTTGCCCCAGTGTGCAAGAGCCAATGGCACGACCGAGGACCAGCTGACGGTGCTGGAACCCGGTTACTAAGCTGTAGGTGCCCGCGCTTAAAAGCACTACCAAGGACCGCCTGGCATTGGCGGAACTCGGATAACCAGGAGGAGGCACCTAAGCCAAAGACTCGGCCCGGAACCAGCTGGCGGTGCTGGAACCAGGTGGTGGACCCGAAGGCCCACAGGAGAGGAGAGAACAGCTAGGCCGCGAGGCAGCCGCAGTTACCGAACCCCAACAGTCCTACAGGGGGAGCTGGGCCTACTGGCACTACAGAACCAGCCTTGACTACCAATTCACGCAGCCCACATAGGAAGCTCCTAAACTGGAGGCACCCTGGAGTTGGCTAACCCGACCGCACCACGACGGGGCAAGCATAGGCGTCTCATCGAGCTTGACACAACCCGGAAACAGCTGACGGTGCTGAAACCAGGCTTGGCACGAGGGAGTACCTGTGACAAAAACACTGCCGAGAACCAGCTGGCGGTGCTGGAACCCGGATGCGTTGCCCCAGTGTGCAAGAGCCAATGGCACGACCGAGGACCAGCTGACGGTGCTGGAACCCGGTTACTAAGCTGTAGGTGCCCGCGCTTAAAAGCACTACCAAGGGCCGCATGGCATTGGCGGAACTCGGATACCCAGGAGGAGGCAACTAAGCCAAAGGCTCGGCCCGGAACCAGCTGGCGGTGCTGGAACCAGGTGGTGGACCCGAAGGCCCACAGGAGAGGAGAGAACAGCTAGGCCGCGAGGCAGCCGCAGTTACCGAACACCAACAGTCCTACAGGGGGAGCTCGGCCTACTGGCACTACAGAACCAGCCTTGACTACCAATTCACACAGCCCACATAGGAAGCTCCTAAACTGGAGGCACCCTGGAGTTGGCTAACCCGACCGCACCACGATGGGGCAAGCATAGGCGTCTCAGCGAGCTTGACACAACCCGGAAACATCTGACGGTGCTGAAGCCAGGCTTGGCACGAGGGAGTACCTGTGACATAAACACTGCCGAGAACCAGCTGGCGGTGCTGGAAACCGGATGCGTTGCCCCAGTGTGCAAGAGCCAATGGCACAACCGAGGACCAGCTGACGGTGCTGGAACCCGGTTACTAAGCTGTAGGTGCCCGCGCTTAAAAGCACTACCAAGGACCGCCTGGCATTGGCGGAACTCGGATACCCAGGAGGAGGCACCTAAGCCAAAGGCTCGGCCCGGAACCAGCTGGCGGTGCTGGAACCAGGTGGTGGACCCGAAGGCCCACAGGAGAGGAGAGAACAGCTAGGCCACGAGGCAGCCGCAGTTACCGAACCCCAACAGTCCTACAGGGGGAGCTGGGCCTACTGGCACTACAGAACCAGCCTTGACTACCAATTCACGCAGCCCACATAGGAAGCTCCTAAAGTAGAGGCACCCTGGAGTTGGCTAACCCGACCGCACCACGACGGGGCAAGCATAGGGGTCTCAGCGAGCTTGACACAACCCGGAAACAGCTGACGGTGCTGAAACCAGGCTTGGTACGAGGGAGTACCTGTGACAAAAACACTGCCGAGAACCAGCTGGCTGTGCTGGAACCCGGATGCGTTGCCCCAGTGTGCAAGAGCTAATGGCACGACCGAGGACCAGCTGACGGTGCTGGAACCCGGTTACTAAGCTGTAGGTGCCCGCGCTTAAAAGCACTACCAAGGACCGCCTGGCGTTGGCGGAACTCGGATACCCAGGAGGAGGCACCTAAGCCAATGGCTCGGCCCGGAACCAGCTGGCGGTGCTGGAACCAGGTGGTGGACCCGAAGGCCCACAGGAGAGGAGAGAACAGCTAGGCCGCGAGGCAGCCGCAGTTACCGAACCCCAACAGTCCTACAGGGGGAGCTGGGCCTACTGGCACTACAGAACCAGCCTTGACTACCAATTCACGCAGCCCACATAGGAAGCTCCTAAACTGGAGGCACCCTGGAGTTGGCTAACCCGACCGCACCACGACGGGGCAAGCATAGGCGTCTCATCGAGCTTGACACAACCCGGAAACAGCTGACGGTGCTGAAACCAGGCTTGGCACGAGGGAGTACCTGTGACAAAAACACTGCCGAGAACCAGCTGGCGGTGCTGGAACCCGGATGCGTTGCCCCAGTGTGCAAGAGCCAATGGCACGACTGAGGACCAGCTGACGGTGCTGGAACCCGGTTACTAAGCTGTAGGTGCCCGCGCTTAAAAGCACTACCAAGGGCCGCATGGCGTTGGCGGAACTCGGATACCCAGGAGGAGGCAACTAAGCCAAAGGCTCGGCCCGGAACCAGCTGGCGGTGCTGGAACCAGGTGGTGGACCCGAAGGCCCACAGGAGAGGAGAGAACAGCTAGGCCGCGAGGCAGCCGCAGTTACCAAACCCCAACAGTCCTACAGGGGGAGCTGGGCCTACTGGCACTACAGACCCAGCCTTGACTACCAATTCACACAGCCCACATAGGAAGCTCCTAAACTGGAGGCACCCTGGAGTTGGCTAACCCGACCGCACCACGACGGGGCAAGCATAGGCGTCTCAGCGAGCTTGACACAACCCGGAAACATCTGACGGTGCTGAAGCCAGGCTTGGCACGAGGGAGTACCTGTGACAAAAACACTGCCGAGAACCAGCTGGCGGTGCTGGAAACCGGATGCGTTGCCCCAGTGTGCAAGAGCCAATGGCACAACCGAGGACCAGCTGACGGTGCTGGAACCCGGTTACTAAGCTGTAGGTGCCCGCGCTTAAAAGCACTACCAAGGACCGCCTGGCATTGGCGGAACTCGGATACCCAGGAGGAGGCACCTAAGCCAAAGGCTCGGCCCGGAACCAGCTGGCGGTGCTGGAACCAGGTGGTGGACCCGAAGGCCCACAGGAGAGGAGAGAACAGCTAGGCCACGAGGCAGCCGCAGTTACCGAACCCCAACAGTCCTACAGGGGGAGCTGGGCCTACTGGCATTACAGAACCAGCCTTGACTACCAATTCACGCAGCCCACATAGGAAGCTCCTAAACTAGAGGCACCCTGGAGTTGGCTAACCCGACCGCACCACGACGGGGCAAGCATAGGGGTCTCAGCGAGCTTGACACAACCCGGAAACAGCTGACGGTGCTGAAACCAGGCTTGGCACGAGGGAGTACCTGTGACAAAAACACTGCCGAGAACCAGCTGGCTGTGCTGGAACCCGGATGCGTTGCCCCAGTGTGCAAGAGCTAATGGCACGACCGAGGACCAGCTGACGGTGCTGGAACCCGGTTACTAAGCTGTAGGTGCCCGCGCTTAAAAGCACTACCAAGGACCGCCTGGCGTTGGCGGAACTCGGATACCCAGGAGGAGGCACCTAAGCCAATGGCTCGGCCCGGAACCAGCTGGCGGTGCTGGAACCAGGTGGTGGACCCGAAGGCCCACAGGAGAGGAGAGAACAGCTAGGCCGCGAGGCAGCCGCAGTTACCGAACCCCAACAGTCCTACAGGGGGAGCTGGGCCTACTGGCACTACAGAACCAGCCTTGACTACCAATTCACGCAGCCCACATAGGAAGCTCCTAAACTGGAGGCACCCTGGAGTTGGCTAACCCGACCGCACCACGACGGGGCAAGCATAGGCGTCTCATCGAGCTTGACACAACCCGGAAACAGCTGACGGTGCTGAAACCAGGCTTGGCACGAGGGAGTACCTGTGACAAAAACACTGCCGAGAACCAGCTGGCGGTGCTGGAACCCGGATGCGTTGCCCCAGTGTGCAAGAGCCAATGGCACGACCGAGGACCAGCTGATGGTGCTGGAACCCGGTTACTAAGCTGTAGGTGCCCGCGCTTAAAAGCACTACCAAGGGCCGCATGGCGTTGGCGGAACTCGGATACCCAGGAGGAGGCAACTAAGCCAAAGGCTCGGCCCGGAACCAGCTGGCGGTGCTGGAATCAGGTGGTGGACCCGAAGGCCCACAGGAGAGGAGAGAACAGCTAGGCCGCGAGGCAGCCGCAGTTACCGAACCCCAACAGTCCTACAGGGGGAGCTGGGCCTACTGGCACTACAGAACCAGCCTTGACTACCAATACACACAGCCCACATAGGAAGCTCCTAAACTGGAGGCACCCTGGAGTTGGCTAACCCGACCGCACCACGACGGGGCAAGCATAGGCGTCTCAGCGAGCTTGACACAACCCGGAAACATCTGACGGTGCTGAAGCCAGGCTTGGCACGAGGGAGTACCTGTGACAAAAACACTGCCGAGAACCAGCTGGCGGTGCTGGAAACCGGATGCGTTGCCCCAGTGTGCAAGAGCCAATGGCACGACCGAGGACCAGCTGACGGTGCTGGAACCCGGTTACTAAGCTGTAGGTGTCCGCGCTTAAAAGCACTACCAAGGACCGCCTGGCATTGGCGGAACTCGGATACCCAGGAGGAGGCACCTAAGCCAAAGGCTCGGCCCGGAACCAGCTGGCGGTGCTGGAACCAGGTGGTGGACCCGAAGGCCCACAGGAGAGGAGAGAACAGCTAGGCCGCGAGGCAGCCGCAGTTACCGAACACCAACAGTCCTACAGGGGGAGCTGGGCCTACTGGCACTACAGAACCAGCCTTGACTACCAATTCACGCAGCCCACATAGGAAGCTCCTAAACTGGAGGCACCCTGGAGTTGGCTAACCCGACCGCACCACGACGGGGCAAGCATAGGCGTCTCATCGAGCTTGACACAACCCGGAAACAGCTGACGGTGCTGAAACCAGGCTTGGCACGAGGGAGTACCTGTGACAAAAACACTGCCGAGAACCAGCTGGCGGTGCTGGAACCCGGATGCGTTGCCCCAGTGTGCAAGAGCCAATGGCACGACCGAGGACCAGCTGACGGTGCTGGAACCCGGTTACTAAGCTGTAGGTGCCCGCGCTTAAAATCACTACCAAGGGCCGCATGGCGTTGGCGGAACTCGGATACCCAGGAGGAGGCAACTAAGCCAAAGGCTCGGCCCGGAACCAGCTGGCGGTGCTGGAACCAGGTGGTGGACCCGAAGGCCCACAGGAGAGGAGAGAACAGCTAGGCCGCGAGGCAGCCGCAGTTACCGAACCCCAACAGTCCTACAGGGGGAGCTGGGCCTACTGGCACTACAGAACCAGCCTTGACTACCAATTCACACAGCCCACATAGGAAGCTCCTAAACTGGAGGCACCCTGGAGTTGGCTAACCCGACCGCACCACGACGGGGCAAGCATAGGCGTCTCAGCGAGCTTGACACAACCCGGAAACATCTGACGGTGCTGAAGCCAGGCTTGGCACGAGGGAGTACCTGTGACAAAAACACTGCCGAGAACCAGCTGGCGGTGCTGGAAACCGGATGCGTTGCCCCAGTGTGCAAGAGCCAATGGCACAACCGAGGACCAGCTGACGGTGCTGGAACCCGGTTACTAAGCTGTAGGTGCCCGCGCTTAAAAGCACTACCAAGGACCGCCTGGCATTGGCGGAACTCGGATACCCAGGAGGAGGCACCGAAGCCAAAGGCTCGGCCCGGAACCAGCTGGCGGTGCTGGAACCAGGTGGTGGACCCGAAGGCCCACAGGAGAGGAGAGAACAGCTAGGCCACGAGGCAGCCACAGTTACCGGACCCCAACAGTCCTACAGGGGGAGCTGGGCCTACTGGCACTACAGAACCAGCCTTGACTACCAATTCGCGCAGCCCACATAGGAAGCTCCTAAACTAGAGGCACCCTGGAGTTGGCTAACCCGACCGCACCACGACGGGGCAAGCATAGGGGTCTCAGCGAGCTTGACACAACCCGGAAACAGCTGACGGTGCTGAAACCAGGCTTGGCACGAGGGAGTACCTGTGACAAAAACACTGCCGAGAACCAGCTGGCTGTGCTGGAACCCGGATGCGTTGCCCCAGTGTGCAAGAGCTAATGGCACGACCGAGGACCAGCTGACGGTGCTGGAACCCGGTTACTAAGCTGTAGGTGCCCGCGCTTAAAAGCACTACCAAGGACCGCCTGGCGTTGGCGGAACTCGGATACCCAGGAGGAGGCACCTAAGCCAATGGCTCGGCCCGGAACCAGCTGGCGGTGCTGGAACCAGGTGGTGGACCCGAAGGCCCACAGGAGAGGAGAGAACAGCTAGGCCGCGAGGCAGCCGCAGTTACCGAACCCCAACAGTCCTACAGGGGGAGCTGGGCCTACTGGCACTACAGAACCAGCCTTGACTACCAATTCACGCAGCCCACATAGGAAGCTCCTAAACTGGAGGCACCCTGGAGTTGGCTAACCCGACCGCACCACGACGGGGCAAGCATAGGCGTCTCATCGAGCTTGACACAACCCGGAAACAGCTGACGGTGCTGAAACCTGGCTTGGCACGAGGGAGTACCTGTGACAAAAACACTGCCGAGAACCAGCTGGCGGTGCTGGAACCCGGATGCGTTGCCCCAGTGTGCAAGAGCCAATGGCACGACCGAGGACCAGCTGACGGTGCTGGAACCCGGTTACTAAGCTGTAGGTGCCCGCGCTTAAAAGCACTACCAAGGGCCGCATGGCGTTGGCGGAACTCGGATACCCAGGAGGAGGCAACTAAGCCAAAGGCTCGGCCCGGAACCAGCTGGCGGTGCTGGAATCAGGTGGTGGACCCGAAGGCCCACAGGAGAGGAGAGAACAGCTAGGCCGCGAGGCAGCCGCAGTTACCGAACCCCAACAGTCCTACAGGGGGAGCTGGGCCTACTGGCACTACAGAACCAGCCTTGACTACCAATTCACACAGCCCACATAGGAAGCTCCTAAACTGGAGGCACCCTGGATTTGGCTAACCCGACCGCACCACGACGGGGCAAGCATAGGCGTCTCAGCGAGCTTGACACAACCCGGAAACATCTGACGGTGCTGAAGCCAGGCTTGGCACGAGGGAGTACCTGTGACAAAAACACTGCCGAGAACCAGCTGGCGGTGCTGGAAACCGGATGCGTTGCCCCAGTGTGCAAGAGCCAATGGCACGACCGAGGACCAGCTGACGGTGCTGGAACCCGGTTACTAAGCTGTAGGTGTCCGCGCTTAAAAGCACTACCAAGGACCGCCTGGCATTGGCGGAACTCGGATACCCAGGAGGAGGCACCTAAGCCAAAGGCTCGGCCCGGAACCAGCTGGCGGTGCTGGAACCAGGTGGTGGACCCGAAGGCCCACAGGAGAGGAGAGAACAGCTAGGCCGCGAGGCAGCCGCAGTTACCGAACACCAACAGTCCTACAGGGGGAGCTGGGCCTACTGGCACTACAGAACCAGCCTTGACTACCAATTCACGCAGCCCACATAGGAAGCTCCTAAACTGGAGGCACCCTGGAGTTGGCTAACCCGACCGCACCACGACGGGGCAAGCATAGGCGTCTCATCGAGCTTGACACAACCCGGAAACAGCTGACGGTGCTGAAACCAGGCTTGGCACGAGGGAGTACCTGTGACAAAAACACTGCCGAGAACCAGCTGGCGGTGCTGGAACCCGGATGCGTTGCCCCAGTGTGCAAGAGCCAATGGCACGACCGAGGACCAGCTGACGGTGCTGGAACCCGGTTACTAAGCTGTAGGTGCCCGCGCTTAAAATCACTACCAAGGGCCGCATGGCGTTGGCGGAACTCGGATACCCAGGAGGAGGCAACTAAGCCAAAGGCTCGGCCCGGAACCAGCTGGCGGTGCTGGAACCAGGTGGTGGACCCGAAGGCCCACAGGAGAGGAGAGAACAGCTAGGCCGCGAGGCAGCCGCAGTTACCGAACCCCAACAGTCCTACAGGGGGAGCTGGGCCTACTGGCACTACAGAACCAGCCTTGACTACCAATTCACACAGCCCACATAGGAAGCTCCTAAACTGGAGGCACCCTGGAGTTGGCTAACCCGACCGCACCACGACGGGGCAAGCATAGGCGTCTCAGCGAGCTTGACACAACCCGGAAACATCTGACGGTGCTGAAGCCAGGCTTGGCACGAGGGAGTACCTGTGACAAAAACACTGCCGAGAACCAGCTGGCGGTGCTGGAAACCGGATGCGTTGCCCCAGTGTGCAAGAGCCAATGGCACAACCGAGGACCAGCTGACGGTGCTGGAACCCGGTTACTAAGCTGTAGGTGCCCGCGCTTAAAAGCACTACCAAGGACCGCCTGGCATTGGCGGAACTCGGATACCCAGGAGGAGGCACCTAAGCCAAAGGCTCGGCCCGGAACCAGCTGGCGGTGCTGGAACCAGGTGGTGGACCCGAAGGCCCACAGGAGAGGAGAGAACAGCTAGGCCACGAGGCAGCCGCAGTTACCGAACCCCAACAGTCCTACAGGGGGAGCTGGGCCTACTGGCACTACAGAACCAGCCTTGACTACCAATTCGCGCAGCCCACATAGGAAGCTCCTAAACTAGAGGCACCCTGGAGTTGGCTAACCCGACCGCACCACGACGGGGCAAGCATAGGGGTCTCAGCGAGCTTGACACAACCCGGAAACAGCTGACGGTGCTGAAACCAGGCTTGGCACGAGGGAGTACCTGTGACAAAAACACTGCCGAGAACCAGCTGGCTGTGCTGGAACCCGGATGCGTTGCCCCAGTGTGCAAGAGCTAATGGCACGACCGAGGACCAGCTGACGGTGCTGGAACCCGGTTACTAAGCTGTAGGTGCCCGCGCTTAAAAGCACTACCAAGGACCGCCTGGCGTTGGCGGAACTCGGATACCCAGGAGGAGGCACCTAAGCCAATGGCTCGGCCCGGAACCAGCTGGCGGTGCTGGAACCAGGTGGTGGACCCGAAGGCCCACAGGAGAGGAGAGAACAGCTAGGCCGCGAGGCAGCCGCAGTTACCGAACCCCAACAGTCCTACAGGGGGAGCTGGGCCTACTGGCACTACAGAACCAGCCTTGACTACCAATTCACGCAGCCCACATAGGAAGCTCCTAAACTGGAGGCACCCTGGAGTTGGCTAACCCGACCGCACCACGACGGGGCAAGCATAGGCGTCTCATCGAGCTTGACACAACCCGGAAACAGCTGACGGTGCTGAAACCTGGCTTGGCACGAGGGAGTACCTGTGACAAAAACACTGCCGAGAACCAGCTGGCGGTGCTGGAACCCGGATGCGTTGCCCCAGTGTGCAAGAGCCAATGGCACGACCGAGGACCAGCTGACGGTGCTGGAACCCGGTTACTAAGCTGTAGGTGCCCGCGCTTAAAAGCACTACCAAGGGCCGCATGGCGTTGGCGGAACTCGGATACCCAGGAGGAGGCAACTAAGCCAAAGGCTCGGCCCGGAACCAGCTGGCGGTGCTGGAATCAGGTGGTGGACCCGAAGGCCCACAGGAGAGGAGAGAACAGCTAGGCCGCGAGGCAGCCGCAGTTACCGAACCCCAACAGTCCTACAGGGGGAGCTGGGCCTACTGGCACTACAGAACCAGCCTTGACTACCAATTCACACAGCCCACATAGGAAGCTCCTAAACTGGAGGCACCCTGGATTTGGCTAACCCGACCGCACCACGACGGGGCAAGCATAGGCGTCTCAGCGAGCTTGACACAACCCGGAAACATCTGACGGTGCTGAAGCCAGGCTTGGCACGAGGGAGTACCTGTGACAAAAACACTGCCGAGAACCAGCTGGCGGTGCTGGAAACCGGATGCGTTGCCCCAGTGTGCAAGAGCCAATGGCACGACCGAGGACCAGCTGACGGTGCTGGAACCCGGTTACTAAGCTGTAGGTGTCCGCGCTTAAAAGCACTACCAAGGACCGCCTGGCATTGGCGGAACTCGGATACCCAGGAGGAGGCACCTAAGCCAAAGGCTCGGCCCGGAACCAGCTGGCGGTGCTGGAACCAGGTGGTGGACCCGAAGGCCCACAGGAGAGGAGAGAACAGCTAGGCCACGAGGCAGCCGCAGTTACCGAACCCCAACAGTCCTACAGGGGGAGCTGGGCCTACTGGCACTACAGAACCAGCCTTGACTACCAATTCACGCAGCCCACATAGGAAGCTCCTAAACTGGAGGCAGCCTGGAGTTGGCTAACCCGACCGCACCACGACGGGGCAAGCATAGGGGTCTCAGCGAGCTTGACACAACCCGGAAACAGCTGACGGTGCTGAAACCAGGCTTGGCACGAGGGAGTACCTGTGACAAAAACACTGCCGAGAACCAGCTGGCTGTGCTGGAACCCGGATGCGTTGCCCCAGTGTGCAAGAGCTAATGGCACGACCGAGGACCAGCTGACGGTGCTGGAACCCGGTTACTAAGCTGTAGGTGCCCGCGCTTAAAAGCACTACCAAGGACCGCCTGGCGTTGGCGGAACTCGGATACCCAGGAGGAGGCACCTAATCCAAACGCTCGGCCCGGAACCAGCTGGCGGTGCTGGAACCAGGTGGTGGACCCGAAGGCCCACAGGAGAGGAGAGAACAGCTAGGCCGCGAGGCAGCCGCAGTTACCGAACCCCAACAGTCCTACAGGGGGAGCTGGGCCTACTGGCACTACAGAACCAGCCTTGACTACCAATTCACGCAGCCCACATAGAAAGCTCCTAAACTGGAGGCACCCTGGAGTTGGCTAACCCGACCGCACCACGACGGGGCAAGCATAGGCATCTCAGGAAGCTTGACACAACCCGGATGCAGCTGACGGTGCTGAAACCAGGCTTGGCACGAGGGAGTACCTGTGACAAAAACACTGCCGAGAACCAGCTGGCGGTGCTGGAACCCGGATGCGTTGCCCCAGTGTGCAAGAGCTAATGGCACCACCGAGGACCAGCTGACGGTGCTGGAACCCGGTTACTAAGCTGTAGGTGCCCGCGCTTAAAAGCACTACCAAGGACCGCCTGGCGTTGGCGGAACTCGGATACCCAGGAGGAGGCACCTAAGCCAAAGGCTCGGCCCGGAACCAGCTGGCGGTGCTGGAACCAGGTGGTGGACCCGAAGGCCCACAGGAGAGGAGAGAAAAACTAGGCCGCGAGGCAGCCGCAGTTACCGAACCCCAACAGTCCTACAGGGGGAGCTGGGTCTACTGGCACTACAGAACCAGCCTTGACTACCAATTCACGCAGCCCACATAGAAAGCTCCTAAACTGGAGGCACCCTGGAGTTGGCTAACCCGACCGCACCACGACGGGGCAAGCATAGGCATCTCAGGAAGCTTGACACAACCCGGAAACAGCTGACGGTGCTGAAACCAGGCTTGGCACGAGGGAGTACCTGTGACAAAAACACTGCCGAGAACCAGCTGGCGGTGCTGGAACCCGGATGCGTTGCCCCAGTGTGCAAGAGCCAATGGCACGACCGAGGACCAGCTGACGGTGCTGGAACCCAGTTACTAAGCTGTAGGTGCCCACGCTTAAAAGCACTACCAAGGGCCGCCTGGCGTTGGCGGAACTCGGATACCCAGGAGGAGGCACCTAAGCCAAAGGCTCGGCCCGGAACCAGCTGGCGGTGCTGGAACCAGGTGGTGGACCCGAAGGCCAACAGGAGAGGAGAGAACAGCTAGGCCGCGAGGCAGCCGCAGTTACCGAACCCCAACAGTCCTACAGGGGGAGCTGGGCCTACTGGCACTACAGAACCAGCCTTGACTACCAATTCACGCAGCCCACATAGGAAGCTCCTAAACGGGAGGCACCCTGGAGTTGGCTAACTCGACCGCAACACGACGGGGCAAGCATAGGTTTCTCAGTGAGTTTGACAGTCCCCGGAAACAGCTGACGGTGCTGGAACCAGGCTGGGCACGAGGGAGTACCCGTGACAAAAACACTGCCGAGAACCAGCTGGCGGTGCTGGAACCCGGATGCGTTGCCCCAGTGTGCTAGAGCCAATGGCACGACCAAGGAGCAGCTGACGGTGCTGGAACCCGGTTACTAAGCTGTAGGTGCCTGCGCTTAAAAGCACTACCAAGGACTGCCTGACGTTGGCGGAACTCGGATACCCAGGAGGAGGCACCTAAGCCAAAGGCTCGGCCCGGAACCAGCTGACGGTGCTGGAACCAGGTGGTGGACCACAAGGTCCACAGGAGAGGAGAGAACAGCTAGGCCGCGAGGCAGCCGCAGTTACCGAACCCCAACAGTCCTACAGGGGGAGCTTGACCTACTGGCACTACAGAACCAGCCTTGACTACCAATTCACGCAGTCCACATAGGAAGCTCCTAAACTGGAGGCAGCCTGGAGTTGGCTAACTCGACCGCAACACAACGGGGCAAGCATAGGCGTCTCAGTGAGTTTGACAGTCCCCAGAAACAGCTGACGGTGCTGGAACCAGGCTGGGCACGAGGGAGTACCCGTGACAAAAACACTGCTGAGAACCAGCTGGCGGTGCTGGAACCCGGATGCGTTGCCTATTAAAGATTGTCTTCCTAGAGCCCCAACTAGCGGTGTTGGAGCAAAGGGTAAGCAGGGGGAGCAGAGTGTAGGCCGAAGCCTGCACTGGAGGCAGCTTTGTGTCTGCGTTGCGTTTGCAGGACACTTTGCCGGCTACACAGTGGGGGAACAGCTGGCGTTGCTGAACCCCACTGACACAATGGCGGGTGTTTTTCTCTGTGCAGCTAGCACTTCCGGGCAAAAACTTGCGGTGTTAGAGCCCAGGGGCAGCAGGAGGAGGAGAGGAGCAGAGTGTAGGCCGAAGCCTAGTTGAACCAATTTCAAAGGAAACCTTTAACCCCCCCTCAGGTGTTACAAAGTATAAGAGCCACACCTTGTGCAGCATTAATGCTGCACAAGTCAAAGGTTGCTCTATTAATTTGTCTACTTGCACACGCTGAATGAAAGACGTACACAATTTAGCCCATTCTACAGTCAAACTGTAGTGGAGGCGTGACTTGTCTTTTTAACAAGACGCAGCACAGGTGTCCCAAATAACGCCTTGGTGCTTGGCGCAGCTTCCTGAGCGTTGTTATTTGCTGTACAGGAGTCTGCGCTCTTGTGTTATCCCTTGGCAATGCCCTGTTAGCGCTGCCCGTCTTATGACCTCACTTCATGTTGGCCGGTGCTGTTAACGATGGCCATAAATCCCAGACCCACAGTGCCTTTTCATAAAGTCACACTGCAGTGCTGGGATTCGTGGCCTTGAGCAGTAAATATTTTCGCCGCTCACACACGTCCTTACACCTGCTTCAGACTGGGCGGCCTCTGCTGATCCCTTCTCGCATGCCGCGGCAATGAGGCTGCACAGTCTGAAGAAGGCGGAAGGAGATGAGTGACGACAGGCGAACATATGCACTGCTCGTGCCCATAAACCACACCCTCGCTGACAAAATAAATAAGAAACCGAGGGGCGTTGTTTCGAGCAGGGCGGACGCACAGGTGCAGCCAGCTAACCAATGATGTCAAAAGACGGGAAGCGCTACCAAGGGTGGTGCTGTGTATCATTAGAAAGGAAAGTCACACCTCAGGGACAGTGGAATGGTCTCAATGACACACATTTTCTCCGTGTTGAGTTCAACGTGGGCAAGTAGAAAAAGTCAGCCACCTTGTACAAATGCAGCAGTACTGCTGTACAAGGTGGTTGTTATACATAGAAACACCTGGGGGTGGGGGGCAGGCTTCCTTCAATTTCAGTTCATGTGCCTGCGTGGCGTTTGCAGGTCACGTTGCCGGCTACACAGCAGGGGAACAGCTGGCGGTGCTGAACCCCACTAACACATTGGCTGGTGTTTTTCTCTGTGCAGCTAGCACTTCCGGGCAAAAACTAGCGGTTAGAGCCCAGGGGCAGCAGGAGGAGGAGAGGAGCAGAGTGTAGGCCGAAGCCTGCACTGGTGGCAGCTTTTGGTCGGTTGTGCCAGCGTGGCTTGTGCTGGACACGATGCCGGCTACACAGCAGGGGAACAGCTGGCGGTGCTGAACCCCACTAACACATTGGCTGGTGTTTTTCTCTGTGCAGCTTGCATTTCCGGGCAAAAACTAGCGGTGTTAGAGCCCAGGGTCAGCAGGAGGAGGAGAGGAGCAGAGTGTAGGCCGAAGCCTAGTTGAACCAATTTCAAAGGTAACCTTTAACCCCCCCTCAGGTGTTGCAAGGTACAAGAGCCACACCTTGTGCAGCATTAATGCTGCACAAGTAAAAGGTTGCTCTATTAATTTTGCTCCTTGCACACGCTGAATAAAACACGTACACTATTTAGCCCATTATACTGTCAAATAGTAGTGGAGGCGTGACTTGTCTTTTTAAGGAGAAGCAGCACAGGTGTCAAATTTTACACCTAGGTGCTGGGCGCAGATTCCTGAGCGTTGTTATTTGCTGTACAGGAGTCTGCGCTATTGTGATCCCTTGGCCATGCGCTGTGAGCGCTGCCTGTCTTCTGACCTCATTTCATGTTGGCCGGTGCGGTTAGCAATGGCCATGAATCCCAGGCCCGCAGTGTGTTTTCAAAAAATCACACTGCGTGGCTGGGATTCGTGGCATTGTGCAGTTAATATGTTTGCCGCTCACACATGTCCTTACACCTGCTTCAGTCTGGGCGGCCTCAGCTGATCCCTTATCGCCTGCCACGGCCATGAGGCCGCATAGTCTGAAGAAGGCGGAAGGAGGGGAGTGAAGACAGGCGAAGATATGCACTGCTCGTGCCCATCAATCACACCCTCGCAGTCAAAATATATGAGACAACGTGGGGCGTTGTGTCGGGCAGGGCGGACGCACAGGCACAGGCAGCCAACCAATGATGTCAGAAGACGGGCAGCGCTAACAATGGGGGTGCTGCGTGTCATTAAAATGGAAAGTCACACCTCAGGGACATTGTAATGGTCTCTAATGAGACACATTTTGTACGTGTTGAGTTCCACGTGGGCAAGGAGAAAAAGTCATCCACCTTGTACAAATGCAGCAGTACTGCTGTACAAGGTGGCTATTATACATAGAAACACCTGGGGGTGGGGGGCAGGCTCCCTTCAATTTCAGTTCATGTGCCTGCGTGGCGTTTGCAGGTCACGTTGCCGGCTACACAGCAGGGGAACAGCTGGCGGTGTTGAACCCCACTAACACATTGGCTGGTGTTTTTCTCTGTGCAGCTAGCACTTCCGGGCAAAAACTAGCGGTGTTTGAGCCCAGGGTCAGCAGGAGGAGGAGAGGAGCAGAGTGTAGGCCGAAGACTCCACTGGTGGCAGCTTTTGGTCGGTTGTGCAAGCGTGGCTTGTGCTGGACACGAAGCCGGCTACACAGCAGGGGAACAGCTGGCGGTGCTGAATCCCACTAACACATTGGCTGGTGTTTTTCTCTGTGCAGCTCGCATTTCCGGGCAAAAGCTAGCGGTGTTAGAGCCCAGGGTCAGCAGGAGGAGGAGAGGAGCAGAGTGTAGGCCGAAGCCTAGTTGAGCCAATTTCTAAGGTAACCTTTAACCCCCCCTCAGGTGTTGCAAGGTACAAGAGCCACACCTTGTGCAGCATTAATGCTGCACAAGTAAAAGGTTGCTCTATTAATTTTGCTCCTTGCACACGCTGAATAAAACACGTACACTATTTAGCCCATTATACTGTCAAACAGTAGTGGAGGCGTGACTTGTCTTTTTAAGGAGACGCAGCACAGGTGTCAAATTTTACACCTAGGTGCTGGGCGCAGATTCCTGAGCGTTGTTATTTGCTGTACAGGAGTCTGCGCTCTTGTTATCCCTTGGCCATGCGCTGTGAGCGCTTCATGTCTTCTAACCTCATTTCATGTCGGCCGTTGCGGTTAGCGATGGACATGAATCCCAGACCCACAGTGTGTTTTCAAAAAATCACACTGCGTGGCTGGGATTCGTGCCCTTGTGCAGTAAATATGTTTGCCGCTCACACATGTCCTTACACCTGCTTCACACGGGCGGCCTCATCTGATCCCTTATCGCATGCCACGGCCATGAGGCCACCCAGTCTGAAGAAGGCGGAAGGAGATGAGTAAACACAGGCAAACATATGCACTGCACATGCCCATCAATCACACCCTCGCAGTCAAAATATATGAGACAACAAGGGGCGTTGTGTCGGGCAGGGCGGACGTACAGGCACAGGCAGCCAACCAATGATGTCAGAAGACGGGCAGCGCTAACAATGGGGGTGCTGTGTGTCATTAAAAAGGAAAGTCACACCTCAGGGACATTGTAATGGTCTCTAATGAGACACATTTTGTACGTGTTGAGTTCCACGTGGGCAAGGAGAAAAAGTCATCCACCTTGTACAAATGCAGCAGTACTGCTGTACAAGGTGGCTGTTATACATAGAAACACCTGGGGGGGTGGGGCCAGGTTCCCTTTAATTTCAGTTCAGGTGCCTGCATGGCGTTTGCAGGACACGTTGCCAGCTACACAGCAGGGGAACAGCTGGCGGTGCTGAACCCCACTAACACATTGGCTGGTGATTTTCTCTGTGCAGCTAGCACGTCCGGGCAAAAACTGGCGGTCTTAGAGCCCAGGGGCAGCAGGAGGAGGAGAGGAGCAAAGTGTAGGCCGAAGCCTGCACTGGTGGCAGCTTTTGGTCTGTTGTGCCAGCGTGGCTTGTGCTGGACACGTTGCCGACTACACAGCAGGGGAACAGCTGGCGGTGCTGAACCCCACTGACACATCAGCTAGTGTTTTTTCTGTGTAGACAACACTTCCAGGTGGCAACTGACAGTGTTGAAACCTAGGGAATCAAAGAGGAGCAGAGTGTAGGCCGAAGCCTGCAGTGGAGCAAGTTGAAAGGGAACCTTTAACCCCCCTGGGGGCATTTGTTGCTGAAAGAGCCATCTTGTACAGCAGTAATACTGCACATGGAAAATGGTGGCTCCTAAAATTATGCTCCTTGCAAACGCTGAAGTACACACTCATATAATGTGTCCCCTCACACCGTCAAACCGTCCCGGAAGTGGGACTTTCCTTTGTAAAGTGACACAGCACAGCCGTCATTCCAACCCCCTTGGTGCCGTGCGCCACCTCCTCAACGTTGTTTGGTTCTGTCACGGAGCCCGCGCTGTAATGTAATCCCTTGGCCATGCACAGTTAGCGGTGCCCGTCTTCTGACATCATTTAGGTGTCAGGCTGGCAGTGCCTGTGCGTCCAAGCTGCCCGAGATCCAACCTCGCAGTGTCATCTAATGTAATCCCACTGCGGGCCAGGGATCCATGGGCATGCGCAGTGCATATCATCGCCTCTCACTCACCTCCTTCCTGCTTCTTCAGACTGTGCGGCGTCACGGCCGTGGCATGCTATTAGGGATCAGCTGACGCCGCCTAGTCTGAAGAAGTGTGAAGAAGGGGAGTGAGAGGCTAGTATATGCACTGCGCATGGCCATGGATACCAGGCCCACTGTGGGATCACATTAGACGACACTGCGAGGTGGGATTTCGGGCAGCGTGGACGCACAGGCGCAGCCAGGACGACAACAAATGGTGTCAGAGGACGGGCAGCGCAAGCTGTGCATGGCCAGGGGATAACATAACAGCGCAGGGTCCATGACGGAATCAAACAACGCTAAGGAGGCAGCGCACGGTGCCAAGGGGGTAGCAATAACGGCTGTGCTGCGTCACATTACAAAGGAAAGTCCCACCTCCGGGATGGTTGGACGGTGTGAGGGGACACATTACATGAGTGTGTAGTTCAGCGTTTGCAAGGAGCATAATTTCAAGAGCGACCTTTTCCTTGTGCAGTATTAGTGCTGCACAAGGTGGCTCTTTCAGTAACAAACGCCTAGGGGGGGGGGACAGGTCCCCTTACATTTTAGTTGTGCCAGCGTGGCGGTCGCATGACACGTTGCCGGATACACAGCTGGGGATCAGCTGGCATTACTGAACCCCAATAACAGAGGAGCGACTGTTGACTGTGCAGACAGCACTTCCAGGCACCAACTGGCAGTGTTAGAGCCCAGGGACAGCAGGAGGAGCAGATTGGAGGTATTGCCGCACACACAGCTGGGGATCAGCTGACGTTACTGAACCCCAATAACAGAGGAGCGACTGTTGACTGTGCAGACAGCACTTCCAGGCACCAACTGGCGGTGTTAGAGCCCAGGGACAGCAGGAGGAGCAGATTGGAGGTATTGCCGCACACACAGCTGGGGATCAGCTGACTTTACTGAACCCCAATAACAGAGGAGCGACTGTTGACTGTGCAGACAGCACTTCCAGGCACCAACTGGCGGTGTTAGAGCCCAGGGACAGCAGGAGTAGCAGATGAACAGAGTGTAGGCCGAAGCTTGATTGGAGCAAGTTGAAAGGGAACCTTTAACCCCCCCCCAAGACGTTTGTAGCTGAAAGAGCCATCTTGTGCAGCACTAAGGATGCAAAAGGAAGAGGTTGCTCTTTTAATTATGCTCCTTGCAAACACAGAAGTAAACACTAAAAATGTGTCCCCTTATACCGTAAAACCGTCCCGGAGGTGGGAATTTCCTTCGTAATGGGACGCAGCACAGCTGTCATTCCTATCCCCTTGGTGCCGTGCGCTGCCTCCTCAGCGTTGTTTTAAGCTGTCACGGAGCCTGCGCTGTTCTGTTATCCCTTGGCCATGCCCAATTTGCGCTGCCTGTCTTCTGACATAATTTGGTGTCAGGCTGTCAGTGCCTGTGCGTCCACGCTGCTCCAGATCTCACTTCGCAGTGTCGTCTATTGTAATCCCACTGCGGGCCTTGGATCCATGGACATGCACAGTGCATATCCTCGACTCTCACTCCCCTCCTTCCCTCTTCTTCAGACTGTGCGGCGTCACGGCCGTGGCATGCTATTAGGGATCAGCTGACGGCGCACAGTCTAAACAAGGCGGAGGGAGATGGGCGAGAGCCCGAGGTGAAGATATGCACTGCGCATGCCCATGGATCCCAGGCTCGCAGTGTGATTCAATCAGAAGACACTGCGAGGCGGGTTCTCGGGCAGCGCGGGCGCACAGGCGCAGCCATCCTGACACCAAATTATGTCAGAAGACAGGCAGGCTCCGTGACAGCTTAAAACAACGCTGAGGAGACAGCGCATGGCACCAAGGGGGTAGGAATGACGGCTGTGCTGCATCACATTATGAAGGAAAGTCCCAGCTCCGGGACGGTATAATGGTATCAGTGAACACATTTTATAAGTGTTAAGTTCTGCGTGTGCAAGGAGCTAAAATAAAAGAGCTACCTTTTCCTTGTGCAACATTACTGCTGCACAAGATGGCTCTTTCAGTAACAAACGCCGAGGGGGGGGACAGGTTCCCTTACATTTAGGTTGTTGTGCCAGTGTGGCGGTCGCAGGACACATTGCCGGCTACACAGCTGGGGATCAGCTGACGTTACTGAAACCCAATAACACTGGGTCGTATGTTTAGACTGTGCAGCCTGCACTTCTGAGCCGCAACTGGCGGTGTTGGAGCCCAGGAATAGCAGTTCAGGTGGTAGAAAGATGAACACATCAGGAGACCTGGATGACACCCAATTACTTAATCAGGCAGAGGAGTGGCAAATTCCTGTGAGATCCAGGCCTGGTTCATTTTCAGGAAAGTAAGCCGGTCAACGTTATCGGAGGATAGTCGCATGCGACGGTCTGTTAGTACACCACCTGCGGCACTAAAGACACGTTCCGATAAGACACTAGCCGCAGGGCAAGCCAGCACCTCCAATGCATACTGGCTTAGCTCTGGCCATGTATCCAGCTTAGAGACCCAAAACTTGAACGGGGAAGAGCCGTCTGGGAGTACACTAAGAGGGCAAGCCATGTAGTCTGTCACCATCTGACGGAACCGTTGCCTCTTGCTGACTGGAGCCGCCGGTGATGGTGTAGACATTTGGGGCGGGCACACAAAAGTTTTCCACAGTTGTGCCATACTTGGCTTGCCTTGGGCAGAGGCACTGCTTCTGCTCCCTCTTTGTGCAGAGCCTCCTCCTCCACTGCCTCGACGCACTGAGCTGCTTTGTAAAGCACTAGCAGCACTCCTCTCAGTTGGACTGGAGAAGATGATGGAACTCACCAGTGGGTCGTGGTACTCCCGCATTTTACGCTCCCGTGTCAATGCCAGGATGAGGTTTTGGACATTGTCACGGTAGCGAGGATCGAGGAGGGCGTACACCCAATAATCAGGCACATTGAGAATGTGGTCGATGCGGCGGTCGTCTCTCAGGCACTGCAACATGAACTCAACCATGTGCTACAGACTGCCAACTGGCCCAGAAACGCTGTCCCCTGCTTGAGACATGATCTCTGCCCGCTCTTCATCACCCCACCCTCGCTGTACACACTGACCACTGGACAATGGTGGAACTCCCTCCTCTGGACGTAGCTCTTCCTCGTCCATTGACTCCTCCTCATCCTCCTCACAAAGGGTCCCCTGCCGACCCCTTTGTGAGGAACCACGTGGCGCTGACTGTCCAGAACCTGATGGAAAAGGTGACTCCTCATCCTCCACCTCTTCCACATCATCCCTTATCCCTTGCAGGGTTTCTTGAAGCAAGCAGATAAGGGGGACAGTCATGCTTACTAGTGCATCATCTGCTCTTGCCATCCGCGTGGAATAATCAAAAGGACGCAAAACCTGGCAGACGTCCTTCATAGTGGCCCACTCTGTGGTTGTGAAGTCTGAGCGGCGCTGACTGTGACTTTTTTGTGCCTGATGCAGCTGGTACTCCATTACTGCTTGCTGCTGCTCACACAACCGCTCCAACATATGTAACGTGGAATTCCACCTGGTAGGTAGGTCACATATGATGCGATGTTCAGGAAGGCGAAACCGACGCTGCAGAGCAGCAATGCGGGATCTTGCCAAGCTGGAACGCCACAAGTGAGCACACTCTAGGCGGGCCTTGTGCAGAAGTGCATCAAGATCCGGATAGTCCCTCAGAAAACTCTGCACAACCAAATTGAGCACATGTGCCAGACATGGAATGTGAGTGAGTAATTGTTGCCAAGGCCTAAAGCTGCCACCAGATTTCGGCCATTGTCACACACTACCATGCCTGGCTGGAGATTCGCTGGCACAAACCACACATCGCTCTCCTGCTTTAGGGCATTCCAGAGTTCCTGCGCTGTGTGGCTTCGATTCCCCAAAGAAACTAGTTTCAAGACGGCCTGCTGACGTTTGGCCACGGCTGTGCTCATGTCGGTCATAGGTAAACGTTCACGGGTCCATGTGGAGGTGGACTGTGACGGATCCTGCAGCGATGAATCTGAGGAACTGGTGTAAGAGGAGGAGTCAATGCGTACAGACTGGATTCCTGCAATCCTTGGAGTGGGCAGGACACGTCCTGCGCCACTCGCACGGTCTGTACCCGGCTCAACAACATTAACCCAATGGGCAGTGACGGAAAGGTATCGCCCCTGTCCATGTTGACTGGTCCATGCATCGGTGGTGAGGTGGACCTTGCTACTGACGGCGTTCAGTAGCGCGTGTTTTATTTGTCCCTCCACATGCTTGCGCAGGGCAGGGACAGCTTGCCTGCTGAAGTAAAAGCGGCTGGGTACCTTGTACTGTGGGACTGCCAATGCCATCAAGTCACGGAAGCTGTCAGTCTCCACCAGCCTGAATGAGAGCATTTCCAGCGACAGAAGTTTGGCAATGCCTGCATTCAGAGCCTGTGCTCGGGGGTGGTTTGCCGAGAATGCCCGCCTTTTCTCCCATGCCTGTACTACCGATGGCTGTAGACTAGGCTGGGAGTGTGAGGATGACTGGGAATGTGGTGCTGTGGGTGGAATTACACTAGGTCTCTGGACAACAGTGCCAGAGGTTCTTCCATGGCGATCCAAGGAGGGAGCTGAACCAGCTGTGCGTGAGCTGGAAGAAGAAGCAACACGAGCTGAAGAGGTGGTAGCTGCCGCTGTTGGTTGGTCTAGCTCTTCAGTGTGTTTTTAGCACTCCACCGCGTGCCTGGTCCGCACATGTTTCCACATATTTGTGGTATTGAGGTTGCTGACACTTTTACCTCTTTTTACTTTCTGATGACACAGCTTGCATTTGACAAAACAAATGTCATCTGCAACTGTGTCAAAAAAGGACCAGGCACTGCAAGTCTTGGGAGCGCCCTTTTTGGCTTTTGAAAGAGACAGGCTCCTAACTGGTGCCAAAGTGGAGGCTACAGGCTCCGCAGTCTTCCCCCTCCCTCTCCCTCTTTGGCCCGTTAGGGGAATCTCTTCCTCTGAGCTGCTCCCACCACCTTCCTGTTCCTCACGCCACGATGGGTCAAGGACCTCATCATCTCCACTACCCTCTGCCACCAACTGCTCCTCCTGGGTAGTCTCGGCAGCACAGTACGCACCAGAAAGCGGCACCTGAGTTTCATCATCAGATGCGTACTGCGCTGTGGTCACCGCAGGCACTGACCCACCCGCCTCTTCAGAGTCAGAGAGACAAAGCTGTTGGGCATCACTGCACACTGCCTCTTCTTCCATTTCTCCAATACTGCTTGGCTGGCCCCCTGTTTCCAAGCCAAGAGATTCAGAGAACAGAAGTAGAGACTGCTCCTGTCCTGGGCTCTCTGACTGCCTGGCCAATTTGGCAGGTGGTGAAGAGACAGATGGCTGCTCTCCAGTGGTCTGTGCCTGAGAGGATGTGGCACTAATTGAAGTCGATGCATTAGCTGCCATCCATCCGACAACGGCTTCAATTTGATCTTCACACAGCAGCGGTGCACGGCGCTCTCCGACAAAGCTGCGCATGAAGGACTGTTCCCTGCTGAAACTGGGTGATGGTGAGTCACCGGTGCCAGCAGCAGGCACAGAATCACCACGTCCTCTCCCTGCTCCTCTCCCTGCTCCACGCCCATGCCCACGACCCTTACTCCCTGCCCTCTTCATCTTGGTTGACAGATAAAGATAAGCAGAAAAGTACTAAGGCCTTAGTGTGCTTATTCCTGAAATGCTCCTCCTAACAGGTGTAAGAAACACTAATGTTGTAAAGTGTGGACTAGACTTTATTATTGATAAAATGTGGCCTACACAAGTGTTAAGTGGTGTTTGGTGAACTTTACTTTTTTTTTTGTGCAGATCGGGCTACAGAGCTAGTTTAAATCACACGGAGACTGTGCAGACAGCCGTAAACGGCGCTGCAAGGCCCAAAAACCCTCCTCTAGGTTATCTTATCTAGTGTTTTTCCACTATTTTGCTGGAGAAGGGTGGAAAGACACTAATAGGAATTTTTTAAATAATTTTTAAACAGGCTGCACTAGTTGAAAAAAATGAAAAGTTATTTAACGGTATGAGGCAGTGACAAACCCTGAGCTGAATACAACGGGCTGTCGCTGCACACAGACTACAGGGCGAACTGCGCTCACACGGAGACCGTGCAGACAGCCGTAAACGGCGCTGCAAGGCCCAAAAACCCTCCTCTAGGTTATCTTATCTAGTGTTTTTCCACTATTTTGCTGGAGAAGGGTGGAAAGACACTAATAGGAAATTTTAAAAAAATTTTTCAACAGGCTGCACTATTTGAAAAAAGGAAAAGTTATTTTACAGTATGAGGCAGTGACAAAACCCTGAGCTGAATACAACCGGCTGTAACTGCACACAGACTACAGGGCAAGCTGCGCTCACACTGAGACCGTGCAGACAGCCGTAAACGGCGCTGCAAGGCCCAAAAAAACCCCTCTAGGTTATCCTATCTAGTGTTTTTCCACTATTTGGCTGGAGACGGGTGGAAAGACACTAATAAGAAATTTTAGAAAAAATGTGCAGCAGGCTGCACTATGAGCAAAAAAGGACAATGGATAGAACTGTGTGAGGCAGTGTGAACCCCCCCTGAGCTGAATACAACCTGGTATATGGCTGCACACAGACTACAGAGTGAGCTGCACACACACACACACTGAGACCTTGCAGAACGCTGTTAAAACAGCGCTGCAAGGCAAGAGCAAGGTGAACTGAACAGTGAACACAGCGTTTGCTAAATTAGCCTTGGAAAAGCAAAATAAAGCAATTAGCTATCTCAACTGGCCCTCAGTTAGAACACAGCGTCCTGTCCCTAACTGAAATCACAGCAGAGTGAGCGCAAAATGGCGGCAGCATTTTTTATAGTGCAGAGTGACATCATTTCAGCAGCCAATCACAGCCTTGCCAGTACTTACATGCCCACCATGCTAAACAGGATGTGCCCACACTTCCATTCATTACTCATTGGCTGCTGCGTTCAGTTTGAATTCTGGGAAATTCCGATTCCAGTATCCGATACGCGGGAAGTATCGGAATTCGGTATCGGAATTCCGATACCGCAAGTATCGGCCGATACCCGATACTTGCGGTATCGGAATGCTCAACACTACTTATAAGTGACACATACATAATTCTTGCACCGGCCAACCTTAATGCACATGAGCATCTGCGTAATATCTGTAATCAGATGAATATATAATGGGTGAATACATCTAGACGGCTCCACACTCTGTAATTCATAGGACTATAATACTAGGTACCCTTCTCATGTATCCTATTGTTGGTGGTGTAAACTACATATACTGTTTCAAAATTCACTATTGTATGAATTCATTTTTGTAGTAGTCCACTACCCAGTGTAACCCACCCAGGCAGTCTTGCTTTTTTACTAGTCTGTTATTGTTTTTTTAAACATATCTAAATAGAGAATCAGTTTATAATTCATGTCTTAGTAATTTGCACCATTTTGCTTCACTAGAACTTCAGCCTATGGGAGTTGTTATGTCATGTAGTGATCAGCAAAGTCAGTGACTATTCACCAAGAGGGACAGCGATAACTGTGTTCATACTTTGAAGGCAAACTATGTAATTTCAATGTGGTCTAAGCCATTGTTGAACAAAAAAGGAAGGTAGTCAGCTCACCTCTCTTGGTATGTTGTTCCTAACAAAAGGTCCAAGATACGCATGGATCCAGGCAGAGCAATCTCAGTATGCACAAGGAAAAAAGGAGTGACGATCCAGTGGTATAGGCTATACGCCTTTTTAAATAAAATATAGCCTTTATTGAGCCATTTAATACAAGCTCTTGATACCTGATCAACTTATGAGTACCATATACGCACATAGAGGGCACAAATACATAGGGGCAATGGTTAAACTTAAAGCATTTTGACTTGCATCTTAATCATGGTAAAAACTAGGGTTGAGCGACCTTGACCTTTTTAGAGTCGAGCTGTGTTTCGCGAAACCCGACTATCTTAGAAGTCGAGTCGAGTGGAATCGGCCGATTATCGCGAAAAGTCGGGTATCGCCCGAAACACGAAACCCAATGCAAGTCAATGGGGGAGCATAGTCGGCAGTGAGTGGAGGCCAGGAAAACACCTACACTGCCCATTTTAATGGCAAAAACATCCATTCTTGTTAAAGAAGCTTGTCAATCGTAATTTACCTTATAATAATTGGAAGGCATTTGAAATTGGGGGTCATTTGGCTAAAGTTGTGGGGGGTAGGGCTGGTTCAAGTAATTAGTGGGCCCAGTAAATCTGGACCACGTCACGGCAGTGGAGCAGGGAGAGGTAAGTATTTCAACTTTGCAAGTGCTGTGGTCCTGAGCAAGCAGGGGGGGCCCACTCGTTGGCATTGGCACTGGCACAGGGCCCCTCAAAGTACAGCGGTGTGTTTGCACGGCGGGGGCGCCTCCCACCGGCAGCAACACTTTTGCGTACTATGAGAGGCCCTGTGCCAGTGACGTCGCCAACTAGTATTCCTCCCCCCACCTGATGAAGGAACCTGCACTTTCATCTGCACCTTCCTCTTTGTCCCCGTGTAAGGTGGTATGGTATGCGGGAAGAGGAACCTGACTTTCAGCAGGGTCACAATCTTGCTGTGTAGCATGCACGGGGAATTTTGCGTTATGGGTCAATGTACCAGCAGACTCATCTATCACTGGCTGGGCAATGGGCAGGATGAGGAGGAAACACAGATATAGACCCAAAGAATAAAGTGGGCTAAATGCAGTTCAAAATTGGTAACACAGGAATAACCAGGGGGCATTGCAGTGGAGGACAACTGGAATGAGAGGCTGACACAGAGAGTAGGCCCAAATCAGTAAGTAGTCGACATGCAGTTCAAAATTGGCAACCGTAGTAAACAGGCGGCCCAGCTTTGTTCAGTTGAGGAGAACAGCAAGGTGTGGCAGACACCGATAGTAGGCCCCAACCCAACTAGTAGGCCAAATGCAGTCTAACATTAACAACTACTTAACAAGAGCCTGAAAATGGAATTTCAGGACAGGAAACCAGGAGAACAGCAAGGAGTGGCAGACACCGATAGTAGGCCCCAAACCAACTAGTACGCCAAATGCAGTTGTTCCATTTAACTACAATTTAATGAGAGCCTGAAGATAGAAGTTCAGGAAAGGCAACCTGGAGAACACCTTGGAGTGGAACACACCATCTCTCTACACCCCATACCCAATTTGTAGGCCTAATGCAGTGTAGTTTTCAACAACTACTAAACGAGAGTCGGAAGATCGAAGTAATGTGGACGAAACCTGGGGAACACCTTGAAGTGTAACACACCGTCTCTCTACACCCCATACCCAATTTGTAGGCCTAATGCAGTGTAGTTTTCTACAACTACTAAACGAGAGTCGGAAGACCGAAGCAATGTGGACGAAACCTGGGGAACACCTTGGAGTGGAACACACCATCTCTCTACACCCCATACCCAATTTGTAGGCCTAATGCAGTGTAGTTTTCTACAACTACTAAACGAGAGCATGAAGATCGAAGCAATGGAGAGGAAACCTGGGGAACACCTTGGAGTGGAACACACCATCTCTCTACACCCCATACCCAATTTGTAGGCCTAATGCAGCGTAGTTTCCAACAACTACTAAACGAGAGCATGAAGATTGAAGCTCAGGAAAGGCAACCTGGAGAACACCTTGGAGTGGAACACACCATCTCTCTACACCCCATACCCAATTTGTAGGTCTAATGCAGCGTAGTTTCCAACAACTACTAAACGAGAGCATGAAGATTGAAGCTCAGGAAAGGCAACCTGGAGAACACCTTGGAGTGGAACACACCATCTCTCTACACCCCATACCCAATTTGTAGGCCTAATGCAGCGTAGTTTCCAACAACTACTAAACGAGAGCATGAAGATTGAAGCTCAGGAAAGGCAACCTGGAGAACACCTTGGAGTGGAACACACCATCTCTCTACACCCCATACCCAATTTGTAGGCCTAATGCAGCGTAGTTTCCAACAACTACTAAACGAGAGCATGAAGATTGAAGCAATGGAGAGGAAACCTGGGGAACACCTTGGGGAGGCAGACACCGTTAGTAGGCCCTACCAAAGTTGTACACCCAATGCAGTTTTAAAATTCCTAGAGGCTGAAAACAAGACTATTGACGCTCAGCTTTTTTCAAAGGAACACAGCTGAATTGAGTGGCGCAGACAGACACAGGTAGTAGGACTCAAACCAAAAATGTGGCTCACTGCAGCAGAAAAAAGTTACAGGGGTACACAAGCTGCAGTGCTCTGGGCAGTGGAGGACAATTTCAATAGTGAACCGCAGACAGACTTTGTACGCCTACTATTAAAAAAAGGATGCTTTATGCAATTATAAATAGGTTCTAGGGGTACACGGGCAGCAGTGGTGTGGTCAGTGAAGGCCTAGTGGAAGGAGTGACCGCAGACAGGCATCGAAGGCCTAAAATAATAACACATGGCTGTAGGCAATTTTAAATTGGTTCCAGGGGTACACGGGCAGCAGTGGTGTGGTCAGTGGAGGCCTAGTGGAAGGAGTGACCGCAGACAGGCATCGAAGGCCTAAAATAAAAAAATTGGGCTGGCTGTAGGCAATTTTAAATTGGTTCCAGGGGTACACGGGCAGCAGTGGTGTGGTCAGTGTAGTAGTAGTAGAAAGAACGGACCGCAGACAGGCATCGAAGGCCTAAAATAAAAAAATTGGGTTGGCTGTAGGCAATTTTAAATTGGTTCCAGGGGTACACGGGCAGCAGTGGTGTGGTCAGTGGAGGCATATTGTAAGGAGTGACCGCAGACAGGCATCGAAGGCCTAAAATAATAACACATGGCTGTAGGCAATTTTAAATTGGTTCCAGGGGTACACGGGCAGCAGTGGTGTGGTCAGTGGAGGCCTAGTGGAAGGAGTGACCGCAGACAGGCATCGAAGGCCTAAAATAAAAAAATTGGGCTGGCTGTAGGCAATTTTAAATTGGTTCCAGGGGTACACGGGCAGCAGTGGTGTGGTCAGTGGAGGCCTAGTGGAAGGAGTGACCGCAGACAGGCATCGAAGGCCTAAAATAATAACACATGGCTGTAGGCAATTTTAAATTGGTTCCAGGGGTACACGGGCAGCAGTGGCCTGGTCAGTGTAGTAGTAGTAGAAAGAACGGACCGCAGACAGGCATCGAAGGCCTAAAATAAAAAAATTGGGCTGGCTGTAAGCAATTTTAAATTGATTCCAGGGGTACACGGGCAGCAGTGGTGTGGTCAGTGGAGGCATATTGTAAGGAGTGACCGCAGACAGGCATCGAAGGCCTAAAATAATAACACATGGCTGTAGGCAATTTTAAATTGGTTCCAGGGGTACACGGGCAGCAGTGGTGTGGTCAGTGGAGGCCTAGTGGAAGGAGTGACCGCAGACAGGCATCGAAGGCCTAAAATAAAAAAATTGGGCTGGCTGTAGGCAATTTTAAATTGGTTCCAGGGGTACACGGGCAGCAGTGGTGTGGTCAGTGGAGGCATATTGTAAGGAGTGACCGCAGACAGGCATCGAAGGCCTAAAATAATAACACATGGCTGTAGGCAATTTTAAATTGGTTCCAGGGGTACACTGGCAGCAGTGGTGTGGTCAGTGGAGGCCTAGTGGAAAGAGTGACCGCAGACAGGCATCGAAGGCCTAAAATAAAAAAATTGGGCTGGCTATAGGCAATTTTAAATTGGTTCCAGGGGTACACGGGCAGCAGTGGTGTGGTCAGTGGAGGCCTAGTGGAAGGAGTGACCGCAGACAGGCATCGAAGGCCTAAAATAATAACACATGGCTGTAGGCAATTTTAAATTGGTTCCAGGGGTACACGGGCAGCAGTGGCCTGGTCAGTGTAGTAGTAGTAGAAAGAACGGACCGCAGACAGGCATCGAAGGCCTAAAATAAAAAAATTGGGCTGGCTGTAAGCAATTTTAAATTGATTCCAGGGGTACACGGGCAGCAGTGGTGTGGTCAGTGGAGGCATATTGTAAGGAGTGACCGCAGACAGGCATCGAAGGCCTAAAATAATAACACATGGCTGTAGGCAATTTTAAATTGGTTCCAGGGGTACACGGGCAGCAGTGGTGTGGTCAGTGGAGGCCTAGTGGAAGGAGTGACCGCAGACAGGCATCGAAGGCCTAAAATAAAAAAATTGGGCTGGCTGTAGGCAATTTTAAATTGGTTCCAGGGGTACACGGGCAGCAGTGGTGTGGTCAGTGGAGGCCTAGTGGAAGGAGTGACCGCAGACAGGCATCGAAGGCCTAAAATAAAAAAATTGGGCTGGCTGTAGGCAATTTTAAATTGGTTCCAGGGGTACACGGGCAGCAGTGGTGTGGTCAGTGGAGGCCTAGTGGAAGGAGTGACCGCAGACAGGCATCGAAGGCCTAAAATAATATCACATGGCTGTAGGCAATGTTAAATTGGTTCCAGGGGTACACGGGCAGCAGTGGCCTGGTCAGTGTAGTAGTAGTAGAAAGAACGGACCGCAGACAGGCATCGAAGGCCTAAAATAAAAAAATTGGGCTGGCTGTAGGCAATTTTAAATTGGTTCCAGGGGTACACGGGCAGCAGTGGTGTGGTCAGTGGAGGCATATTGTAAGGAGTGACCGCAGACAGGCATCGAAGGCCTAAAATAATAACACATGGCTGTAGGCAATTTTAAATTGGTTCCAGGGGAACACGGACAGCACTGGTGTGGTCAGTGGAGGCATATTGTAAGGAGTGACCGCAGACAGGCATCGAAGGCCTAAAATAAAAAAATTGGGCTGGCTGTAGGCAATTCTAAATTGGTTCCAGGGGTGCACGGGCAGCAGTGATGTGGTCAGTGGAGGCCTAGTGGAAGGAGTGACCGCAGACAGGCATCGAAGGCCTAAAATAATAACACATGGCTGTAGGCAATTTTAAATTGGTTCCAGGGGAACACGGACAGCAGTGGTGTGGTCAGTGGAGGCATATTGTAAGGAGTGACCGCAGACAGGCATCGAAGGCCTAAAATAAAAAAATTGGGCTGGCTGTAGGCAATTTTAAATTGGTTCCAGGGGTGCACGGGCAGCAGTGATGTGGTCAGTGGAGGCCTAGTGGAAGGAGTGACCGCAGACAGGCATCGAAGGCCTAAAATAATAACACATGGCTGTAGGCAATTTTAAATTGGTTCCAGGGGTACATGGGCAGCAGTGGCCTGGTCAGTGTAGTAGTAGTAGAAAGAACGGACCGCAGACAGGCATCGAAGGCCTAAAATAAAAAAATTGGGCTGGCTGTAGGCAATTTTAAATTGGTTCCAGGGGTACACGGGCAGCAGTGGTGTGGTCAGTGGAGGCCTAGTGGAAGGAGTGACCGCAGACAGGCATCGAAGGCCTAAAATAAAAAAATTGGGCTGGCTGTAGGCAATTTTAAATTGGTTCCAGGGGTACACGGGCAGCAGTGGTGTGGTCAGTGGAGGCCTAGTGGAAGGAGTGACCGCAGACAGGCATCGAAGGCCTAAAATAATAACACATGGCTGTAGGCAATTTTAAATTGGTTCCAGGGGTACACGGGCAGCAGTGGCCTGGTCAGTGTAGTAGTAGTAGAAAGAACGGACCGCAGACAGGCATCGAAGGCCTAAAATAAAAAAATTGGGCTGGCTGTAGGCAATTTTAAATTGGTTCCAGGGGTGCACGGGCAGCAGTGGTGTGGTCAGTGGAGGCCTAGTGGAAGGAGTGACCGCAGACAGGCATCGAAGGCCTAAAATAATAACACATGGCTGTAGGCAATTTTAAATTGGTTCCAGGGGTACACGGGCAGCAGTGGCCTGGTCAGTGTAGTAGTAGTAGAAAGAACGGACCGCAGACAGGCATCGAAGGCCTAAAATAAAAAAATTGGGCTGGCTGTAGGCAATTTTAAATTGGTTCCAGGGGTACACGGGCAGCAGTGGTGTGGTCAGTGGAGGCATATTGTAAGGAGTGACCGCAGACAGGCATCGAAGGCCTAAAATAATAACACATGGCTGTAGGCAATTTTAAATTGGTTCCAGGGGTACACGGGCAGCAGTGGTGTGGTCAGTGGAGGCATAGTGGAAGGAGTGACCGCAGACAGGCTTCGAAGGCCTAACAGAACAAAAATGTCAATACAATGGTATTGTCAGTGGCAGGCATTGAAGGATGTCAGCGCATAGACTAAACATTGGTGGAGCTGTGAGATAATTTTGCAAGTGGTAGAGCACTGTTTGAGCTGGGGGGGGGAACTGTCTTGTGGCCGGCGGTACAGGCCCAGGGTCCCTCATATTACAACGGTGTGTCTGACGTTGGGTGCGCACCACCACCGCCAGAGACACTTTATTGTACTAGGAGGGACCCAGTGGCAGTGCCGTCGACCAAAAGCGGGCACACCCACCTCTTCAGACAAACAGCACTCTCACGGGTGCTGTCGCCAAGTGTCGATACCATGGCCCCGTGTGGGGAGTTTGGCCATTTAGTGAGGTGTAAACATGTCGTATGCTGGACAATCAGGTGCAGAAAATTACGAGATTGGAAAAGGCATTCAGAATAGTCCACAGGCAAGACCTTTTCATAGGAAAGCTAGGTGTCAGCCGGGCAAGGTGGGGCAAAAGATTTCGAAATCCAGTTGTGGTTAATTTTAATGAAGGTTAGATCATCTACATTTTGGGTAGCCAGACGAGTCCTTTTTTCTGTTAGTATTGAACCTGCAGCACTGAATACTCTTTCTGATAGGACACTAGCTGCCGGGCAAGCAAGCTCCTGCAATGCATATTCTGCCAATTCTGGCCAGGTGTCTAATTTTGATGCCCAGTAATCAAATGGGAATGACGGTTGAGGGAGAACATCGATAAGGGATGAAAAATAGTTTGTAACCATACTGGACAAATGTTGTCTCCTGTCACTTTGAATTGATGCTGCAGTACCTGTCCTGTCTGCGGTCATAGCAAAATCACTCCACAACCTGGTCAGAAAACCCCTCTGGCCAACGCCACTTCTGATTTCTGCCCCTCTAACTCCTCTGGTCTGCTGGCCCCTGCAGCTCGTATGAGAACGATCACGGGCGCTGTGTGCAGGGAATGCCAGAAGCAAACGGTCAACAAGAGTTGATTGTTTGGTTGCTAATATTAGTTCCAATTTCTCATGTGGCATTATATTTTGCAATTTGCCTTTATAGCGAGGATCAAGGAGGCAGGCCAACCAGTAATCGTCATCGTTCATCATTTTAGTTATGCGTGTGTCCCTTTTGAGGATACGTAAGGCATAATCCGCCATGTGGGCCAAAGTTCCAGTTCTCAAATCTGCGGTTGTGCTTGGTTGAGGGGCAGTTTCAGGCAAATCCACGTCACTTGTGTCCCTCCAAAAACCAGAGCACGGCCTTGCCGCGCCACCAATTTCCAGTGGCCCCGGAAAAGCTTCCTCATTAAAAATATAATCATCCCTATCATCCTCCTCGTCCTCCTCCTCCTCTTCGCCCGCTAACTCGTCCTGTACACTGCCCTGGCCAGACAATGGCTGACTGTCATCAAGGCTTTCCTCTTCCTCAGCTGCAGACGCCTGATCCTTTATGTGCGTCAAACTTTGCATCAGCAGACGCATTAGGGGGATGCTCATGCTTATTATGGCGTTGTCTGCACTAACCAGCCGTGTGCATTCCTCAAAACACTGAAGGACTTGACACATGTCTTGAATCTTCGACCACTGCACACCTGACAACTCCATGTCTGCCATCCTACTGCCTGCCCGTGTATGTGTATCCTCCCACAAAAACATAACAGCCCGCCTCTGTTCGCACAGTCTCTGAAGCATGTGCAGTGTTGAGTTCCACCTTGTTGCAACATCTATGATTAGGCGATGCTGGGAAAGGTTCAAAGAACGCTGATAGGTCTGCATACGGCTGGAGTGTACGGGCGAACGGCGGATATGTGAGCAAAGTCCACGCACTTTGAGGAGCAGGTCGGATAACCCCGGATAACTTTTCAGGAAGCACTGCACCACCAGGTTTAAGGTGTGAGCCAGGCAAGGAATGTGTTTCAGTTGGGAAAGGGAGATGGCAGCCATGAAATTCCTTCCGTTATCACTCACTACCTTGCCTGCCTCAAGATCTACAGTGCCCAGCCACGACTGCGTTTCTTTCTGCAAGAACTCGGACAGAACTTCCGCGGTGTGTCTGTTGTCGCCCAAACACTTCATAGCCAATACAGCCTGCTGACGTTTGCCAGTAGCTGCCCCATAATGGGAGACCTGGTGTGCAACAGTGGCAGCTGCGGATGGAGTGGTTGTGCGACTGCGGTCTGTGGACGAGCTCTCGCTTCTGCAGGAGGACGAAGAGGAGGAGGAGGGGGTGCGAACGGCTACAGCCAACTGTTTCCTAGACCGTGGGCTAGGCAGAACTGTCCCAAACTTGCTGTCCCCTGTGGACCCTGCATCCACAACATTCACCCAGTGTGCCATGATGGACACGTAACGTCCCTGGCCATGCCTACTGGTCCATGCATCTGTTGTCAGGTGCACCTTTGTGCTCACAGATTGCCTGAGTGCATGGACGATGTGCTCTTTAACATGCTGGTGGAGGGCTGGGATGGCTTTTCTGGAAAAAAAGTGTCGACTGGGTAGCTCGTAGCGTGGTACAGCGTAGTCCATTAGGGCTTTGAAAGCTTCGCTTTCAACTAACCGGTAGGGCATCATTTCTAGCGAGATTAGTCTAGCTATGTGGGCGTTCAAACCCTGTGTACGCGGATGCGAGGCTAAGTCCTTCCTTTTTCTAACCATAGTCTCATGTAGGGTGAGCTGGAATGGAGAGCTGGAGATCGTGGAACTAGCGGGGGTGCCGGTGGACATGGCAGACTGAGAGACGGTGGGAGATGGTATTGTTGCCGCCGGTGCCCTAGATGCAGTGTTTCCTACTACGAAACTGGTGATTCCCTGACCCTGACTGCTTTGGCCTGGCAAAGAAACCTGCACAGATACTGCAGGTGGTGTGGAAAATGGTGGCCCTACACTGCCGGAAGGGATGTTGCGTTGCTGACTAGCTTCATTGGCCGAGGGTGCTACAACCTTAAGGGACGTTTGGTAGTTAGTCCAGGCTTGCAAATGCATGGTGGTTAAATGTCTATGCATGCAACTTGTATTGAGACTTTTCAGATTCTGTCCTCTCCTTAAGGTAGTTGAACATTTTTGACAGATGACTTTGCGCTGATCAATTGGATGTTGTTTAAAAAAATGCCAGACTGCACTCTTTCTAGCATCGGATACCTTTTCAGGCATTGCAGACTGAGCTTTAACCGGATGGCCACGCTGTCCTCCAACAGGTTTTGGCTTTGCCACGCGTTTTAGGCAAGATACGGGCCCGGCAGATGGAACCTGTTGCGATGTTGATGCCTGCTGCGGCCCCTCCTCCTCCGCTTCAGAACTGCTGCCGCCTGCACCATGTTCCCCCAATGGCTGCCAATCGGGGTCAAGAACTGGGTCATCTATTACCTCTTCTTGTAGCTCGTGTTCAACTTCGTCTGTGTCACCGTGTCGGTCGGTGGTATAGCGTTCGTGATGGGGCAACATAGTCTCATCAGGGTCTGATTCTTGATCATTACCCTGCGAGGGCAATGTTGTGGTCTGAGTCAAAGGACCAGCATAGTAGTCTGGCTGTGGCTGTGCATCAGTGCACTCCATGTCAGATTCAACTTGTAATGGGCATGGACTGTTAACTGCTTCACTTTCTAAGCCAGGGATGGTATGTGTAAAGAGCTCCATGGAGTAACCCGTTGTGTCGCCTGCTGCATTCTTCTCTGTTGTTGTTTTTGCTGAAGAGGACAAGGAAGCGACTTGTCCCTGACCGTGAACATCCACTAACGACGCGCTGCTTTGACATTTACCAGTTTCACGAGAGGAGGCAAAAGAGCTAGAGGCTGAGTCAGCAAGATAAGCCAAAACTTGCTCTTGCTGCTCCGGCTTTAAAAGCGGTTTTCCTACTCCCAGAAAAGGGAGCGTTCGCGGCCTTGTGTAGCCAGACGACGAACCTGGCTCCACAGCTCCAGACTTAGGTGCAATATTTTTTTTCCCACGACCAGCTGATGCTCCACCACTACCACTACCCTCATTACCAGCTGACAATGAACGCCCCTGGCCACGACCTCTTCCACCAGACTTCCTCATTGTTTTAAAAACGTAACCAAACTAACGGTATTTGTTGCTGTCACACAACTTACACAGTGAGCTATAACTTCAGTATGATTTAGCTACCCCTTTACAGGTGAGTGAGACCACAACGAAAATCAGGCACAATGTTACACACTCTGTTGTTGGTGGCAACAAATGAGAGAGATGCCACACACGCAGGACTGTCACTGAAGCACAAATGTAAATATTAATCTCCCACTGATTTGATTTTTTTTTTTTTTTCAGGGAGACTTTAGGAAAAAAAAAATAGAATAAAATGATTTTTTCAGGAAGAATTTAGAAACCAAATAAAATAAAATGATTTTTTCAGGGAGAATTTAGAAAACAAATAAAACAAAAAAAGGCTTTCTATGGCCCACTGAATGAGAGATGACGCACACAGGAGTCAGGAGTGGCACACAAGCCCAGAGGCCAATATTTATCTCCCACTGATTGATGTAGTGATTTTTTCAGGTAGATTTTGGAACCCAAATCAAGCTAAAAAAATAATAGGCTTTCTATGGCCCACAATTGGAGAGAGAGAGAGAGAGAGATGGCACACCCAGGAGTCAAGACTGGCACACAAGCAGAAAGGGCAATATTAATCTCTCACTGATTTGATTTTTTTTTTTTTTCAGGGAGACTTTAGGAAAAAAAATAATAGAATAAAATGATTTTTTCAGGAAGAATTTAGAAACCAAATAAAATAAAATGATTTTTTCAGGGAGAATTTAGAAAACAAATAAAACAAAAAAAGGCTTTCTATGGCCCACTGAGTGAGAGATGACGCACACAGGAGTCAGGAGTGGCACACAAGCCCAGAGGCCAATATTTATCTCCCACTGATTGATGTAGTGATTTTTTCAGGTAGATTTTGGAACCCAAATCAAGCTAAAAAAATAATAGGCTTTCTATGGCCCACAATTGGAGAGAGAGAGAGAGATGGCACACCCAGGAGTCAAGACTGGCACACAAGCAGAAAGGGCAATATTAATCTCCCACTGATTTGATTTTTTTTTTTTTCCAGGGAGACTTTAGAAAAAAAAAATAGTTAAAAAAAAATGATTTTTTCAGGAAGAATTTAGAAACCAAATAAAATAAAAATGATTTTTTCAGGGAGAATTTATAAAACAAATAAAACAAAAAATAGGCTTTCTATGGCCCACTAAGTGAGAGATGACGCACACAGGAGTCAGGAGTGGCACACAAGCCCAGAGGCCAATATTTATCTCCCACTGATTGATTTATTGATTTTTTCAGGTAGAATTTAGAACCCAAATCAACCAAAAAAATAAATATGCTTTCTATGGCCCACTATTTGTGAGAGAGATGGCACGCTCAGGACAGGCACACAAGCCCAGAGGCCAATATTAATCTCCCACTTTTTATTTTTTTTCAGGGAAATTTATAAACCCAATAAAAAAAATAATAAATAGGCTTTCTATGGCCCACTATCTGAGAGAGAGAGAAGGCACACTTAGGACTGGCACACAAGCCCAAAGGCCAATATTAATCTCCCTTTTTTTTTCAGGGAGAATTTATAAAACCAAAAAAAAAAAAAAAATAGGCTTTCTATGGCCCACTATTTGTGAGAGAGATGGCACGCTCAGGACTGGCACACAAGCCCAGAGGCCAATATTAATCTCCCACTTTTTTTTTTTTGTTCCAGGGAAAATTTATAAACCCAATAAAAAAAATAATAAATAGGCTTTCTATGGCCCACTATCTGAGAGAGAGAGATGGCACGCTTAGGACTGGCACACAAGCCCAAAGGCCAATATTAATCTCCCACTGATTGATTTATTGATTTTTTCAGATAGAATTTAGAACCCAAATAAAGCAAAAAAAAAAAATAGGCTTTCTATGGCCCACTGAGTGAGTGATGATGCACACAGGAGTCAGGAGTGGCACACAAGCCCCGAGGCCAATATTTTTCTCCCACTGATTGATGTAGTGATTTTTTCAGGTAGATTTTATAACCCAAATCAAGCAAAAAAATAAATAGGCTTTCTATGGCCCACTGAGTGAGAGATGACACAGACAGAGATGGCACTCTAGCAGAAATGTCAATCTTAATCTCCCACAAAAAAAAAAAAAAAAAAAAACAGGGAGTGTCCAACAATTACTATCTCCCTGCAGTAATCTCAGCCAGGTATGGCAGGCAGCAATAAGGAGTGGACTGATGCACAAATTAAATAAAAAGTGTGGACAAACAAAAAAGATAGCTGTGCAGAAAGGAAGGAACAAGAGGATTTGTGCTTTGAAAAAAGCAGTTGGTTTGCACAGCGGCGTACACACAGCAATGGAGCCTTCTAGGGCAGCCCAATGAGCTACAGCGCTGAGGGAAAAAAAAAATGTAGCTTCCACTGTCCCTGCACACCGAAGGTGGTGTTGGGCAGTGGAAATCGCTACAGCACAAGCGGTTTGGTGGTTAATGGACCCTGCCTAACGCTATCCCTGCTTCTGACGAAGCGGCAGCAACCTCTCCCTAAGCTCAGATCAGCAGCAGTAACATGGCGGTCGGCGGGAACGCCCCTTTATAGCCCCTGTGACGCCGCGGACAGCAAGCCAATCACTGCAATGCCCTTCTCTAAGATGGTGGGGACCAGGACCTATGTCATCACGCTGCCCACACTCTGCGTTTACCTTCATTGGCTGAGAAATGGCGCTTTTCGCGTCATTGAAACGCGACTTTGGCGCGAAAGTCGCGTACCGCATGGCCGACCCCGCACAGGGGTCGGATCGGGTTTCATGAAACCCGACTTTGCCAAAAGTCGGCGACTTTTGAAAATGAACGACCCGTTTCGCTCAACCCTAGAAAAAACTTCAAGTCTCAGGATGGATTTAAATAACTCCAAAGGTGTACTCACATGGTAATCTAATTTAAAAAATGTTAAGAGCTCATTAAAACAACAGCTGCACCAAAATGAAATATATACATACAAAGATCAGAAAAATAATACAAAACACAGAACAAATTTAATATTGTAAAATTAGATCTTGTCTTTGATTAAGACCATGTGGTACTCGTGTTTCTAATGTGAATATCTAATATGACTCTCTGTTTAATAATTTATGTCTATGATCACCCCCTCTGCAAGGTCTGTATACTTTTTTAATACCACAGTATTTTAAATGACTGACATCCCTTTTGTGTGTGTTCGCAAAGTGTCTGCAGACTGCAGATGACGATATTGATAGAGGGTTAATTGAATCGGAGAGGTGCCATACTTTTCAGAGGCATGTTGCGCACTCCACGTATTGTAATCTATACAACATGCATTCTAATGTGACGCACCCAGATGAAGGAGCCCAACCCATATGGTTTTACTTAGCCCCAGGTAATTGAGCATATTTAACTATTGTTTTGACTTATGTGTCATACAGTTTTGGATACTATTATACTGACAACCTGGAACATATGTTCAAACCCTTCTTTTAGGTAAAATGGGGCTGTGCAATTGTCACCAACTGTTGGGATTTATGATTAGGATATATATAGCCAATTGACTTGCACCTGTATGTGATATGCACCCATTTTTCCATGTGTGCATGTATCCTCCCTCTTCCCCTTATATCTGATCTTTTGAATAAACTTCGTATTTTTATTATTACTTAGGACATGAGATCATTTTTCTTTTTTGCTTATTTGTTTGCTATTTGCTCTAATGATTTGTCCTGACATGTTGAGTATGTCTGATTGTATGTAGTGCATGCTATGTTTACCACTAGGTTATTATACTATATATATTAGACACACAATATTTTCCTCTGAGTAAGGCTAGGGTCACAATGTTTTTAATGGGGCCGCGGTAACGTCCCCGCTCTCACAGATCCCCGATCTGCGAGAGCGGGGAACGGACCCCGGGCGCGCCTCGGATGCTGCAAGCAGCGTCCGCGGCGCGCCAGGAAACACCGGCGCGTCGCTAGCGCGTGCCGAACTTGGCACACGCTAGTGCTGCGCGTTCCCATTACCGTGAATGGGCGCGCTAACGGACGCGTTGCACGGCGTTAATTTCGCCATGCAACGCTGTCCGTTAGCGCTTTCCCATTAACGCAATGGGAACCAAGCCTAATATTTGTCTCCCATTAAGCACATCTGGGATGTCATTGGACAACAATTGCAAAGGATACTGCATGCAGTGGATCTTGATGAATTGTGAGCCCAACTACATTCAGTGTAGCAGAGCATTCCTCAGACAACCATTAATAATCGTATTGGTAGCAGCTAAGGTGTGTAATTAAATGTATATATTGCACTCATTATTGTTGTTATTATTATTATTGCACCTTTTATTCCATGGCTCAATGTTAGGTGTCGAGTTCCTGCCTCTGGACAGGGGGAATCTCTAGCCATCTCTGCTGTGGTCTCCCATTCTTCTCCAGCCGCAGTGGAATCTGCTCAGCGGAGATGTCGTTCCCAGCGTCTTGCTCAGTCTCACTCTGTGCATAGGATTACTGCTGCTTTTCCTGCTTCTGCCATTGAAGCCAGTGCTGGGCAGCGGCGTGCTGACGCTTTTGGGACTAAGTCCTGCTTTTTCCCTTCTGAGCATGCCCAGGGTGAGATCTCCCGTTGGAGATCGAGGGTCACATGCTCAGATGCTGCAACGGTTCCCATTGGTCCTCCTGGAAGGTCCTGAAGGTGCTAACTTCTGTGGCAGCTTCCCATTGGTCCTTTATTGGAAGGTCCTGAACGTGCTGCAGCTATATAAGCTTCGCATGACCGCACGGCCATGCGCTAGTGTACAATTGTAATCGTGTGTGTTGATGAGTGCAAGTCGTTCCTTAAAAAACCCATCCCTTGTGTATGACTGTTCGCGTAAGGGGTATGGCTGCAATCTAGCGCCTGGCTTTACTCACAGCGTTTACACATGAAACAGCGCCTACTGCTGTGACCGCCAGTATGGTGCCACGCGCCATTAGAGCGCTTCTCTAACCTAGTCAGGGTGGTTAGTGGCGTCCACCAGTACGGCACAGTTCGCACTCTCGTGCTATTCAATTATTAGTTTTGTTACGTGCGGTACCGCGGCCTTGTGACGCAACAGGGTTCGCTTCCTTCACACAGGGTGAAGTTAACCCGTGTGTGTATTCACATTGTACCGCCATATAGTCCGTCATTACTTGGCAGCAGGTTCCATCTCTGCACTGTGGACCCCGGGCTGGGAACGCACCTTAATCTATCTTATTATTTGGTGCGTTCTGCTAGCCCTAACAGATCAATACTGGATAAATCTAGATTTTTTTTTTTTTAAAAGTTTCCAATTTTTCATCATTTGCATCACATTAAAACATATATTGATCCTGTGATTCCGATAATTCCGTAATTCCGCAAATTTTAATTTGTAGTTTTGCAATATCCATATTGAGGAGTATTTTTGACAATAAAAATCTCAGTTAAGGCATTGAGGTGGGTGGATTTATTCCAAACACATAGAAAGCATGTAGTTTTTCTTTCCATGTTATACTGTATGATAAACTATAAAATAAAAAAAATGCAATATACTTGACTTCTTTAATTAAATTAACTATTTCTCAATAGATATTGAAAATAAGAAAAATAAGAAGAATATAAAAATTTGAAAAAACAGTAGATAAAAAGAAGTATACAAAGACAAAGAAAATTAAGTGTTAAAATAGAGATTATTTTCTTTCTAGAGTCTTTCATCATTGGTTAAAATTTATCATCAGTTCTTACAGAGTAGATATAAAATACTGTTAAATATTCTTACAGCCTTGACCACTTCATTCATTATGTATGTAACCTTTAAAAATGTCTGCAATGAGCTAGACAAAGCTTGAGTTAAGATGTAATGTCATATTTCACCATACAGCAGAAAAGCTTGTGAAAATCGAGAAATAAGGAGGACAAATTGTTTCATACTATTCATGCAAAACTACCTAATTATTGAGTTAAACTAAGAAGTATGTATTCATTCTCTACAGGAAAGTTAGAAACTGGAATTAGAAAGTATATGTGTTTATATTCTCAAATTATATTGCTTTTAATAAAACTAAAAGAATCAAAATCTGATATTGAATTTGAGTTTGAATTCATAAATTTGTACAGACATCACAACCTTTAGAGCTATCAATATTCTGGTCAAAAAGTCCTTATGGAGACATTTAGTATTACACACCAGATGACTGATTATCCATGGTTGTTTGACAGGAATTTTTTTTTCCTTTGGTGCCTCGATTCTATCAAATTGCTTGACTAAGTATTGCTAGTTGAGCAAATTTAGCTTATTGCTGGAGCATTCATTGTATGCACCGCACATGTAGTTACTAATACCAATGATACAAACACCCCAAATACGAGGAACTTTGAAAGAAAACCCGATCTGCTTCACAAGACACAGCCACACAGAACTAGCACAAGAATGTATACATTTCAGTTGGAAATATGTTTTCGGCATATTTACTACATATATTTACAGCATATTGTACCTTACAAATAGTGCGGTAGCATTATGTATGCCCCAAGATATATGCAAACATTGAATACATGAAATTTAAAATGCATTATTGCTCTACAAACTGTACATATAAAATGGATATTTTTAGTGCCCTAACTGACCAATTCATCTGTGCCTACCAACCATGACAAGGATCATTTTTTATGTAAGTTATCAGACTTACCTCTTCTTGGCAAGTGTCTTGAAATTTAGAGGTATAGGAATAGGGCTCAGTTAGGATTGCAGTCATTGCAAATGTCACATGTTCACTTTTGAGTATATTTTACTAAGTAAATTCAGCTGTAAATCCATGTTTAAATATTTTGCTGATATTTTATCATTAAAAATAAAATTAACTGCAACCAGATTTGTGAGCCATGCTTTAGAGACCATTATGTCTTTTTGGGGGTCTACGAAGAACTAGAATCTAAAGACCTACCTCTTCCGACAAGTCTACAACCTGCAGTAACCACCGATCTACTAAACTGCTGCACGACCAGCTCTACCCTCACCTATTGTATCCTCACCCATCCCTTGTAGATTGTGAGCCCTCGTGGGCAGGGTCCTCTCTCCTACTGTACCAGTCATGATTTGTATTGTTTAAGATTATTGTATTTGTTTTTATCATGTATACCCCTCCTCACATGTAAAGCGCCATGGAATAAATGGTGCTATAATAATAAATAATGATAATAATAACTATGAATTCCCATAGTACTAGGTACAATATTTATCTGGACAAGAGACCTGAGAATCTCCTTACCTTCCTACATTCCCTGTCATTATTTAGAGTAGAAGGGCTAAGATAAACAAAAGAAGTACAGGGAATGCCTGGAGGTAAGGAGATTCACAGATCTTTAATCCATGGGCCACAGATTACTGATCTGGATGAAGGACCAGAGTCCTGCAATTCGATTCTCCCATCTCTAATTGGTACAAGTAGAGCTTGTAGGCACAGTTTTTAGTGAACTCTATGAAGTACATCTCCTTGGATAACTATTCTTTCAAATATTTCCTTATTAGTAAGCAAGGTACAATTTAGAACAGATGTTCTGTCAATACAGTAATCAGTAGAGGTAATGACTAGGGATGAGTGAACCTGCTCAGTGATACTCAGTAATCACTCAAGTATCACAATGCATCGGTGTACTCATTACTCGGCGAGCATTGGGTGGTACTCTATGTATAACTCAAATCTCTGCCCCACCTTTTTGGTGCCTGCTACAGAGAAAAAAAGCATGCTGGGATTGCCTGCATGTCACTGTAATGTCGTAGCCATCTTGATTGTGGCACTACTGTGATTGGCTGTCCGTGTGACATCACCATAGATCATAAAAGACCAAGCACAGCTTGGCTCAGTACAGTGACGCCATTGCACAGCTATGTCACACTTTGTATTGGGCCTGTGTGTGCATAGGATAATGAACCAGAGGCCTGTCTGTTGTCTGGGGTACATTGCTGTGGTATTATTTAACAAAAAAAGTTTAAAAAACTAGCTGGTTTGCAGTTCTCTTGCATACACTATTCCATGGTCTAGTGTACATTTCCTGTGATCTATAAAACTGAAAAAAAAAGGATTAAAAAATGACACAGGCTTAAATTTCTCAGCCGTACAGTATTACATGGTCTGGGGTACATTTCTGTGATTTTTAACACTCAAAAAAAATTCTAAATTTTGCTGGGTTAAATTTCTCACCAATAGAGTATTGTGTGCTTTGTGGTACATTTCTGTAGCATATTGCACTCCAAAAAAAGTGTCAAAACATTTTTCTTGATTGAATTTGATTGTCATCCATACACTTTTGTGTTCTTCCTGTTACATTATGATGGTATTAAACTCCCAAAAACCGCTTTGACTGCTGCAGGTGGCTATTTTTTTTCTTTTAATAAAAATAAGCTTGGTTTCAAGAGACCTAGCAATTACAAAATGTGTGAGGTGTGCAGTAAGGGAAGGGAAAGTTGAAGTGCTTATGGTGGTGCACGAATAATGCCAAAAATATGGGGCAAGTGGGGTTACAAGTGTTGCTTGAGCACTAGAAATATGCCCATCCATGACACAAAGGTTACTGAAACACTTTGCAGGGAGGCACTGTAAGTCACTTTAGATGCCAGAACAATGTGAACAGGTGGTCGGTTGGATAGCAGATAATGCTTCCAGCAGGCTTGTTAGCACCACATAGTCTTCCACACAGTCTAGTCTCAACAGCCTACAGTCTAGATCACTGAATCCTCACCCTGATACTCCTTCCTCCCACCATGTTGAGTATCAGGAGACTAGTGATCCCACACTAGGACACTCTGGGAACTCTTTACAATGATATTTCTTGATTGTGGCCTCTCAACCTGCATGCTCCAAAAGTGACAAGAGGACATGCTGTAGTGTTGCATAAAACTTAGAGAGCAGCCACAGCCACAAGAAGATGACAGTTGGGAATGGTAAATTTTGGCTAAGGAGGAAGATGATGATGACCACGGTGTGGGGGTGGAAGCTAAAATGGTGGATGACAAAATCATCGACCCAACCTGGGAAGCTGGCATGCAGAGCGAAACCAGCAGTGCTGAGGGATCGGCAGCCCCAAAACAGACAGGAAGAGAAAGTTGGGTTACGAGAGGGAAAAGGCGGGCAACTGTTCCGCAGAGCATCGACTCTCCTGAATTTCTCATTTAAAGATTTAGGTGTTCCTCAGTCTGGGAATGTTTTTAAAGAGAGATTTGAGACAGATAAAATGACCATTTGAAACCTGTGCCATGCCAAGGTAAGCAGGGGCTGACCGCTAAGGGCTTAACCAGCACCACCATGATCAGGTACATGTCATCTAAGCACACAACTTGGTGGGCCGAATGCCTGGGTCCACAATTGGTGCCATCGGGTGACACCACTGCCTCTTCTCCTGTGCTAGATGCTTCACAATCCGCTGTCCAATGCACTAGTGCAGGTTAATCCTGCCCTGCACCTATCCTTGCAGATTCTGACTTATCACCAGGCAATTCAAATTCCTTGTTCCAGTCCAGTGTTCAGCTGTCCCTACCACAGGCCTTGGTATGAAAGAGAAAGTTTGCAGCAAACTACCCAAAGGCCCAAATGCTAAACGGAAACATTTCCAGGCTGCTTGCCACGAAAATATTGTCGTTTCGGTTTGTTGACATGGAGGATATCTGCTGACTCAGAGTGGCTGCTGTCCCTCAGGAATTGGTCCCCAGCCCCCACTTTTTTTCCCGTTGTGGCATCCCCACCTTGTACCAGCATGTGTCAAGGAACATCATCCATCCCCTTTCTAACGCACTTACTGGGATTGTCCAGTTAATGACCAACACGTGGACAATTGCTTGTGGCCAGGGATGCTGCATTTCCCTGACAGCATGCTGGATGAACATTGTGGAGGCTGGGGCCAAATCACACCCTGGCATAGCACATGTGCTCTCGATGCCAAGGATTTCTGGCTCTACTATGATCAAGGTTTCCTCCACCTCCTACAGCAGTTCCTCCAAACCCTCCTACTCCTCCTTCATCTCCAATGTGCTATCTCAGAGCTAGGGTTGAGCGAAACGGGTCGAACATTTTCAAAAGTCGCCGACTTTTGGCTAAGTCGGGGTTTCATGAAACCCGATCCGACCCCTGTGCGGGGTCGGCCATGCGGTACGCGACTTTCGCGCCAAAGTCGCGTTTCAATGACGCGAAAAGCGCCATTTCTCAGCCAATGAAGGTAAACGCAGAGTGTGGGCAGCGTGATGACATAGGTCCTGGTCCCCACCATCTTAGAGAAGGGCATTGCAGTGATTGGCTTGCTGTCTGCGACGTCACAGGGGCTATAAAGAGGCGTTCCCGCCGACCGCCATCTTACTGCTGCTGATCTGAGCTTAGGGAGAGGTTGCTGCCGCTTTGTCAGAAGCAGGGATAGCGTTAGGCAGGGTCCATTAACCACAAAACCGCTTGTGCTGCAGCGATTTGCACTGTCCAACACCACCCTCGGTGTGCAGGGACAGTGGAAGTTTTTTTTTTTTTTTTTCCCCTCAGCGCTGTAGCTCATTGGGCTGCCCTAGAAGGCTCCCTGATAGCTGCATTGCTGTGTGTACGCCGCTGTGCAAACCAACTGCTTTTTTCAAAGCACAAATCCTCTTGTTCCTTCCTTTCTGCACAGCTATCTTTTTTGTTTGTCCACACTTTTTATTTCATTTGTGCATCAGTCCACTCCTTATTGCTGCCTGCCATACCTGGCTGAGATTACTGCAGGCAGGGAGATAGTAGCTGCCTGCCATACCTGGCTGAGATTACTGCAGGCAGGGAGATAGTAATTGTAGGACATTCCCTGTTTTTTTTTTTTTTTTTTTTTTTGGTGGGAGATTAAGATTGGCAATTTGGCATTTCTGCTAGAGTGCCATCCCTGTGTGTGCCATCTCTCTCACATAGTGGGCCATAGAAAGCCTTTTCATTTTTCTGTATTTTTTTTTGTGGGGTGTATAAATTCTCCCTGATAAAAATACAGTGGGAGATTAATATTGGCCTTTGGGCTTGTGTGCCAGTCCTGAGTGTGCCATCTCTCTCACAAATAGTGGGCCATAGAAAGCCTATTTTATTTTTTTTGGGGTTTTATAAATTCTCCCTGAAAAAAAGGGAGATTAATATTGGCCTCTGGGCTTGTGTGCCAGTCCTGAGCGTGCCATCTGTGCCAGCCCTGAGCGTGCCATCTCTCTCACAAATAGTGGGCCATAGAAAGCCTATTTAATTTTTTTTTTGGTTTTATAAATTCTCCCTGAAAAAAAGGGAGATTAATATTGGCCTCTGGGCTTGTGTGCCAGTTGTGAGCGTGCCATCTGTGCCAGTCCTGAGCGTGCCATCTCTCTCACAAATAGTGGGCCATAGAAAGCCTATTTAATTTTTTTTTTGGTTTTATAAATTTTCCCTGAAAAAAGGGAGATTAATATTGGCCTCTGGGCTTGTGTGCCAGTTGTGAGCGTGCCATCTATGCCAGCCCTGAGCGTGCCATCTCTCTCACAAATAGTGGGCCATAGAAAGCCTATTTAATTTTTTTTTTTGGTTTTATAAATTCTCCCTGAAAAAAAGGGAGATTAATATTGGCCTCTGGGGTTGTGTGCCAGTTGTGAGCGTGCCATCTGTGCCAGTCCTGAGCGTGCCATCTCTCTCACAAATAGTGGGCCATAGAAGGCCTATTTAATTTTTTTTTTGTTTTATAAATTTTCCCTAAAAAAAAGAGATTAATATTGGCCTCTGGGCTTGTGTGCCAGTTGTGAGCGTGCCATCTGTGCCAGTCCTGAGCGTGCCATCTCTCTCACAAATAGTGGGCCATAGAAAGCCTATTTAATTTTTTTTTTGGTTTTATAAATTTTCCCTGAAAAAAGGGAGATTAATATTGGCCTCTGGGCTTGTGTGCCAGTTGTGAGCGTGCCATCTGTGCCAGTCCTGAGCGTGCCATCTCTCTCACAAATAGTGGGCCATAGAAAGCCTATTTTTTTTTTTTTGGGGTTTTAGAAATTCTCCCTGAAAAAAAAAGGGAGATTAATATTGCCCTTTGGGCTTGTGTGCCAGTACTAAGCGTTCCATCTCTCTCTCTCTCTCAGTCAGTGGGCCATAGAACGCCTATTTTTGGTTTTATTTGTTTTCTAAATTCTCCCTGAAAAAATCATTTTATTTTATTTGGTTTCTAAATTCTTCCTGATAAAATCATATTTTTTTTATTATTTTTTTTTCTAAAGTCTCCCTGAAAAAAAAAAAAAAAAAAAAAAAAAACAGTGGGAGATTAATATTGGCCTTTCTGCTTGTGTGCCAGTCTTGACTCCTGGGTGCGTCATCTCTCAGTCAGTGGGCCATAGAACGCCTATTTTTGGTTTTATTTGTTTTATAAATTCTCCCTGAAAAAATCATTTTATTTTATTTGGTTTCTAAATTCTTCCTGATAAAATCATATTTTTTTTATTATTTTTTTTTCTAAAGTCTCCCTGAAAAAAAAAAAAAAAAACAACCAAAAAAAACAGTGGGAGATTAATATTGGCCTTTCTGCTTGTGTGCCAGTCTTGACTCCTGGGTGTGCCATCTCTCTCTCTCTCTCTCTCTCTCTCTCTCCAATTGTGGTCCATAGAAAGCCTATATTTTTTTTCCTTGATTTGGGTTCCAAAATCTACCAGAGAAAATAACTACATCAATCATTGGTAGAAAAATATTGGCCTCTGGGCTTGTGTGCCACTCCTGACTCCTGTGTGCGTCATCTCTCAGTCAGTGGGCCATAGAACGCCTATTTTTGTTTTTATTTGTTTTATAAATTCTCCCTGAAAAAATCATTTTATTTTATTTGGTTTCTAAATTCTTCCTGATAAAATCATATTTTTTTTATTATTTTTTTTTCTAAAGTCTCCCTGAAAAAAAAAAAAAAAAAAAAAACAACCAAAAAAAACAGTGGGAGATTAATATTGGCCTTTCTGCTTGTGTGCCAGTCTTGACTCCTGGGTGTGCCATCTCTCTCTCTCTCTCTCTCTCTCTCTCCAATTGTGGTCCATAGAAAGCCTATATTTTTTTTCCTTGATTTGGGTTCCAAAATCTACCAGAGAAAATAACTCCATCAATCATTGGTAGAAAAATATTGGCCTCTGGGCTTGTGTGCCACTCCTGATTCCTGTGTGCGTCATCTCTCACTCAGTGGCCCATAGAAAGCATATAGTTTGTTACATTTGTTTTCTAAATTCTCCCTGCAAAAATCTATTTTTTTTTTGGGGGGGGTTTCTAAAGTGTTCCTGAAAAAAATAAAAATAAAAAAAAATAATAGTGTGACATTAATATTAACATTTGTGCTTCAGTGACAGTCCTGCGTGTGGGGCATCTCTCTAATTTGCAGCCACCAAAAAAAGAGTGTGTAACATTGGGCCTGATTTTCGCTGTGGTCTCACCAACCTGTAAAGGGGTAGCTAAATCATACTGAAGTTATAGCTCACCGTGTAAGTTGTGTGACTGCAACAAATAACGTTAGTTTGGTTACGTTTTTAAAACAATGAGGAAGTCTAGTGGAAGAGGTCGTGGCCGGGGGCGTTCATTGTCAGCTGGTAATGAGGGTAGTGGTAGTGGTGGAGCATCAGGTGGTCGTGGGGAAAAAAATATTGCACCTAAGTCTGGAGCTGTGGAGCCAGGTTCGTCGTCCGGCTACACAAGGCCTCGAATGCTCCCTTTTCTGGGATTAGGAAAACCGCTTTTAAAGCCGGAGCAGCAAGAGCAAGTTTTGGCTTATCTTGCTGACTCAGCCTCTAGCTCTTTTGCCTCCTCTCGTGAAACTGGTAAAAGTAAAAGCAGCGCGTCGTTAGTGGATGTTCACGGTCAGGGACAAGTCACTTCCTTGTCCTCTTCAGCAAAAACAACAACAGAGAAGAATGCAGCAGGCGACACAACGGGTTACTCCATGGAGCTCTTTACACATACCGTCCCTGGCTTAGAAAGTGAAGCAGTTAACAGTCCATGCCCATTACAAATTGAATCTGACATGGAGTGCACTGACGCACAGCCACAGCCAGACTACTATGCTGGTCCTTTGACTCAGACCACAACATTGCCCTCGCAGGGTGCTGATCAAGAATCAGACCCTGATGAGACTATGTTGCCCCATCACGAACGCTATACCACCGAACGACACGGTGACACAGACGAAGTTGCGCAGGAGGTACAAGAAGAGTTATTAGATGACCCAGTTCTTGACCCCGATTGGCAGCCATTGGGGGAACAGGGTGCAGGCGGCAGCAGTTCTGAAGCAGAGGAGGAGGAGGGGCCGCAGCAGGCATCAACATCGCCACAGGTTCCATCTGCCGGGCCCGTATCTTGCCCAAAACGCGTGGCAAAGCCAAAACCTGGTGGAGGACAGCGTGGCCATCCGGTTAAAGCTCAGTCTGCAATGCCTGAAAAGGTATCCGATGCTAGAAAGAGTGCAGTCTGGCATTTTTTTAAACAACATCCAATTGATCAGCGCAAAGTCATCTGTCAAAAATGTTCTACTTCCTTAAGCAGAGGTCAGAATCTGAAAAGTCTCAATACTAGTTGCATGCATAGACATTTAACCACCATGCATTTGAAAGCTTGGACTAACTACCAAACGTCCCTTAAGGTTGTTGCACCCTCGGCCAATGAAGCTAGTCATCAACGCAACATCCCTTCCGGCAGTGTAGGACCACCATTTAGCGCACCACCTGCTGTATCTGTGCAGGTATCTTTGCCAGGCCAAAGCAGTCAGGGTCAGGGAATCACCAGTTTCGTAGTAGGAAACACTGCATCTAGGGCACCGGCGGCAACAATACCATCTCCCACCGTCTCTCAGTCTGCCATGTCCACCGGCACCCCCGCTAGTTCCACGATCTCCAGCTCTCCAGTCCAGCTCACCCTACATGAGACTATGGTTAGAAAAAGGAAATACTTAGCCTCGCATCCGCGTACACAGGGTTTGAACGCCCACATAGCTAGACTAATCTCGTTAGAGATGATGCCCTACCGGTTAGTTGAAAGCGAAGCTTTCAAAGACCTGATGGACTACGCTGTACCACGCTACGAGCTACCCAGTCGACACTTTTTTTCCAGAAAAGCCATCCCAGCCCTCCACCAGCATGTTAAAGAGCGCATCGTCCATGCACTCAGGCAATCTGTGAGCACAAAGGTGCACCTGACAACAGATGCATGGACCAGTAGGCATACGGCACACTGGGTAAATGTGGTGGATTCAGGGTCCACAGGGGACAGCAAGTTTGGGACAGTTCTGCCTAGCCCACGGTCTAGTAAACAGTTGTCTGTAGCCGTTCGCACCCCCTCCTCCTCCTCCTCCTCGTCCTCCTGCAGAAGCAAGAGCTCGTCCACAGACCGCAGTCGCACAAACACTCCATCCGCACCTGCCACTGTTGCACACCAGGTCTCCCATTATGGGGCAGCTACTGGCATACGTCAGCAGGCTGTATTGGCTATGAAGTGTTTGGGCGACAATAGACACACCGCGGAAGTTCTGTCCGAGTTCTTGCAGCAAGAAACGCAGTCGTGGCTGGGCACTGTAGATCTTGAGGCAGGCAAGGTAGTGAGTGATAACGGAAGGAATTTCATGGCTGCCATCTCCCTTTCCCAACTGAAACACATTCCTTGCCTGGCTCACACCTTAAACCTGGTGGTGCAGTGCTTCCTGAAAAGTTATCCGGGGTTATCCGACCTGCTCCTCAAAGTGCGTGGACTTTGCGCACATATCCGCCGTTCGCCTGTACACTCCAGCCGTATGCAGACCTATCAGCGTTCTTTGAACCTTCCCCAGCATCGCCTAATCATAGACGTTGCAACAAGGTGGAACTCAACACTGCACATGCTTCAGAGACTGTGCGAACAGAGGCGGGCTGTTATGTTTTTGTGGGAGGATACACATACACGGGCAGGCAGTAGGATGGCAGACATGGAGTTGTCAGGTGTGCAGTGGTCGAAGATTCAAGACATGTGTCAAGTCCTTCAGTGTTTTGAGGAATGCACACGGCTGGTTAGTGCAGACAACGCCATAATAAGCATGAGCATCCCCCTAATGCGTCTGCTGATGCAAAGTTTGACGCACATAAAGGATCAGGCGTCTGCACCAGAGGAAGAGGAAAGCCTTGATGACAGTCAGCGATTGTCTGGTCAGGGCAGTGTACATGACGAGGTACCGGGCGAAGAGGAGGTGGAGGATGATGATGGGGATGAGTATATTTTTAATGAGGAAGCTTTCCCGGGGGCACGGGAAATTGGTGGCGTGGCAAGGCCGGGTTCTGGTTTTTTGAGGGACACAAGTGACGTAGATTTGCCTGCAACTGCCCCTCAACCAAGCACAACCGCAGATTTGACAACGGGAACTTTGGCCCACATGGCGGATTATGCCTTGCGTATCCTCAAAAGGGACACACGCATTACAAAAATGATGAACGATGACGATTACTGGTTGGCCTGCCTCCTTGATCCTCGCTATAAAGGCAAATTGCAAAATATTATGCCACATGAGAACTTGGAACTAATATTAGCAACAAAACAATCAACTCTTGTTGACCGTTTGCTTCTGGCATTCCCTGCACACAGCGCCCGTGATCGTTCTCACACGAGCTCCAGGGGCCAGCAGACCAGAGGTGTTAGAGGGGCAGAAATCAGAAGTGGCGTTGGCCAGAGGGGTTTTCTGACCAGGTTGTGGAGTGATTTTTCTATGACCGCAGACAGGACAGGTACTGCAGCATCAATTCAAAGTGACAGGAGACAACATTTGTCCAGTATGGTTACAAACTATTTTTCATCCCTTATCGACGTTCTCCCTCAACCGTCATTCCCATTTGATTACTGGGCATCCAAATTAGACACCTGGCCAGAATTGGCAGAATATGCATTGCAGGAGCTTGCTTGCCCGGCATCTAGTGTCCTATCAGAAAGAGTATTCAGTGCTGCAGGTTCAATACTAACAGAAAAAAGGACTCGTCTGGCTACCCAAAATGTAGATGATCTAACCTTCATTAAAATGAACCACAACTGGATTTCAAAATCTTTTGCCCCACCCTGCCCGGCTGACACCTAGCTTTCCTATGAAAAGGTCTTGCCTGTGGACTATTCTGAATGACTTTTCCAATCTCGTAATTTTCTTCACCTGATTGTCCAGCATACGACATGTTTCCACCTCACGAAATGGCCAAACTCCCCACACGGGGCCGTGCTATCGCCACTTTGCGCTTGGACCCTTGAGAGTGCTGTTTGTCTGAAGAGGTGGGTGTGGCCGCTTTTGGTCGACGGCACTGCCACTGGGTCCCTCATAGTACAATAAAGTGTCTCTGGCGGTGGTGGTGCGCACCCAACGTCAGACACACCGTTGTAATATGAGGGGCCCTGTGCCTGTACCGCCGGCCACAAGACAGTTCCCCCCCCCAGCTCAAACAGTGCTCTACCACTAGCAAAATTATCTCTCACAGCTTCACCAATGTGTAGTCTAGGCGCTGACATCCTTCAATGCCTGGCACTGACAATACCATTGTTTTGACATTTTTGTTATGTTAGGCCTTCGAAGCCTGTCTGCGGTCCCTTCTTTCTACAACTACTACACTGACCAGGCCACTGCTGGCCGTGTTACCCTGGAACCAATTTAAAAGTGCCTACAGTCAGCCCAATTTTGTTATGTTAGGCCTTCGAAGACTGTCTGCCGTCACTCCTTCCACTAGACTTCCACTGACCAGACCACTGCTGCCCGTGTACCCCTGGAACCAATTTAAAAGTGCCTACAGCCAGCCCAAGTTTGTTATGTTAGGCCTTCGAAGCCTGTCTGCGGTCACTCCTTCCACTAGACTTCCACAGACCAGACCACTGCTGCCCGTGTACCCCTGGAACCAATTTAAAAGTGCCTACAGCCAGCCCAAGTTTGTTATGCTAGGCCTTGGAAGCCTGTCTGCGGTCACTCCTTCCACTAGACTTCCACTGACCAGACCACTGCTGCCCATGTACCCCTGGAACCAATTTAAAAGTGCCTACAGCCAGCCCAAGTTTGTTATGTTAGGCCTTGGAAGCCTGTCTGCGGTCACTCCTTCCACTAGACTTCCACTGACCAGACCACTGCTGCCCGTGTACCCCTGGAACCAATTTAAAAGTGCCTACAGCCAGCCCAAGTTTGTTATGTTAGGCCTTCGAAGCCTGTCTGCGGTCACTCCTTCCACTAGACTTCCACAGACCAGACCACTGCTGCCCGTGTACCCCTGGAACCAATTTAAAAGTGCCTACAGCCAGCCCAAGTTTGTTATGTTAGGCCTTGGAAGCCTGTCTGCGGTCACTCCTTCCACTAGACTTTCACTGACCAGACCACTGCTGCCCGTGTACCCCTGGAACCAATTTAAAAGTGCCTACAGCCAGCCCAAGTTTGTTATGTTAGGCCTTCGAAGCCTGTCTGCGGTCACTCCTTCCACTAGACTTCCACAGACCAGACCACTGCTGCCCGTGTACCCCTGGAACCAATTTAAAAGTGCCTACAGCCAGCCCAAGTTTGTTATGTTAGGCCTTGGAAGCCTGTCTGCGGTCACTTCTTCCACTAGACTTCCACTGACCAGACCACTGCTGCCCATGTACCCCTGGAACCAATTTAAAAGTGCCTACAGCCAGCCCAAGTTTGTTATGTTAGGCCTTGGAAGCCTGTCTGCGGTCACTCCTTCCACTAGACTTCCACTGACCAGACCACTGCTGCCCGTGTACCCCTGGAACCAATTTAAAAGTGCCTACAGCCAGCCCAAGTTTGTTATGTTAGGCCTTCGAAGCCTGTCTGCGGTCACTCCTTCCACTAGACTTCCACAGACCAGACCACTGCTGCCCGTGTACCCCTGGAACCAATTTAAAAGTGCCTACAGCCAGCCCAAGTTTATGTTAGGCCTTGGAAGCCTGTCTGCGGTCACTCCTTCCACTAGACTTCCACTGACCAGACCACTGCTGCCCGTGTACCCCTGGAACCAATTTAAAAGTGCCTACAGCCAGCCCAAGTTTGTTATGTTAGGCCTTGGAAGCCTGTCTGCGGTCACTCCTTCCACTAGACTTCCACTGACCATACACTGCTGCCCATGTACCCCTGGAACAAATTTAAAAGTGCCTACAGCCAGCCCAAGTTTGTTATGTTAGGCCTTCGAAGCCTGTCTGCGTCCGGTTCTTTCAACTACAACTACACTGACCAGGCCACTGATGGCCGTGTTCCCCTGGAACCAATTTTAACTTGCCTACAGCCAGCCCTATGTTATTATGTTAGGCCTTTGAAGCCTGTCTGCGTCCCGTTCTTTCAACTACAACTACACTGACCAGGCCACTGATGGCCGTGTTCCCCTGGAACCAATTTTAACTTGCCTACAGCCAGCCCAATGTTAGGCCTTTGATGCCTGTCTGCCGTCACTCCTTCCACTAGGCCTCCACTGACCTGTCTATTGCTGCCCGTGTACCCCTTGAACCAACATCATTAAATATAAAAAAAATTAATTTGATTATAAAAAATAAGATCGTGTTGAGATCTCAAATGCAGACATTTTAACAATCAAAACAAACACACAACAAATATCTGGAACTGTACTACAAAGGTCCAACAGCTACAATTTCTTTCTCCTGCAAGAAGTTAACTGAAAGTTTTTTGGAGTTGTTAACACAGATATGGCATCCACCGAGTGTTGTCCTGTCGCGTCTCCTTTAAATTATTTCCAATAAGATGTTAAACTATTAATTTAATAAAATCAATAATTAAAAAAATAATTGAGTAAGTCAAAAGCACATTGCAAATAAACATTAATTACAAATCAAGAAGCATGGCGCGTCCGAGGGTGAGTAGATACCGAATAAGAATATAATCACCCTCGGACGCGCAATGCTTATTTAAAACAGCCTTCCTTCCTAAGAATCAGCCCTTCCGTGGTGTAGAGAGAGGTTGTGTTACACTCCAAGGTGTTCCCCAGGTTGCCTTTCCTGAGCTTCGATCTTCCGGCTCTCGTTTAGTAGCTGTTGGAAACTACGCTGCATTAGGCCTACTAATTGTGTATGGGTGAAACAGTGGCGCATCTGCGGTCCCTCCTTCCACTAGGCCTCCACTGACCTGTCTACTGCGGCCCGTGTACCCCTTGAACCAACCTAATAAAATATTTAAAAAATTAATTTGATTATAAAAAATAAGATCGTGTTGAGATCTCAAATGCAGACATTTTAACAATCAAAACAAACACACAACAAATATCTGGAACTGTACTACAAAGGTCCAACAGCTACAATTTCTTTCTCCTGCAAGAAGTTAACTGAAAGTTTTTTGGAGTTGTTAACACAGATATGGCATCCACCGAGTGTTGTCCTGTCGCGTCTCCTTTAAATTATTTCCAATAAGATGTTAAACTATTAATTTAATAAAATCAATAATTAAAAAAATAATTGAGTAAGTCAAAAGCACATTGCAAATAAACATTAATTACAAATCAAGAAGCATGGCGCGTCCGAGGGTGAGTAGATACCGAATAAGAATATAATCACCCTCGGACGCGCAATGCTTATTTACAACAGCCTTCCTTCCTAAGAATCAGCCCTTTCGTGGTGTAGAGAGAGGTTGTGTTACACTCCAAGGTGTTCCCCGGGTTGCCTTTCATGAGCTTCGATCTTCCGGCTCTCGTTTAGTAGTTGATGGAAACTACGCTGCATTAGGCCTACAAATTTGGTATGGGGTGGAGAGAGATGGTGTGTTACACTCCAAGGTGTTCCCCAGGTTTCCTTGCCATTGCTTCGGTCTTCCGACTCTCGTTTAGTAGTTGTAGAAAAGTACACAGCATTAGGCCTACAAAATGGGTATGGGGTGGAGAGAGATGGTGTGTTACACTCCAAGGTGTTCCCCAGGTTGCCTTTCCTGAGCTTCGATCTTCATGCTCTCGTTTAGTAGGTGTCGGAAAGTAGGCTGCATTAGGCCTAAAAAATGGGGAATGGGGTGGAGAGAGATGGTGTGTTACACTCCAAGGTGTTCCCCAGGTTTCCTTGCCATTGCTTCGGTCTTCCGACTCTCGTTTAGTAGTTGTAGAAAAGTACACTGCATTAGGCCTAAAAAATGGGTATGGGGTGGAGAGAGATGGTGTGTTACACTCCAAGGTGTTCCCCAGGTTGCCTTTCCTGAGCTTCGATCTTCATGCTCTCGTTTAGTAGGTGTCGGAAAGTAGGCTGCATTAGGCCTACAAATTGGGTATGGGGTGGAGAGAGATGGTGTGTTACACTCCAAGGTGTTCCCCAGGTTGCCTTTCCTGATCTTCGATCTTCATGCTCTCGTTTAGTAGGTGTCGGAAAGTAGGCTGCATTAGGCCTACAAATTGGGTATGGGGTGGAGAGAGATGGTGTGTTACACTCCAAGGTGTTCCCCAGGTTTCCTTGCCATTGCTTCGGTCTTCCGACTCTCGTTTAGTAGTTGTAGAAAAGTACACAGCATTAGGCCTACAAAATGGGTATGGGGTGGAGAGAGATGGTGTGTTACACTCCAAGGTGTTCCCCAGGTTGCCTTTCCTGAGCTTCTATCTTCAGGCTCTCATTAAATTGTGGTTAAATGGAACAACTGCATTTGGCGTACTAGTTGGTTTGGGGCCTACTATCGGTGTCTGCCACTGCTTGCTGTTCTCCTGGTTTCCTGTCCTGAAATTCCATTTTCAGCCTCTCGTTAAGTAGTTGTTAATGTTAGACTGCATTTGGCCTACTAGTTGGGTTGGGGCCTACTATCGGTGTCTGCCACTCCTTGCTGTTCTCCTCCACTGAACAAAGCTGTGCCGCCTGTTTACTACGGTTGCCAATTTTGAACTGCATTTCGACTACTTACTGATTTGGCCCTACTCTCTGTGTCAGCCTCTCATTCCAGTTGTCCTCCACTGCAATGCCCCCTGGTTATTCCTGTGTTACCAATTTTGAACTGCATTTAGCCCACTTTCTTCTTTGGGCCTATATCTGTGTTTCCACTTCATCGTGCCCATTGCCCAGCCAGTGATAGATGAGTCTGCTGGTACATTGACCCATAACGCAACATTCCCCGTGCACGCTACACAACAACATTGTGACCCTGCTGAAAGTCAGGTTGCTCTTCCCGCATACCATACCACCTTACACGGGGACAAAGAGGAAGGTGCAGATGAAAGTGCAGGTTCCTTCATCAGGTGGGGGGAGGAATACTAGTTGGCGACGTCACTGGCACAGGGCCTCTCATAGTACGCAAAAGTGTTGCTGCCGGTGGGAGGTGCCCCCGCCGTGCAAACACACCGCTGTACTTTGAGGGGCCCTGTGCCAGTGCCAATGCCAACGAGTGGGCCCCCCCTGCTTGCTCAGGTTCACAGCACTTGCAAAGTTGAAATACTTACCTCTCCCTGCTCCACTGCCGTGACGTGGTCCAGATTTCCTGGGCCCACTAATTACTTGAACCAGCCCTACCCCCCACAACTTTAGCCAAATGACCCCCAATTTCAAATGCCTTCCAATTATTATAAGGTAAATTACGCTTGACAAGCTTCATTAAGAAGAATGGATGGTTTTGACATTAAAATGGGTACTCTAGGTGTTTTCCTGGCCCCCACTCACTGCCGACTATGCTGCCCCATTGACTTGCATTGGGTTTCGTGTTTCGGTCGATCCCGACTTTACGTCATAATCGGCCGATTTCACTCGACCCGACTTTGGACATAGTCGGGTTTCGCAAAACCCGGCTCGACTCTAAAAAGGTCAAGGTCGCTCAACTCTACTCAGAGCACATTGTCCGCATCAGCTAGAAGCTGGAAGCTCTGCAGCACGGTCTCAGGGAAGAGGCCACAGGCTCTGCTGTGCTGAAGATAATTTAGACAAACCATGCTTGGCCCATGTGCTCAACTTAATAGTTCAGCGATTTCTGAAAACCTACCCTAATTTGCCAGAACTTCTGATCAAGTTACGCCATGTCAGTGCCCATTTCCGTAAGTTGACTGAAGCTGCCTCCATTCTGGCATTGGTGAAGCAGCACAAGCAAGTGCCAGCTCATTGACTGGTTTGCGATATCACCATTCTATGGAACTCCATACTGCACATGCTGGCAAGGCTTCATGAGCAGCAGAGAAAGTAACTGATTAGCAGCTCCAACACGCCCGTTGGTATTATGGTAACCCTCCGCACATAGCAACTGAAGAGGGCATAAATGCCTGACATTTGTTCGATTCTTCAAGACTTTGAGGACTCCACAAAGAAGGTAAGAGGTGATTACGCCATGATCAGTGCAATGATCCTCCTTCTGTGCCTACATAAACAGTCACCGCTCACAATTAAACATGAAGCCTTGCATGCAGACCAGGTGTAAAACATTCTAGCCAGCTCAGCCTCATCTCATCTGCTCAGGGCGGATTGTGTAACAATAAGAAGGTGGATGATGAGGAAGAGTAAGTGGAGGAACAGGAGTTGGTGGCTAACGCAACAGAGGCCAGTGGCCACACAACCTTTGTGCCGTCTCTCCTTCATGGATGGGCTGAGTATGGGAATGAGGAGGAAGAGAGGGAGGAGCAGGAGATGGAGAGTCGTCATCATGATGGAGATAGGAAAGTGTTGGTTGTATGGGAATTGGCACATGTGGTGGACTTTATGTATTGCTGCCTCTCCCATGACCCTCAAGTTACATTCATCTTGGTTAAAAAAAGAGTACTGGTTCTTAACTCTGCTAGACCCATGCTACAAGAAGAACTTTGTGGAAAATATGTTGAAAAAAGTCCTATCAGACCATGATAGCGACAGGGGGAAGTTACCTTGCCCAACCAAGGAGGAGAGGCCAGGGAGACACACATCAGAGGCAGGGGTACACTGTCAAAGGCATGGGCTAATTTTATGACACCAGCCCAGCATCCAGGGCCTGATGACCGGGTAGTTTTGAGAAGAAAGGAAAATATTTGTGCAAAGCTTTTAGGATGGTATAAGTACATCAGCTACATTTTCAAAATATTTTTGTTCTAAACTTTTTGATGGATTTAATGAGTCATCTATACAGTCTAACCTGGTTATTAATGCATCACACTGGTAGGAAAAACTCATGAAAAGCATAAAAAAGGTTTAAAATATTATGCGCTTTCTGTCACATGTTGGTGGTATATAACAGTCCAAAAGGCATAAAAAATTGGCTTGGCTACACTCCTTACTCCTGCACTATCCTGTGGTCTGGGTTACATTTCTTGGATAAATAAATTTCCAAAAACTGCATTTCAAAAATTTTCTTGGTTACATTTCTTGTCCATACACGATTCTGTGGTCTGGGGTACATTTTGTCATAAATAGCACTCGTACAAAGCATTAACAAATTTTAATGATTTTAATTTCACAGCCATTTAGTATTAGGTGATCATGGGTACATTTCTATGACATGTAACACTTCTAAAATGTGTTACAATTTTTGTGTACTAATGACCCACCTGCGCTCAGAAAACAAATATAGTGCTAGCAATACAGCAACATGGAAGGAGACACTTGCACTCAGATAAATGCAATAAATATGAGATAAATGGGCTATGCCTACAAAATCAAAAGTATACTGGCCGCCTCCTATGGTGGCATGAGGGTTTGTCCGCTGAGAACCGACAGTAATGGAGTGCCCGCAGATAGTGAAACATCCACTTACTAGTGCTGAAGGTCCGGATAGCTGTAGAGGGCAATAGAAGTCCCAGACTTGCGTCGGCTCATGTGCTGGACTGCGCTGTGAAATAGCCGATGAGTGCTGAGACCGGCTGTGTCCAGGGCAAATGCTGAACGCTGGGCGTCTGAAGAGGTAAAAACCGCCAACTCCTGGTGTGCCCCGGCTGGAAGCAACGCCGGAGCAGTAGCGGTGTGTGTAGGGGGCGTGGTTGAGATAGTGACATCACGGGTAGGGTGGGCGTAGTAACAGGGGGAACCAATCCAACGCGTTTCGAAGGAGGTGCTCCTTCTTCGTCAGGGCTGGAGTTCCCTGAAAGACCCGTCCTAATATAGCCTCCGCCCCCCCCTTTTGATTCAGACCTGCCCCTATGGTTGCCGGATAGTACCATATACGTACTAGAATAAGGCCTATATCTGTTATGATCTGGTGGTTTAGGAACAACATGAGACAAGCTCTGAAGGAGGTGGTATCTGTACTGACCGCAAACCCTGAACCTAGCAGCGCAACTAAAAATAGCCGTGTGTTGTGAATTCTGTTGTCAAGCTCCCTCCTGTGGTCGTGAATGGTACTTCGGCAAGTTCCGTCTATGGGCTCCCTCTGGTGGCTATGAGTGAAGCTGCGGCTTCTGAGGTTCCTTACATTAATTTCACAGCCATTTAGTATTAGGTGATCATGGGTACATTTCTATGACATGTAACACTTCTAAAATGTGTTACAATTTTTGTGTACTAATGACCCACCTGCGCTCAGAAAACAAATAGAGTGCTAGCAATACAGCAACATGGAAGGAGACACTTGCGCTCAGATAAATGCAATAAATATGAGATAAATGGGCTATGCCTACAAAATCAAAAGTATACTGGCCGCCTCCTATGGTGGCATGAGGGTTTGTCCGCTGAGAACCGACAGTAATGGAGTGCCCGCAGATAGTGAAACATCCACTTACTAGTACTGAAGGTCCGGATAGCTGTAGAGGGCAATAGAAGTCCCAGACTTGCGTCGGCTCATGTGCTGGACTGCGCTGTGAAATAGCCGATGAGTGCTGAGACCGGCTGTGTCCAGGGCAAATGCTGAACGCTGGGCGTCTGAAGAGGTAAAAACCGCCAACTCCTGGTGTGCCCCGGCTGGAAGCAACGCCGGAGCAGTAGCGGTGTGTGTAGGGGGCGTGGTTGAGATAGTGACATCACGGGTAGGGTGGGCGTAGTAACAGGGGGAACCAATCCAACGCGTTTCGAAGGAGGTGCTCCTTCTTCGTCAGGGCTGGAGTTCCCTGAAAGACCCGTCCTAATATAGCCTCCGCCCCCCCCTTTTGATTCAGACCTGCCCCTATGGTTGCCGGATAGTACCATATACGTACTAGAATAAGGCCTATATCTGTTATGATCTGGTGGTTTAGGAACAACATGAGACAAGCTCTGAAGGAGGTGGTATCTGTACTGACCGCAAACCCTGAACCTAGCAGCGCAACTAAAAATAGCCGTTTGTCGTGAATTCTGTTGTCAAGCTCCCTCCTGTGGTCGTGAATGGTACTTCGGCAAGTTCCGTCTATGGGCTCCCTCTGGTGGCTATGAGTGAAGCTGCGGCTTCTGAGGTTCCTTACACAGGTGACGTGGTTTATCCTTTGGTTGGCTGTTCTATTTAACTCCTCTCAGATCGTTACTCCATGCCAGCTGTCAATGTTTTTGCATTTGTTCAGTTCGCTCCTGGATCTCTCTGGTGACCTGCCATCTCCTGCAGAAGCTAAGTTCCTGATAGTCATTATTTGTTCACTGTTTTCTTGTCCAGCTGGTTATCATGATTTTGTCTTGCTAGCTGGAAGCTCTGGGATGCAGAGTGGCCTCTTCCGCACCGTGAGTCGGTGCGGAGGTCTTTTTTGCACACTCTGCGTGGTCTTTTGTAGGTTTTTGTGCTGATCACAAAGTTACCTTTCCTATCCTCTGTCTATTTAGTTAGTCTGGCCTCCCTTTGCTGAAACCTGTTTCATTTCTGCGTTTGTGACTTTCATCTTTACTCACAGTCAATATATGTGGGGGGCTTCCTTTACCTTTGGGGAATTTCTCTGAGGCAAGGTAGGCTTTATTTTCCTTCTCTAGGGCTAGATAGCCCTTAGGCTGTGACGAGGCGCCTAGGTCTGGTCAGGAGCGCTCCACGGCTATTTCTAGTGTGTGTGATAGGATTAGGACTTGCGGTCAGCAGAGTTCCCACATCCCAGAGTTCGTCCTGTATGTGGTTTAACTATCAGGTCATTCCGGGTGCTCCTAACCACCAGGTCATAACAGCCGTGGGGGGTACCTGACGCTCCCTAGACCCCTCGGCACAGCCTAAGATCTAACTTCCCCTAAAGATGGAAACAGGAAACCTATCTTGCCTCAGAGAAAATACCCAAAGGAAAGATAGCCCCCCACAAATATTGACGGTGAGAGGAGGGGAAAATAACATACGCAGAAATGAAATCAGATTTTAGCATAGGAGGCCAGTCTAGCTTGATAGATAGGACAGGAAAGGATACTGTGCGGTCAGTATTAAAACTCTACAAAAATCCATGCAGAGTTTACTAAAAATCTCCACACCTGACTAAAGGTGTGGAGGGTAAATCTGCTTCCCAGAGCTTCCATCAAGACAGAATTAATTCATACAGATAACGCTGGATAAAGATAGAAAACACTGAACGGATAAGTCCACAATCTGTGAACAGAAAAGAGCAAGCAAAAACTTAGCTTAGCTGAACTGGTCAGGATAACAGGGAAATCCAAAGAGATGTGAATCCAACCAGGAACCATTTACAAGTGGCACTAGCTGAAGGGAATAGCCAGGCATTAATAGCCGAGCAGAAAGACAATCAGTGGAAGCAGCTGCAGACTGCTAAATCCAAGGAGCAGCCATACCACTTAAAACCACCGGAGGGAGCCCAAGAGCGGAATTCACAACAGTATCCCCTCTTGAGGAGGGGTCACCGAACCCTCACCAGAGCCCCCAGGCCGATCAGGACGAGCCAAGTGAAAAGCACGAACCAAATCGGCGGCATGGACATCGGAGGTAACCTGGCCATAACCTTTCCACTTGACAAGATACTGAAGCCTCTGCCTCGAAAAAAATTTTCTCAACCTCATATTCCAACTCTCCCTCAACCAACACCGGGGCAGGAGGATCAACCGAGGGAACAACGGGCACCACATATCTCCGCAACAAAGATCTATGGAAAACATTATCAATGGCAAAAGAGGCTGGAAGAGCCAAACGAAAAGACACCGGATTGATAATTTCAGAAATCTTATAAGGACCAATAAACCGAGGCTTAAACTTAGGGGAAGAAACCTTCATAGGAACATGACGAGAAGACAACCAAACCAAATCCCCCACACGAAGCCGGGGACCAACACACCGACGGCGGTTAGCAAAACGTTGAGCCTTTTCCTGAGACAACGTCAAATTGTCCACCACATGAGTCCAAATCTGCTGCAGCCTGTCCACCACAGAATCCACACCAGGACAATCAGAAGGCTCAACCTGCCCCAAAGAAAAACGAGGATGAAAACCAAAATTACAAAAGAAAGGTGAAACCAAAGTAGCCGAACTAGCCCGATTATTAAGGGCAAACTCGGCCAACGGCAAGAAAGCCACCCAATCATCCTGATGAGCAGACACAAAGCATCTCAAATAGGTTTCCAAGGTCTGATTAGTTCGCTCAGTTTGGCCATTAGTCTGAGGATGAAACGCCGAAGAAAAAGACAAATCAATGCCCATCCTAGCACAAAAGGCCCACCAAAACCTAGAGACAAACTGAGAACCTCTGTCAGAGACAATATTCTCCGGAATGCCATGCAAACGAACCACATGCTGAAAGAACAATGGAACCAGATCTGAGGAGGGAGGCAACTTAGGCAAAGGTACCAGATGGACCATTTTAGAGAACCGGTCACAAACAACCCAGATAACAGACATCTTCTGGGAAACAGGAAGATCCGAAATAAAGTCCATGGAAATATGCGTCCAGGGCCTCTCAGGGACCGGCAAAGGCAAAAGCAACCCACTAGCGCGGGAACAGCAAGGTTTGGCCCGGGCGCAAGTCCCACAGTACTGCACAAAAGCACGCACATCGCGAGA